>NW_015505303.1:113164-136352 GCF_001515645.1 Sinocyclocheilus grahami
GGACTACGAACCCGAGCCAGGAGAGCATGTGGTCGACCTAGAGGCCCACTCCGTCCCGGAAATGGAGCTTTGTCATCGACCCGAGGATATGGATGCAGTTCAGGAATGCAGCCAGGTCCAAATGGAAATCAGAAGGCCGGACCTTCAAGCCGCGGGAAAAGCCCTCGCTGCCCATGCGGACGGAGAGCACACCGACACGGGTGGGTCCTGGAGCCGTCTGAGCACAGCCGAGCAGCCCGTGCTTGTGAACTACAGGTGCACAGATTACAAGGAATCCTTCTCGCCGAAGGTGGAGGCTGCAAACGAGGTCAGTGCTCTCGAATCCAGCCCCTGTCTTCTGCTCCCCAGCTCCATCTCAGACTCCCAGCCCTCTGTGGTCTTCTTGCATTCCCTTCCCGCTCAGGTTCCGTCGGAGCCTGAAACTGGACTGTCTCTGGCTGTCGAATATGACTCCAATCCCCTGTTAAGCCGTCCTACCGATCTGGAGTGTGAACTCATAGGCTTTACGCAGCCAGATCCCGAACCCGCATCCGATGCTCCCGGGTCGGAACTCAAAACTCACGAGGATGCTTTCCATGACATCCCGCACCCCTCAGATCACCTGGACTCCCTGTCCGCTGCGGAGGAGACCTCGCTGGGAGAATCGGTGGGTCAGAGCTGCATGAGTGACTTGTCTACTGTTTCCAGTAAGGACTCTCCCGAACTTCCAGCGGAGTTGGATCAGTCGCTCATGTCAGCAGCAGAGGCGGAGGATGTGAGCTCGCATCCTCTTCATCAGCAGAGCTTCAAAACGGATCTCAGCGAGCCCGACAGGGTGTCGGCGGAGACGAAAGACCCGGTTCTGTGTCCGGCGGAGCCCGGCGCCGTTGAGCGCCTGATGCTCGGCTCCGAGGTTCGAGTCACGCTGGATCACATCATCGACGATGCGCTCGTGGTGTCGTTTCGCTTGGGCGAGAAGATCTTCTCTGGGGTACTCATGGACCTTTCGAAAAGGTAAACACGGTACTTGTGCAAAGAAATTGCAGCTGTACATCCAGCATACTTCCCAAAGTTGGCTTTCGTGGCTGTCAGAAAGCTAAACAGCATCTTCACCATTACATATTGGTTTAGAAATAATATTTTAGTTCATGGTATAAGCTGTCACTATAGTTTAGATTATAGCTTTATTCTTTATAAAAATTAAGCCATTAATGTGACTGTTTTTGTCTGTTCTATTTTATTGTTTTACTCAATATTTATTGTTTAATTTTCCTAAATTAATTATGTATATAAATGCTGTATTGTATTATAATATATTGTATTATGGAAAATACTTATTTTGGTTGGTGTGTGACGGGCCACCATCTTTAAAAAAAAATGTTTAATGACATTTTAATAAACTGTGTAAATAGTGACATTAAACAGATTCAATTTGCAAAGTAATCCAGGTCATAAAAATGACATTACACAAGAATAAACAAAAACATTGAAGTCTGTCATTACAGGACACTGCTGTCACTACTTAAATTTTCATGTCACCCATATAACTACTTGTAACTAGGTATTCCTGATCATAACCTGGAAAACAGTGTTGTGCTGGTGATTAAAGGGGTCATATGCTTTTTTAAAGATCATTATTTTGTATATTTGGTGTAACAGAATATGTTGACATGCTTTAATGTTCAAAAAACACATTATTTTTCAAATACTGTACATTATTGTAGGTCCTCTATGCTCCGCCTCTCTCAAACGCTTCGTTTTCTACAAAGTCCCTCCTTCCGACAAGCGCAGTCTGCTCTGATTGGCCAGCTGACCCAGTGCATTGTGATTGGCCGAACACCACAAGCACTCGTCGGAAATGTAATGCCCCTCACCATAATCGCGAGCTTGTAACACTACAAAGAGAAAGGAAAACTTGAAATCGCATCATATGACCCCTTTAACACCCTACAAATTGTTCCCACAGTTTGTCTGTCTCAACACCCTCGTTCACACATTTTCTCTGGCTGTCAGGGATGAATCATAGCAGAACCCAATTTATAGTGGGATCTCCAGTCTCAATTCAATTCTCACTTGAGATAAGTCAACATAAAACATTCTTGTGAAGTTGCTGTGTAGGGAATGTGTCCTGAAGAACCTGTGTGGCATCATTGTTAGGAAGTGATTACCGTACATCACCTGGAAATTATCACCTGGACACTTTTAGAGAAATGTCTCAATGCTGATAAACCATAAAATCAAAAGTAATCAGTCATTCCAGGATTGAAATGATGCTGTGGTCATATTCCAAAGATGCCTATCATCTTTAGCCTGGCACCAATGACACAGACCAGGGATTGTCAAACGTTTTAATCAGCCAAACCCCTTAAGCGATAAATGTTTACTTGGAAAAATGCTCTGAGATTTCAAGTTAATATTTCAATAATTCAATGACAAATTTGCATGTTTTCAGTTTTCTGAGGTGAGGTCCGTGATGGTCACATGACATGCAAGTAAATAGATAAACTTATTTAAACTTTCTTTTTAGTTGTGATAGTGTCTAAGTCCTCATTATATTCACATTAGTGTTTTAAGAACCCAATCAAGCATAATAAAAAAAAATATATTTTTAACTTTTTTGAATTCAAAATTTTTTAAAGAAAGATTACTTCTGTGAATTACAATTGTAATGTAAAATAAAAATGAATCTTTATTAGTAATTCAAGTAATTATAACTTTATTTTACACCACAAGTTACAATATAATATATATGTTTAAATTAACTTTCAAATGCCAAAACCTCAATCTCAATCTTTTATTTTTGGGGAATGTAAGTGAAATGCTTTAGACTTCTGTCCACAAAAATGTCTGAAAATATGCGAATGTGTAAATGAAGTAAACCTAATGCACGTTGCATTCCCATTTGTACTTTAAACGCACAGCAAATGCAGAGATAGAGTTTGCTGAGCCATTCACTGAATCACTTCACTTTGTAACGCAACACATCAGACTATACATTATTTAATTAAATGGCAGCATTTGATTTGATGATCACACTAAGCTGTATTGCGACGATCGTGAAGCTCTATACTTTCATTTTACATTTAATGTAATTAATTATTAGCTCAACTCAGGAACCCCCTGTAGTTCCCTCACAAACCCGCTAGTTGTTCGCAATCCCCCGTTTGGGAAACCCTGACATAGATTGCAGACTAATATTTTAAATAATTATTATAGGTTAAAAAGCCTCTGGTTTTTCTTTTTCTTTTTAATATAAACTGTGGGATGAGTTGAAATCATGTTTTGTACTTCACAGCATGTCACAGATGCTGCCACTTAAGTTTAACTTAAGTCCTTAGTTTCCTTTAATGCCTGGTTCAGACTACACAATATTTTTGTCGGTCACGATAGTCACTGTGTCATATTACATGATTTTGACTCCTAAAATCTTGTCGTGTCGTGGACAAGAAACATGTCAGACTACACGTTGCTTCACCGACCATTCACGATGGAATCTTGCGTCCCGACGCCCATTGTCGTTTACGAATCCCCACGACACCTTACGTCAAGCAAATCGTGGCAAAATCGGGCTAAAATCGTGTAGTCTGAACCGGGCATAAGGCCCACAGCATTGGTGTTTAGAGTTTAACATGTTAATGATGAAATGCATTACAGCTCTGAATCTCAAACAGAAGCAAAAATATGTTCTTAATTGAGAAAGTGTCACTACCTCAGCTAATGTTTCATGTTTCAATGTGTAATTGCTGATGTTTTTAGGTGGTGACACAAGATGGACGTGGTGATGGATGGATAGATGGCTCTTCGTTCTATAATTGGTTAAAAGCATCTAATGTCCCACTTTCAAATGCCAAAATCTCAATCTTTTATTTTTGGGGAATGTAAGTGAAATGCTTTAGACTTCTGTCCACAAAAATGTCTGAAAATATGCGAATGTGTAAATGAAGTAAACTTAATGCACGTTGCATTCCCATTTGTACTTTAAACGCACAGCAAATGCAGAGATAGAGTTTGCTGAGCCATTCACTGAATCACTTCACTTTGTAACGCAACACATCAGACTATACGTTATTTAATTAAATGGCAGCATTTGATTTGATGATCACACTAAGCTTATGGGGCAGTATTTCCAGGGCACATTTTTTACACTATTATTCTACAGGATGGTATGCAAAATAGATTAAAAATATATATAATCTGATTTTGACACAAATAAGTATCAGTGTATTAGATAGAACATGCTTTTTTTTTTGTGTGCCTATTAAAGCTAAAGCTGGACCGTGTGTGCAAAGGTGTCAATTCACTTCTGAAATAAGCTGTATGGTGGTTGGTACTTTACTCTGCAGAATATAAATGATTGTGGAGTAAGTTCTTCTTGACCCACATTGGATATACAGTGAAAACTGTGAACAGGGTGATTGCCACAGATAATGGTTCTTTCAAGCCCAAGTGTCTGTTTTTGACATCCAAGAACGTTTTAGTATAACGTTTTGTTAGCAATGTTGCTTCATTGCGCTTTACTTATAATATCATGTTTTGGGCCAAACAAGATCAGCTTTCAGACAAAAAATGGTTTCAGTTCATTTGTTAGACTTGCCTGTTCTTCCTCCTTTTGTAGAGGTGTATATATACTATTATAATGTAATAAAATTTACTACACTAGGAAAGAATACTGTAATTTTGAAAACGAAAGCCACCACAGTTGGAGGCATTTTATCCTATCATGTATTTCAGTCAGCTGAAGTGGCATTTTATCCGATCATGTTGTATGGAACTGTATTATTGTTGCTAAATAATCTGTACCCCTGCTTTGTCAGTTAATCACTTTCCTATCTCCTGAATGCAAACATGACCAGATGAAATTACCTTTAAATAAAAGCAGAGCAATAATGTGACTGATGCAAAATAATTCGTGCTTTAAGACTTCACCGTAATTCTTCAGTTGTATGATAGAACAATCATATATGTGCTTGATTTTTTTTTATTGCATATGAGTAGCTGTAATATAGTAGTGCATGCTTGAATTTTTTTTTTTAGATTTGAGAAAGCAGATTAGACCCCATCCACATTGAGTTTAATTTTAGTGTCTTTGTCGTTTCTCTTCTTCTGTACCTCAGGTTTGGACCTTATGGGATTCCTATAACCGTGTTCCCCAAAAGAGAGTATAAGGACAAACCAGAATCTATGCAGCTAAAGACGGAAGCATTCCAGTCAGAGACAGATAAGGATGTCACTCAAGGACCTAGTGATGCCCCCATTAAGGACCCTACGGATGCTCCGGATGCCTCTCTGAAGGACCCTGCTGAGACTCATGCAGTGCCCCAGCCCTGTCCCAACCCTCAACCCAACCCATGGACCTCAAAACCACCTCCTTTGTTTCAGGAGGGGGCCCCTTATCCACCTCCACTGTTCATCAGCGACACCTACAACCAGACGTTACCTCAGCCTCTACCACGCAAAATCAAGCGGCCCAAGCGTAGGCTGTATAGAGAGGAGCCCACTTCTATAATGAATGCCATCAAGCTCCGACCAAGACAAGTTCTGTGTGATAAATGTAAAGGGGCTGTAGTGCAAGGGGACAAGCGTGAAACACGCAGAGGCCCCATTTCAGACTGCCGAAGTGACGATGCCAAAAGACGGCGTAATGACAGCGCAGCGGCAGCTGCTGGTAAGCGGTCCCGTAGTGATCCACGTTCTGACGAGAAGGGCCGTGGTATTGATGGGCCCAAACGGCAGGGTTCGGCTGTACGGGTGTCGTCGGCCACCGCCTCTTCTCTGGGCCATAGTCAGGTCAAAGGTGCAGCTGTAGGGAACAAAATGGTGAAGGGGGTGTCTACTACAACCACGTCCTCGGCCAACTCTCGAGTGCAGCTCAATGCCAAAAAAGTGCTTCAGAGTAAAAATGTCGACCACTCCAAAGCACGAGAGGTGCTGAAGATGGCCAAGGCTCAAAGAAGACATAGAGAGACAGTCACAGGCAGTAGCGGGAAGACCAAGGCTATAACCAGGGCTGCTGCCCTCCAGGAAGCCCACCAAAAGGTCCACTTCACCAGGCGACTGCAGCAGATCAGTGGAGGAGGGCCAGGTTCCAACCCCCTGCCACCCAGGATGCGCATCAAGCCCCAAAGGTACCGTAACGAAGAGAACGATTCTTCCTCATGTAAGCTGCCTTGCTTGGAGAAAGTGCCGGGAGGGGGCCGTTTACCGCTGCCTAAACCAGCCCTGCCCTGCTGCACCTCCACACGCTCCTCCTCCTCCTCCTGCTCTGAAAGCCAAGTCGCCACAGCTGTAGAGCCCCACAGGCCAGAAAAAGCAATCGAGTCCCTGCTCAGCCAGGCCCAACCCGAGCCCCTCCCAGCCCCGGAATACAGGGAACCCCGAGCTGAGCCAGAGGAACAGGAGGGGCGGGAGGAAAAGCGGGAGACGCGTGGGAGCAAGGCTGGTAACCTAGTGGTCTACATGACCCTTAACCCCAACCATCCCGACTCCTCTAGTACCTCCATGTGCAGCATCGATAGTGCAGATGACTTAAAGTCATCAAACTCTGAGTGTAGCTCTACCGAAACGTTTGACTTCCCCCCTCCTGGTGATTTGCGTTCGGCCCCTGCCCCTGGCACATCCTCCGCTTTTGCTTCTGCATCTCCCTCTGCTCCTAAGGATGACAAAAATTTCAGTAAATCCCTCAAAGCTGCTGTCTTTTCCAAAAACGTCACGAAGTGCGTTGCCTTGGATGGCAGGACAATTTGTGTAGGGGAAATAGTTTGGGCCAAAATCCTTGGCTTCCCTTGGTGGCCCGCCCGCATCCTAGCCATCACAGTGAGTCGCAAAGATAATGGGCTCTTAGTCAGGCAGGAGGCTCGGGTCTCTTGGTTTGGGTCACCCACCACTTCCTTCCTGGCCATTACTCAACTTGCCCCATTTCTAGAAAACTTCCAGTCTCGCTTTGACAAGAAGAGAAAAGGCCTGTATCGTAAAGCCATCACTGAGGCCGCCAAGGCTGCCAAGCAGCTCACACCCGAGGTCCGAGCCTTGTTAACTCAGTTTGAGACGTGAGGTGGTGTGTCTTCTTGGTAAGGTAGGCAAAACAGGCACTCGAGTTGGCCCTGTACCCCTTCTGACACCTCTCAAACTTTGCTGTACCCAGTCAGCTTCCAGAGTGTAATCCAGAAAAGGCAACCAGGACTAATTTATTTTCGTTGCGAAAGCAAGAGAAGGGAATTGAATTGAGTAAATGAAAGCAAACGGTTCTCATGTCAAGTATCTAGTGTTCTCCCCTACGTAACCAGTCTTATGATCTTGTCATATCATCATACATTTATTATAATGAAAACAGATGATGGATATTTCTAGGAAAAGGTTTTATGGGTTTTTGAGTGGTAATGATATTTGTTTGCCTTGAAGTTGTTCTTGGTCAATGTCTGCTGTCAAATGTCCCTGTAAACATGAAAAGAGTGTTTTTTTTTAGCTTGATTAGCTTTCGCCGGAAGAATTAGGCATGTGTGAAAATGTCTGCTTGAACCCATTCTCAAACCAACTAAACTGTGGCCGGTCGGCTGCTACTTATTCTGGATCCCTAATTTAGCACAGTTAATGCTTCCTTTTGGATGATCAGAGAAAGTGTTTTAGGTTCAGATTCCTGCTGCATTTTCTATCACTACAGTGTTTCTAGACGTCCTTATGTGTCCAGCCTCCCTTACGTTAACCCAAGTCTTGGATTTCACTTAGGCCATCCTTGAATTGTTTTCTTTTATCATGGAAGTTGTGTAACAAAGTTGACCTTGCTGGGTAGTGCCTCGCTCAGGTAGAAAAAGGGACTTAATTGGTGCTGATCTTTCTCGGACGTTCTGAGACGACTAATCCAAGTGCAGTGATCTGAGCAGACGGCTGTTGATCTGGGCATGGCTCTTGGCCAGCCTTGGCTTTGCAGCCAGTCGCGCTGCTGTTACGGGGGGAGGTGCCTGTAAGCCGAAGTCACCTCAAGTGCCACTGTGGGGAGAACACAGCGACTCTGTAAACGCAGAGAGTATCACCTCAGACATGGAGAAACCTGCCAGCCTATCTGTGTGTCCTCTTTCCCCACCCCTCGCAGCTACAACATCTGCTTCCCAAGCTCATTCCTCCCTAATCTACTTGCCCTGTTCAAAGCTTCTTTTTCTTTTCCTCCACTTGTTTTGCTCCCTCCTGCCGTTGTCATATGTTTGCATCTTAGACTGCTTTTTAAATGTCTGATTATGGCGAAAATGTTCCTGTTACTCAGCCAAGTCGAAGCCTGAACTTCAGTGTTATTATTCTCGGAGTTATTTTAAGTGTAATGGCCCACTGTACCAACACAGTTAGAAGAAGCTGATTTTCTCTGTTCTTTAAACATTAGATGACTGAAATGAAGCAATTTCCGAAAAGTTAATGTCTATTAGCCAGTGGATGATTCCAAAATATAGGTTACACTGGATAATTTCTTTTTTTTTAAAAAGATCTTAGAATCTTACATCTCAAAGTGTATAGTTTTCTTTTTAATATTTATAATTTAATAATCCTGTTTGAGATCAATTCTGACCGTCTGTTGTTGTTTTTTCCCCCTTCTCCAGTGCTGCAACTCTGAAGGGCTGCTGATTGGTCCGTTGCCCAAAGCACAGTCATTGGTCAAGAGCCAATCAGATGAGAGGAGCCATCCACATTTGGAGAAGCAGGTGTAATGGAGAAATTATTTTTATTTAAGAAAATAATTATATATTTATTACAATGAATTACAGACTCTCCACCTATTTCCCGATCCGTCATGCTGAAATGAATTTTTCAAACCATTTTTCTTTAAGCAGGCTTTTGTTCAAACTATGTGAAAGGACACTTGCAAATACTGAACAGCACAGGGGAGTTATGGCCATTGTGGATTGTAGGTGGCGATCCAGCACACGTTAAAGCAGGGTTTTAAGTGTTTGAAAGAGATAACTTATTAAATTAAATCATATTTGATGTAAAAATGCAATACATATTGCATGTGCTATGCTTCACCGTACAATTACAGAGGATTGGGTCTTATTGTGCTTCTAGTCCTCTATCCCAACATCTGTGCTCCTTTATATTGAGAAATTCTGAGCCTTAATACAGTCTTGACTGTTCTTGAAGAGAGCTTGAAGTTTTCCACTCTGTGGCACACCACACGTTCAATGATCAATGCAATCTGTACAGCGTTACAAATCACTTTGACCCGCTAGTTGATTTTGACCTTTTTTGTGCTCCTCTCCACTTATAAATGATTTTCTTATTATACAAGTTAAACAAGACCGTAAGAACGCATCTTTTCTATCAGTCTTTGCTTCAAGGTTTTCCTGTTAGCATCATTCATTGCACATGTTCAACCTGAGGCCTGTAAAAAGGGAATTTAGAGTGAGCGAGAAACAGCTGCTCGCTGTTGTACATACGTGCGTTTCAGTACAATCGGAGCATTCTACCGGCTATACATATGAAGATGGTGGTCGTGGGCATACATTTGTTTTATTATTGTATTAAATGTATAGCTCTATGAAATTAAACCGGTTTTCTGCCTTGTACCAAGCTGTGTGTTCTGTGTATTCTTTAGTAATAAATCATGCTGTATTAATTACATACAAGAAACGACACAATGGACAATGCAGACAGGATCTTATCCGCTGGTTTAATGTGAACGCAGGTAAGGGTGAAGTGCTGAAGGCCCATTATCTCGTTGCTCATGACTGACAGTCTGGATCACTGACGCCAGCTTCACAGCAAATTTAACATTCTGGCAAGCCAAAAAACTAAATCTAAAAACCACTTGACACAAGCTGATAATTTAATTTGTCAATGGAAAAACAGCTTTACATTACTTGTATCAATGAATTAGTGCAGACTGGGGATATGATTGAATAGTCAGAGACTGAGCGGACACTTGAAAGGGGCAGTTCACTGTTGTGCCACTCCATAAAAACACACTGAAAAGCTATCTGTTGTTGTTATTGGGATTCTGAACAAAGTTGATGGAGTAGGATCCTGTGTTGGCGTCTTGGTTGACCTGGAAGTTGGAGGTGGAGAGACCAAAGGGTCGTAAAATCATGTTGCCCAAGTCCTTCAGCTTACCTGAGAAGAACAAGAGAAGGCAAATAAATTATCTGCCAACAACAGAAAGCTATGAATACAGAAGTAGTCTTTAACAGGTAGTTAAAAAAAACTGCTGACCAAGACTGCGTTTATCTGATCAGTAAAAACAGAAATACTGTAAAATATATTTACATTTCTATTATATATTTAAAATTTTAATTTATTCCTGTGATAGCAAAGCTGAACTTTCAGCAGTCTTCAGTGTCACATGATCCTTCAAAAGTCTAATTTGCTGATTTGTTTTTTTAAGAAAAAACATGTTGAAAGTCATCTTTTGTAAGAATGTCTTTTATGTCCATTTTGATCGATTTAATGAATTCTTGCTGAATAAACGTTTTAAGTTAAGTCTTAAAGTAGTGGGTTTCTATGAATAAAATGAAAATATGCTTTAAACAAAATGACAATATTAACAGCTAAAAACTGGTCTAAATGTTTATCCCTCCTACATTAAAATATATTAAAGGGGTCCTATTATGCTTTTTCACTTTTTCAACTTTAGTTAGTCTGTAATGTTGCTGTCCACTTCAAAAGGAGATATTTTATTTAACAGAAATCAATATTCAAAAACTACCACGAACGACTCGTTTGGACTACACTGCATATTTTCCGGGATTTGTGATATCACAAATATCGACGAATGGGATGAGACCTGGTTGAGCTGCACTAGAGAAGACAACGAGTGTTATCACTATGTCGGAGACACGCTAGCTTTCCCAAGACAGACGATCTTAAGAGTGGTTACAATCATCCGGGTTGAAATCGCGCTCAAATTGATTTGATTTTGATGCAATATTTACACTGAAGCTTGCAGGCGGCTATGGTAAGGGGGCGTGACATTTCCCGACCAGGCGCCGAGTGGAGCCAATCACAACACACACTGGCCCAGCTAACCAATCACAGCACATTTGATACAGGAACTATTCGAGCCAGATTGGGGAGAGAGGTGTTGTCATAATGTAAAATATGTGAAAAACAACCTAGTATGAGAGCCTGTTCTGGTACACCTCCAAAACAAAATCAAGACTTTGTGAAAGAGCATAATAGGACCCCTATAAATAAAATTTAAATGTAAAGTATGACATGATGCTGTACATCAATAATGAACATGTTATTAGAGCTGCAATCAATTTAAGCCTTATAATAAAGTGTGCAAATACTTTTCATTAACATGTTTCATAGGCTAGGCTTTAAATGCAACACTCAATTTTGGTCCGAAAATAGGTTGAAGAGTCTAAAGGTGTAAAGCGATTGTGGAGAGCTTTGTCTCTGTGACTGGACTGCAGTCAGATCAATATGAAGTGTTGAGCAGCCACACCCTCACTGTGAACTGCAGGAAATTCAGCCTGACAGCAACAGTCTTTACCTCAAACTGGAAATCTGATCCTTAGAGGAAACTTACAGTGGCTGCAACATTTATCAATAATACCTTGAAACCAGCATGTGCTCTGAGAAAGTGCAGCAACATTTAACCAGTAATGGAAAACTGCACAAATCAATGCTACACTACTTAGTTATTGCTTTAAATGTCTACTCGAGGAACAAACAGATGTGCATTTTCTATTTTATTAGAGATCAGATGATCTTTATGATCAATATTAATACCAACGTATTAAATATGCTTCATTGTCTGACAACTGATATATAAACCATTGTTGTTTTGAATTATTTCTGCTTTTTGACATAGTAATAAAATAATCCTTAGACATTAGGATTAAGTTTACAAATATATCATTAATTATTATTCTATCACTTTTATTATTAATGTTATTTTTATTTATTATCATTCTGCTTTTTGACCCAATAAAATGATAAGACATAAGAATTAAAAATTAGATACATTTATTATTAATAACAATAACAATAATAAATGTGAGTGAATGAAAAATAAGAAATATTTTGCCAACCATCAGTCGCTCCAGGAACTGCAGTGGAGTGAGGGAGGCCGGCTTGAGTGAGCGGCGGTGGGCTTGAGAATGGCGCGGCCGGCGGATTCGACAAAGGAGACTTGCGGCAACCACATGTGACGACCCTGGGCTGGACTCCGCTTCGTCCACGGTGAAAGCCGATCTGGCGATCCACAGCGCGAAGTTGATGCATTTCCTCAGCGACCAGCACGGATCAGCTCTAGACATGACGAAGCAGATATCGTCCTCTTTTGGAAGGCCAAACAAAGTAGTTTCGCTTTCACAACAAAACACACAGCGCCTTCACGACATGGCGGCGGCAACAACAATACTACAGTGAGAATAAAAGTTACGCCTTCTTTCTTTGCGTGAACATTTGGGCGGCGTTATGCAAATCTTCCCACATCGTGACGTAGACATGTGGGGGCGTGTTAGAACGAGCCGTTTTAGTTAGGCGTGGTTGACTCTTAACTTTTATAAAGAATATCTCTTTGGATTTGAGACTTTAGTCTTTGCAACTTTACAGATCTTCTTTATGCACCAAGAGCTTGTAACACTCCAAAGAGAAAATAAAATTTTTATTTTTCAAGTTTCAATTGCCCATTCTTATGTTGCTTCAAACCGGTATACGTTTTCATTCATTCATTGTGCACAAAACACCATATCTGAGGCTGTTGATTTGAGATCATGAAATATGATGAAATGACAATGCAACACATGCATTAGATTATAGATGTATTCAAGCTTGAATGGGCTTGAACCTTTCTGGGCCTTGAACATGGTAGTTGCATTGCTGTCTATGCAGGGTCAGAAAGCTCTTGGATTTCATCAAAAATATCCTAATTTGTGTTCCGAAGATGAATGAAGGTCTTGCGGGTTTGGAACGACATGAGGGTGAGTAATTAATGACAGAATCGTTAATTATCGCTTTAATGATAATCATGTAGAGCAGTGGCTCTCAAGCAGGGGGCCTCAGCAGACTTCCAAGTGGGCCTCAAGCCAACTTAAAATGAATTAAAATAAGACAAAACAGTCCAGTCATTTTTATGAAGAATGTATGTTTACGAATATATATTCGTCTCGCACAAGAGAGCCGCATGTTTAGGAAGTCATGTAAAATTAATGTAAGTTCAACTTTTAAAAAGCATGTCTCGAGACTTTATGGCGGTTTTTCTGCATCCCATGTTTTTAAATGAAAAAAGTGCTCTTTATGATTGGTTTTCGGTCCTTTGTAGTAAACTATACATACATTTTGACAGCCCTAATGTTTACTACTAGTTATGCCAAGTTATAAAATAATTTATCTGATATTTTTAATAATCCTTAACTGATAAATCATTAATAATTGGAAAGTGATGTAAAAAGAATGGGAACCCTAATATTTACTTTACAGTAACTAGCAGTGTTGTTATGGACAGTGGAGGCCTTTGAGTCGAAATGCTGATGTAGAAACACTCACCATACAGGCCTCTCTAGCTGCAGGGATGCCCGGGTCTTTCTCTAAGACACTTTTATAGTCCTCTAGAGCTTCATCAAGCTTGTCTGTCTTCTCGTAGAGTTCTGCTCTCCGCAGAATGGCACGGACATAATTTGGATTTAGTTCTATGGCTGTGGAAGACAAGACAATACACATTGTCTCCAAACCTTTGTGTCATGGCAGTTCAAATGTTCAAAATCATTTCCACAGGAAAAGAAAATTAAGATATAAATCAGAGACAGAACATAAAAATAGTGTGTTGTGAGTCGTGCACATTCTCTAGATACAAAACACATTAAAAAAAGACATTCCAAAAAAAAAGTGAGAATATCAATGGTGTGAAATATAGTACAGTCAGAACTGTAGATTTTGAAGGACATGACAAAATAATAATTGGATAATAACACTCACCTCTTTTTCTTCTTCCGTCAGGTCTTTCTCCAACTCACGCAGGTATTCCTCATCAAACTCGTTCACCTTGACCGTCTCCTCTTTAAATTCACTACTGAATGTCTTTTAAATATCGAGATAAAATAAAATGTAAATACACTAACAAGTAAGTGAATAAAATGTCATGTTTTATATTTTTTATTTTATTAATAAAATGAATCATCATATAAGCCAAACTGGGACAGCAGGTAAAGTAAGACAATTAGTACAATTACTGATTGATTGTTTTTTACATAACAGGAGACAATTAAATATAAAAGTCATTAGCTATTGTTAAAAGTTTAGTTGTAATATGATCTAAAAACGATCTCAGTTAGCACATGGAAAATCCACATGGAACCTCCACAAAATTATTGGATGATCTCTTACATTATATATATACCATCCTCTTTCTTGATCAAGCTGGTGAGACCAACTCGGGACAGTAAAAAGGAATATGTTTTTATGCTTTAACAAAAATCATGTTTGCATTTAACATTGGGAATATAAAGCTTTTATCAGTGCTCCAACATCAGTCTAACAAACACTGCCCCACCCTTGCACACTTCAGTATTTTGGCTGCAATGGAAGTGTTTTTTTTATGGGCCACATTGTTTATTGTTTGTGCTGTCACAAACAGTGGCTAAATGAGGCCAGCAGAACAGGAATACTAATATGAAGCCAGTCTGAGTTTTGGCAGTCTTCCTCTCTCACTTCCGAGTTCTCACTTGGGCAGCTTGATGTGTTGAGGAGCTGAGAGAATAACATGATAGACAGTTCTGGCTCAGAATGGGTCTATGTTCTGTGTCTGGCTCGCCTTTGGGCCACCTGGTAAATCCTGGCATAGCAAAAGATTGTAAAACCCACTCATAGGAAAAAAAACGCCCTTAAAACTTCACATATAACAAGCACGTATATTTTCAGCATATGACTTCACATTTCCACTGACAACAGTGAAAATAAAAGGGGAGAGAAGGACCAAGATAGAAACAGAAGTCTGTGTGACATCCTGGTATGCTCATGCAAGGTCTTATGATACATGTGGTGATACATTTAAATATAGAGGCAAACGTGACATCCAGGGAAAATAAGGAACACAAAAACTTTACATGCACCAACAAACAAAGCATTACAAACACTGCTAGCCTAAATCTGGCAGCTTCCAGAAATACTTGCAGTGTTTTTCTAATGGAAGCAAGTCACAGAAATAACAGAAATTTTAATAACAGGAAAAAATATGTATAAAATGTGATTGAGAACTGATGCCCTGTGCTGTGGATATGTTAAAACAAGTGTGATATTTGCAAATGGTCTTTTATTTTTCAAAGTGAACAGTGTTTTTCCTGGAGATTTGTCTTTAGTTAAAGGGTTAGTTCACCCAAAAATAAAAATTCTGTCATGAATTACTCACCCTCATGTCTTCCCAAACCTGTAAGTCCTTCATTCATCTTCAGAGCACAAATTAAGATATTTTTAATCAAATCAGGGCGCTTTCTGACTCTGCATAGACAGCAACACAACTAAAAAGTTCAAGGCCCAGAAAGGTAGTAAGGACATTGTTAAAATAATCCATGTGACATTCAACCGTATTGTTATGATGCTACGAGAATACTTTTTGTGCTCAAAGAAAACAAAAACAACAACTTTATTCAATGATTTCTTCTTTTCTGTGTCAAAATTCGACACACGTTCACAAGAGTACCACGACGCATGCATGTGCATAGATATGTATATATATATATACAGTATATATATATATACTGTATATATATGTGTGTGTGTGTGTGTGTGCATTCCTCTCTATATAAACAAGCCGCAGCACATCCGGGTTCTACATCAGAATGCATGCGTCGTGGTTCTGTTGTGAACACGTCAAATTCTGATACGGAAGAGAAGAATAGTTTAATAAAGTCATTATTTTTATTTTCTTTGAGCACAAAAAGTGTTCTCGTAGCTTCATAACATTACAGTTCAACCACTGATATCACATGGACCATTTTAACAATGTCCTTACTACCTTTTTGGGCCTTGAACATTTCAGTTGTGTTGCTGTCTATGCAGCGTCAGAAAGCTCTCGGATTTCATCAAAAATATCTTAATTTGTGTTCCGAAGATGAACGAAGGTCTTGCGGGTTTGCAACGACATGAGGGTGAGTAATTAAAGACAGAATTTTCATTTTTGCGTGAACTATCCCTGAAAAAAAAAACTGTCAAAAATGTACTCATCCTCAGACCATCCAAAATGTACATGAGTTTGTTTCTTCATCAGAACAGATTTGAATAAATTTAGCATTGTATCACTTTCTCACCAATGGATCCTTTGCAGTGAATGGGTGCCGTCAGAATGAGAGTCCAAACAGCTGATAAAAACATCACAAAAATCCACAAGTAATCCACATGTATATGAAAGAATTAAGAAAACTTGAAGTTTCAGAATGAATGTCTATGAATGAATGTCTAATTATGAAACAGTTTGAATTATGATCAGCTTGGATATTGAATTCTGTTTACATGTAAACATGTTGTCCATATTCTAAACATCACAGATGCAAAAGGACTTGTAGTATATAAAAAGCCATACACATCCCTGAATATATTTTCCAAAGGTATCACTTTAAATCACATATGTCAAGTGGACACTTACATATAACAGGGATATAACAGAACACAGATAACAGGGACCTTCACAAATGAAATTTATTTCTTCATTATGCACTTGTCTCGAGAGAAAGGAAAATAAGTCTTTATATACTACAGCACATAATATGACACTAAATATAGAGAGAGAAATTTTACATGGTCCACTTAGTAAATAAGATGTACAAGTGTGAAGGAGAAAAACATAACAGGAGAAAAGCACACATTCTTCTTTTGCTAATAAAGCACTGATGTTTCCCTTGAAAACATTTTGGTTGCACAAAACAAACAAATCAAGGCTGAATTAAATTGAAAGTGAAATATATTTTCCTTTTATATCCACTGAATCGAACAGTAAATGTAGAACCAATGACCACATTTTCTTATTACGAAGTATTGTTGTGTAATACATTTACACCTTGAAAGAATCCAATTTGCTGGTTCAGAGCACACACAATATGTTGTTTTGTGCCTTAAATTGTTCAGTCAAATGTTTGCTTTTCATGCCATCCATTCATTTGTTAAAAAGTGTGCTGTAATGACCCAAAACCAAAATCAGTTTAGACATCTGACATCTTCAACACCCTCACCTTTTGAACTGGAAATCACAAGGCGTCACGGATTTACCTCTAACTGTGAATCTAACTGGATAATCTTGACCAGTCCAATAAGCATTATTATAAAACTGACACAACCTGAATAATAACATGAAGATCAAAAGGGAAATAAATAAATGAAGTGAACAGACCAGTGAGCAAGTCATACTGAGTTTTATCAGTGCTGCTCACAGCTGTGCACAGAAGTCCAGGTGCAGAGCTGATCCCTTTATTCATGCAAAAGTTACTACAATCATAGCCACTATAGTCAAACAGGCCAAATATAGACTCTTCACGATCTACAAATTTGAAACAGTATGTGCACAATAATACATATGTACTGATGTTGGTAAAGGTGAAAAAGTAGTGATTTTGGTATTTCAAATAACCTCAGATTTCCAACCCATCTCGTTCACAGACTGCAAAAGACTTAACATTGTAAATCTGTAAAGTTCTTTTTTTATTTTCATTAAATTAAAGGGTTAGTTCACCCAAAAATGAAAATTCTGTCATTAATTACTCACCCTCATGTCGTTCCAAACCCTTAAGACCTCCGTTCATCTTCGGAACACAAATTAAGATATTTTTGATGAATTCCGAGAGCTCTCTGAAGCTCCCATAGACAGCAATTTAATTACCATGATCAAGGTCCAGAAACGTAGTAAGTACATTGGTAAAATAATCCACAAAACTCCATGTGACATCAGTGGTTCAACCGTAATTTTACGAAGCTGTGAACATACTTTTTGTGCGCAAAGAAAATAAAAACAACGACTTTATTCAACAATTTGTCTCCTCCGCTTCACCCTGGCGCCATTTTGGAGAGTATCCACTGAACATAAACAGTGTATGCTATTCTGTGTCAGCTGCGTCATGCGGATATGTTTTCTACGTTGTTTACGCTTTGATCTCAACGAAAACAACGTATCCGCGTGGCGCAGCTGACACCGAACAGCATATGTTGTTTACTTATGTGATACTCTCCAAACTGGCGCTATAGGGTGACGCGGAGAAGACGAATTGTTGAATAAAGTCGTTTTTTTTTCTTTGCGCACAAAAAGTATTCTCATAGCTTCGTAAAATTACGGTTGAACCCCTGATGTCACATGGATTATTTTACTGATGTCCTTGCTATGATTCTGGACCTTGATCATGTTAGGACCCTTGCTGTCTATGCAGGGTCAGAGAGCTCTCCGATTCCATCAAAAATATCTTAATTTGTGTTCCGAAGATGAATGGAGGTCTTACAGGTTTGGAATGACATGAGGGTGAGTAATTAATGAAAAATCTAGTAAACACTGCTATATAGCCTTATTGAGTGCAACAGTCAGGTTCCAGAAGTAAAAATCCCATTTATTTTGTTCATAAGGGAATAGGAACTTCATAAGGTTCATAAGTTTAAAAAAAAATTTAAACTTTAAAGACAGACTTAACTACGTGTTTGTTAATCAGTGGTACATGCTCACATTGAAGCCATCAGCCCGCTTGATTTAAACTTTTTTTTATATCATGTTTGACATTAAAATTCCTGATGAAAACCACATTACCCATCATTCTAGGCCACGACTTCCCCACTGCTATATAGCCTTACTGAGTGCAACAGTCAGGTTCCAGAAGTAAAAATCCCATTTATTTTGTTCATAAGGGAATAGGAACTTCATAAGGTTCATAAGTTTAAAAAAAAATTTAAACTTTAAAGACAGACTTAACTACGTGGTTGTTAATCAGTGGTACATGCTCACATTGAAGCCATCAGCCCGCTTGATTTAAACTTTTTTTTATATCATGTTTGACATTAAAATTCCTGATGAAAACCACATTACCCATCATTCTGCAAAGAAATCTCCACGACAAAGAAATCATGCCAAAACAACCCCTTAAGTCTCTCATATACTCTCTCAAACTATATTTTGTAATAAACATAAAATATATTGTTTGTGTGTATAAACTATAATCAACATCTTTAAAGGGATAGTTCACCCAAAAATGGAAATTCTGTCATCTCACCCTCATGTCGTTCCAAACCCGTAAGACCTTCATTCATCTTCGGAACACAAATGAAGATATTTCTGATGAAATCCGAGAGCTTTCTGACCCTGTTGTGTCATGGTACTCTCATGAATGGGGGTGGATGCTGACGCAGAAGAAGATAATTGTTGAATAAAGTTGTTCTTTTTGTTTTCTTTGCGCACAAAAAGTATTCCTCCCATAGACAGCAATTTAATTACCATGATCAAGGTCCAGAAACATAGTAAGTACATTGGTAAAATAATCCACAAAACTCCATGTGACATCAGTGGTTCAACCGTAATTTTACGAAGCTGTGAGCATACTTTTTGTGCGCAAAGAAAATAAAAACAACGACTTTATTCAACAATTTGTCTCCTCCGCTTCACCCTGGCGCCATTTTGGAGAGTATCCAGGAAATTCTGTCATCTCACCCTCATGTCGTTCCAAACCCGTAAGACCTTCATTCATCTTCGGAACACAAATGAAGATATTTTTGATGAAATCCGAGAGCTTTCTGACCCTGTTGTGTCATGGTACTCTCATGAATGGGGGTGGATGCTGACGCAGAAGAAGATAATTGTTGAATAAAGTTGTTCTTTTTGTTTTCTTTGCGCACAAAAAGTATTCTCGTAGCTTCATAATATTAAAATTGAACCACTGATGTCACGTGTACTTTTTTAACAATGTTCTTACTACCTTTCTGTGCCTGGGAATGTTTCAGTTTCATTGCTGTCTATGGGAGGGTCAGAAAGCGCTCGGATTTCATCAAAAATATTTTAATTTGTGTTCTGAAGATGAATGAAGGTCTTACGCATCTGGAACAACATGAGGGTGAGTAATGACAGAATTTTTATTTTTGGGTGAACTATCCCTTTAAATGAATAAAAAGCTCAATTGTTTCCCAATACTTCATGGGATTGTTTCCCTCACTGACATTAGTACAGAGTCTTGTACAATTTACAAATATGTTTTTGCTTTAAATTAAAGTTTGTAGTGTTGTGATTCACCTCGTAGCTGGTTTGTTTGGTTTATGCTTATAACTTTTTAAAACTCTCTATGGGAAAATAGAAGTAAATACCTCGGGAACCAAGGCAGTGGGAACAGTCGCACTTATTTACTGTCAAACATGACAACGCAGTCAAACTTCTTAACATGAAACAGGCACTATTTTCATGTCCCAGACTCGCTCTCTCTCGTTTTACACATACGCAACTGCCTCCATCATGCATCTTAGTTGTCAACTGCAGTGAAAGTTAAAAAATAGTGTTAAAAATATTACTCCATTGTTGCAGTGTTTGACTTTTTGCTATGTCAGTTGATTTGCATGGACTATTTTTTTCTTAGTGAAGCTTTAAGGGAATATGCAGATAAAATAATATAAACTCAAATCAATATTTCATGTTCATTTCTTTACTTACTTGTTTGCATCTGTGTCCTAATCACCTGGGCGGGGTTTATTTTGCAATAATTACAGGCTGACTGTACATTATTTCTTGCATAGCAGCTGCGACTCTCAAATTAAACAATGTTGACATGCATGAGAAGATGCCCGATGTATTTCACGTCTACAATACTGTATCAGATCCATCCAGAAAGAACTGAGAGACAGAGAAATCACTGGCACGAAAGTCACTATCGATATCAATCTAGATTGTAGTCTCAGGCGTGTGTCTAGATATCGGCCCATGCTCTGTCTCTCGCTTCCCATTCTGTCCATTGGCATGCTGGGACCCACTGTATAACAGCAAAGCCATCCTGTTACTTTTGCAAGGACTTGTCGCCCTAGAGCTGGATCTCACTGTACCAGGAAAAGGGCTCCCAGATAGGGAGGAAGAGGAAGAGGAGGTACAGGGGCCCCAGCCTGGAAGAAGGCCTGATGCCGGACGAGAGCCCACAACTCTGCTGAATAACGTTGGGCTGGGTTGCATTGGGGCCAGGGTCTGCTGACTGCTGTTCATGCAAATGGAGCTGGTGTCTGTGTAGACCTGGTTGGCCGAGCCTGTCTGGACGCGGTAGTTGTACGCCCTCCAGCCCTGTTGTTTCCTCTGCTGACACTGGCACCGTAAGATCCGAATGAAGGCCTGCTTGAACTCACGGCTGTAACAGGGGTAAATAATAGGGTTCAGGCAGCTGTTAAAGTAGCCCAGCCAGAAGATCACTTTGAAGAATGTTTCAGGAGGACGTAAACTGGTGTTAAACGACCCTAAAAATAGGAGACATAAAAGGGAATATTTGTAAAGAAATCTGCATGCACAATGCTTTTTCATCTTTCACCAATAGATGGCAGACTTTATTAACTCACATGTAAACTACAGAAATAAACAATCAAAGCTATTAAGATGTTTGTCAATCTTTTTCATTTTAATGACAATAAGCATATTTCCCCCAAATTCTCTAATGTTATGTGAACAGATATTTTACTTGAGTGTGTCTCATTAGTCTCACAACTAACAGTACAAAATACATATTCTTTTCTTTAAAATCTTGTACAAATACCTCTTTTTTGCAGTTTGATAATGCTAATGATGTGGGATAACATTAACTATCATTAAAATGTGTCACAAACACTTTTTTCTGATTTACACTCATTATAATTGGATGTTTTATGCATTTTTACAATGATATGATTACTTGTCAAATAAATGTGCCACGAAGGCAAACATATCTCTATATAAAACTGAAATAAATCTATATATAATATATAAATAGCATTAAATAAAATGTATATAATAATAAAATGTTATTCTTTATTTCTGTGTTTTGCTATTGGGATGGAATATGATCTTTATATGTTCTTGAAAGGTTTAATGGAAAGAAGTTTTAGCTGTCATATTTCAAAGCCTCTAATTCAACATTAAGTCTGTCCCGGTCTTAAAAAGTAAGTCTATTTTTGGAACACTCTCATCCTGTCATAAAGAGCAAAATTTGAATAACCCAATCTTTGCTGCACACTCTTTAAGCTTTTATTAAAATGGTTATCTTAAGTTTTTAAATTCCAAAATCTATGTTTTATGAGGAAGATTTATAATGCTTTTACAAGTGTACTCCAGCTTAAATCAACTGTCTATTTAAAGAAACAAGCCAGAAAATCTGTCCCTTCAAGATGTCCCATTTTCTAACTGCAAGTCTTTCTCAGGTTTCTATACTCCCCGGTCTCCAAAACATTTAAAAAAAGTTCGCACAGATCCATCATGCTTTTCCAGACTCTGACTGTAGCTTATCTTCACTCATGAGCTTACTAACTCACTCACTGCTTTTTCACTCGCTTGCAAATGCATGATGTGCAGCCCATACCCTTTTTTTATTTCTGTGTTTTGCTATTGGGATGGAATATGATCTTTATATGTTCTTGAAAGGTTTAATGGAATGAAGTTTTATCTGTCATATTTCAAAGCCTCTAATTCAACATTAAGTCTGTCCCGGTCTTAAAAAGTAAGTCTATTTTTGGAACACTCTCATCCTGTCATAAAGAGCAAAATTTGAATAACCCAATCTTTGCTGCACACTCTGTAAGCTTTTATTAAAATGGTTATCTTAAGTTTTTAAATTCCAAAATCTATGTTTTATGAGGAAGATTTATAATGCTTTTACAATTGTACTCCAGCTTAAATCAACTGTCTATTTAAAGAAACAAGCCAGAAAATCTGTCCCTTCAAGATGTCCCATTTTCTAACTGCAAGTCTTTCTCAGGTTTCTATACTCCCCGGTCTCCAAAACATTTAAAAAAAGTTCGCACAGATCCATCATGCTTTTCCAGACTCTGACTGTAGCTTATCTTCACTCATGAGCTTACTAACTCACTCACTGCTTTTTCACTCGCTTGCAAATGCATGATGTGCAGCCCATACCCTTTTTTGGCTCTGATCTTTCTAATTAGACAAAATCTTTTCCTCTTTTAATCCTAAATTTTCAAAGTTTATATATGTTGTACTTCAATAATTCCTCTAACAGGAACAGGAACAGGACGAATGACTGAAGTGATTTGGTCTAATTCGCTATGGTACGTATCAGCAGAGGCGGACAAAGTACTCAACTCCATTACTTGA
>NW_015505303.1:136668-167306 GCF_001515645.1 Sinocyclocheilus grahami
GTAGTGATCTCACACAGCTCTGACAGTGTGTGCACACATCTATGTGTAGCAATTCATCCACATTTGAACAGAGTGGACAGTGAAATCCTGTAAATGCAGAGTGATAAGGAAGAGAAAAAAACAACCAAACCTGCTTTAAATCCCAGCAACACAACTGTAGCTGTATAACTTTACAACAGCAACACTGCTTTAACAAAAAAGCAAAACAGCAAGACTTATTTGACATCAAAATAAACATTTTAAAAATGCTGTCTAATCGCTCTCACGGTACTTTGATGTCACACACAGAACAGTGTACTTAAGTACAATACTCAAGTAAATGTACTTAGTTACTGTCCGCCTCTGCGTATCAGTACAGAGCCGGATGAGACTTGGGTTCATTACCACACTTCAAGAAGAGACACAGGTGTGAGGCCTCCGGTCAGCTCCAGTCTCTGCCAGTAAGTGAATTATTCCATTACGTTACGATGTTCTCGCCTCTTCCTTCTCTAAATCACATGTCACTCAGGCATCTCTCAGCCGGTGCAGCTATAAATTAAGACAATCTGCACTATAAGAAGTCAACAAACATTCTTGCAGCAACCTTGTTCCTTTAAGCAAGTGGTTTCTGTTCTGTTGTCCAAATGACATTTAGAGAAACCTCGCTGCTTTGTTATTTAGTTGTTTAGTTCATCTGTGATTAAATAAAGTCCGTAGAAATCATTGCCAAAAATTGTTCGAACTGCCCTGAGAAAACACATTACTTGATGGATAAACTCTCATGTGGCCTGGTGGCAAAGTGGTCATTGATTATTCAATTATCTGTATTCATTCTGCATTCAGTCTACCATTTAGAAAAGAAAATTAATTATAACATAAAGCAAGTTAAAGCATAATGTTTGCAGCATTTTGAGCTTAATCAACACTCAACAAACCAATTGTGGAAACAAAACACAATAGGCATCGTGATTAAAAATGAGAAATTTAAAGCAAGTCCAAATCTTGATGCAATGCAACCAGAAATGACAATCTTCTCATACACCAGTTCATTCCAAAATTCATAACATGGCATACGAAAACAAAGGCTACTCAAAGAAGGGAAGTTAACTCCTCAAGGTCAAACACATGGAATATATTTTCCTTCAAAATATTTCTTCACTCATTTGCAGGAAAAACATATCAGCCCATCTGCTAATATGACCCTTTAGGAGGTCACTGGGAGCTGAACTTCTAGGTCATAAAGTGAATATAGGATGGTGATTAAATTTTGACAAGATTTTTCTGTAGTGGGAAAAGTAACTCTTCTATATTCCCACACCTCATCAGAAACCTCTGGGTTCAGAAAGGGAGTGAGCCTGGGAATGAGAGAGCTCTAAAGACATTGGCATCTCCAGTGCATTCCACCAGGAGACTTCAGCAAGCTTTGGGGACCGGCTCTGTAGTTACTCATTGCTGAATTAAATGACCGCACGTCAGGTTAACATGACAGGTGTTGCTTTGCAATTCAAAACAACTTATGAGTAAAGGCTTCATATATTAGAATAAATTGCAAAATAAAATCTAAAGTGGTGTCATGAATTATGTCTTTGCAATTAACCTTCTGCATCTGTTCCACTGGCTCCCGTCCATGACAGAATTTGAAACTGTTCTTTTAGTGAGCAAATGTGTTGAACTTTAACAAGAGATTTTTGAATAAGGTCTGAGTAGGTACCACAAACACAGAACAAGAATTTAATTTAATCCAACGGAGCGTTCAAGCTGGAGATGCGTAGTTTTTCCTGGCAACATGATCACATTCTAAAGTCTCAGAAATTGCACTATCTTGACATTCAATCTGTATAATTACTGCCATGAGTATTTAAAAAAATATCACCATCAATGTGACTGTGCAACTGTTCATTCAACTCTAACAGCCTTGCATGTTTTAGTAGTAACTATACTGAATTAAAAATAAACTTTAAAGATACTATTATTTAAAATATAATATAGCATGATATTTGACTATTTTATGATAAATATAATATTTTAAGATGAGGTCTCTTGTAATGCATGGAGCAATACCAGCAAAGTGCCCAAATGAAAGCGTAAAACGGGCCTATATGCTCCAAAATATATTCGCCTTGTACTACATCGTCCTGGTTCCCTGCTAAAACTATGATATAATGTGTACTGCATCTACATGACATATGCTTCTACCGCCGACAGAATCATTTGCATTCATTATACTGTTAATCATCCACCTCAGGAACGGCTGTATTTGGCAATGAATTCCATAAATATGTATAAAAATCAAATTATTGAGGTAATGTCACATGGGTTTGTCTTTCATTTGTCCAACAAGGTTAAATTTTATTTCTTATGATCGACTAATGAAATAATGGGGCAGCTGCACAGACTGTCTCAAACTGTATGCCCTGGGACTCGTTTATGCCACAACAATAACACTTTAAATGTTCTTTAGAGTGGGACAGATCTGATCATAAGCTTAGCAAGTTTATAGCTATGTTTAGGCTTATAGGTTTTCTGTAATTTATGAACTACAAATCTGATTTCTAGCTGATCTATTGATGGGTCTGATGGAGTGCCAACTAAAGGGGATCTTGGTCAGGCTGGTAGACCACAATGGACGACTAAAAGCCATGTTCTAAAAATCATTTTCCCAACAGGGACAAAGACCTAATTTGACAAAATTCCAATTTTTGTCACTTTTCACATATTAAGTGCAGCAAACATATTTGCTATAAACTATTATTGCATATTATTGTATAAACTAATATTTGTTTCATTATCTGATCTAGAAAAAAAACAGTTTAAAGTTTAGGGACAAAAAAGTTTAAAGTTGTGCCTGTCGTGTTCAAATTTAAATTATAGCTACTACATTTCGTTTTGATATTTTATATTTAGCCCCACGGAGCCTCACAGGCTGAAAGTATAAAGCTTGTATTGCTATTATCCATCACGAATCTACCTAAAATTCCGTTTACAAGATATTTCAAATAAGTGTAAACATTTTTTTTGAATGTAATATCAAATGAAATGATTTGTTGACAATGGAACCTAAAAGTTGATCTTTTGTGGGTTATAATTAATAAACCATCATACGTACCGATGGGTAATGCGAGGAAAAATGGTAACCAGCACAGGATAAACATGCCCACAACAACACCAAGCGTTTTAGCAGCTTTCTTTTCTCTAGAAAACTTGAGTAATTTGACTGTCAGCGAGCTCCTCATTTGGCCTTTGCTGCAGTCATCCTGCGTCTGAGAGCCTTTATAATGAATCCGGAGCGTCAGCTCGTTGGAGTCCATGTGCTCCTTCATCACTCCAGCCTCGAGGTTTTTAGTGGTTCTTTTGGCTACTACATACACTCGGCAGTACATGGCCAGAATCACTGCCAAAGGGATGTAGAAGGAGCCCAGCGAGGAGAAGAGCGCGTAAAACGGCTCCTCTGTGATGAGGCACACAGTCTCGTCCTCCGAAGGAGGCTCTTTCCACCCGAGCAGAGGTCCTATGGAGATGACAAAGGCAAGAACCCAAACACCCAGCATGGCCAAGAGCGCCCTTTTCTCGGTCACAATGCTCGGGTACTGCAGCGGGTAACGCACCCCGATGTAGCGGTCTATGGAGATCACGCACAGGCTCATGATGGACGCGGTGCAGCACAGCACATCAACAGCAGCCCAGATGTCACAGAAAATCCTCCCGAACACCCAGTAGTTGAGAATTTCACGCGTGGCGGACACCGGCAGGACAGTTGTGCTCAGCAACAGGTCTGCCATGGCTAAATTGATGATGAAGTAGTTGGTTGGGATGCGTAGGTGCCTGTTGCACACTACGGAGAGAATAACGAGAATGTTGCCCACGATAGCAAACACAATAAAAGCGCCCAGAACCATGCCCAGTGGAAGCGCACGGCTGAGGCTGAACGAGCTCGATTCGGTCCCGTTGCCCGCGGAGCTCGAATTAGAGACGTCGGACAGTTCGGAGGAAGCATTACTCACGAAGTTCACGGCATGATCTGTATCAGAACTCATTTTGCCTCTGCAGTGCCTCCATACCAAAGTAAGAGGAGGATTCACCACCAAAAGCGCAAATTGTTATTTCTGGATGCCAAAGGACAAAAAAGATAGAAAATGACCAATTCAAAGGATCCGTAAGCTCTGTTGGGCAACAAGTGCGAAATAGGAAAAGTCCATAATTGTAAACGTTGGATAAGGTCCAGTTGAAGATGTCTACTGAGATAAGAAATGTTGGTTTCACTTAATTTTAAGGTGTCCTTGATAAAGTGTAATTATACATTTAAGTACTGAGTAATATTGATTAACTGCATGAACTTGCTATTTAGTTATGTTAGGGTTTGGCTTAGGGTTACTTGCATGTAATTATGCATAATTAATTGTAATTACATAACGTGTAACAAGGGTAACACTTTATTTTAAGGTGTCCTTCTAATACATTTTACATGTTCTTACTATTATAATAACACTATATTATGCATAATTACATGCAAGTAACCCTAAGCCAAACCCTAATCACACAACCCTTGTATATCTCTGTTGTAAATTACACGTACAATACATTATGCTTAATTACATTCAACCCTAATCCTAACCCTATAAGCACATGCTGCTTATTATTATTACTCAGTACTTCATGTATAATAACAGTGTAACAAGAACACATTAAAATAAAGTGTAACCAACTTTTTAACTGATCTATAATTTAGCCATTTACAAATTGTAATTAGGCTACTAGTATAACTACTGAGATAAGAAATGTTGGTTTCACTTAATTTTAAGGTGTCCTTGATAAAGTGTAATTATACATTTAAGTACTGAGTAATATTGATTAACTGCATGAACTTGCTATTTAGTTATGTTAGGGTTTGGCTTAGGGTTACTTGCATGTAATTATGCATAATTAATTGTAATTACATAACGTGTAACAAGGGTAACACTTTATTTTAAGGTGTCCTTCTAATACATTTTACATGTTCTTACTATTATAATAACACTATATTATGCATAATTACATGCAAGTAACCCTAAGCCAAACCCTAATCCTAAACCTAACCATATTGTAAGTACATGTAGTTAATTAATATTACTCAGTACTTAAATGTGTAATTCCAGTGTAACAAGGACACCTTAAAATAAAGTGAAGTGTTACCTAAATGTTACTAGTTCCAGAAATAGGCACTACAATCAAATAAATGCATACTATATAATTTATAGAAATGGTGCCAGCAATAATTCAAATAGATTCTAGTTGTAAATGAAAAGTTGATATCTGAGCCACTATTTATCTTAATGACACAAATGTGTGATTTGTTACCAAAAGCTCTGAAAATGTTGTTGTCACTTTTAGAACAGTGACTATTTTAATAAATACAAGTCATACTAATTAATAGTTACTAGAGAAATTGAAAAAGATACTAGCTATTTACTAGTAATTAAAATTTAGTACTACTAACATAAAAATAGACGGTACTTTAGTTTATTTTAAAGAATAAAATGTTGCTTGTCATATACACCTATTTAGCCATCACGCTGACAGATATAAATTATAATAAATCGGTCACTTGAGCTTCACAGCCTGCTGTCAGGTATGTCAATTGGAAAGCACGCCAATGGACATACCAACCGCACTATTCTTAGGATCATTTGCGATTTAAAATATGGAAAACTTGCAAACAATATCAAGGTTGTTGATGCACGGTGGTATCTAGGTGCCCATTTCAGTCTCACAAGGACTGCGCAATTATACAATACCAATCAGTCGCACATGCCATATGTCCACAAATTTCTAAAAACATTTATTTTTAGCTCTTAAGTATAGCTTTTAGTCTGGTCCTAATGTAGAGCACAAATGAACCGCAGAAATCACAAAGTCATTCACTGTCAAAAGTCTCCATGCTGTGCCAGCTTTAAAGACTGCCATGAGTGTCCAAATGTTCCTGCAAATCATCTGTAATTTTATAAACTAGCCACTAACTCAATCTCTTTGCAAATGCCAGCCAAATAGGAATATACTTTGACAGTGATGAAGGACTTAATGGCTTGCGCCAAAAACCAAAACCAAAAAACAGATATCTCAAACAGATGAATGAAAATCCCCAGAAGTCAACTAATTTATACAGAAATCAAAGTAAATTACAGCTAGCGAGAGCCGTGAAAGAGGAAACAAGCCTGCTGTCATGCAGGAATATCCTCATTGTGCTGAAATTAAATAAGCCTTGCTATTAAAAAGATTGTTCATTACAAAGTGATACAGGCACAACAAAAAGATTAAGGAGTCTTCAACTGCACTTCCACCAGAGGCTAAAGGGAAACAGCAGAGCATGTGACGTGAAGGGGGACGTTATATCCTTTGTAGATGGGTCAGTAGGTGATGACACCGATTGTATGGCTGGTGCATTTCAACCCAGATGCCAGTGCTGAGCTCAGGAGAAACAGCAGCCAGACCGCTGTGTGACCACTCACCAGTGCATAAATACACACGCATGCACACATACCCCATGGCACTGTATAGCTCTTGAAAACCATCCAACTATTAGCTCAAACACACTCCAAGTGAATTAAGATGATTACATTTAATACCGTCGCCGCTTCGAATGATGAATTGCATAAGGTAATGTGAAGTGAATGGTAAGATTTAAAGGCAAGAAAATGCTGAGCTGTCAGCCACACCACACTAAACTGCGGCATCTTCTCCCAGCACGGTGGCAAGCGTCTGTCAAGTGTCGAGTGACAGTATATACAGTATATTCCATATTGGACAGAAAGCATTTTTTATAGGAATAATTCTCTTGAAGGATTTGCATTTACATTATAGCCGCATAAGTATATATCTTGAATAAAGAATTGCTTTTAAAATAATGAATCAAAATATTCAATGTTTTGTGAAAAGATAATAAAAAAAGAACAGAAGAGCTAGAGGTGTTTTGCAATTCTATGCAGTACACATAATTAAGTGGGCATAATAAAGCATGGGAAGAAAGTGTAATTAGTAGGCATCCTGTGAAGCTGTAATATCGCAGATGTCAAATTGTTTTGTTCTTCTTTCATAAGGATGAAAAACACTTTTGTCTATAAAATGGGCTTATTAAAATTCATGCTGAATAGTATATACCAGTGGAATTGATTTTGTTTCAGGCCCAGATTTTGAAATGGACATCAAATTATAGCCAACAAAATACCAAATAAAGTGTTTATTGTACAAATATAAACATAAACATCCTTAGAAATCAAAAACATCAATGTATTAATATTACATCTTGAATCATTAACAAATTCTGAAAAGAAAAATTGTTTTTTAAAATGTTGGTTTCTGAATGTCTCGTAAATTCTTGAATATTGATTGTTTTGTAACTGTTTTACAAAGTTGGCAATTTTGTATTCTATGAATTCATAGGATTTGCTTCAAACTAAAATGTGTTTTTTAATAAAACCTGACGTAACCTCGGTTCCCTGAGATAAGGGAACGAGCGTTGCGTGAGACGCTAAGGGGAAAACTCCTGTTTTACTCTGTACTGAAGCCTGATTTGTTCATGTTTGTGTAGCTGCACAAACCAATGGCGCTTTAGCCCACCAGAAAGGGTGGAGCCGACCCTTATATAAGTCGGCTCAGAGTGCTATTCATCAGATCATTCGACTGAAGCGACAGTCATCGATTTGCGTGCAGCTTATAGTGCGGCAAGTGATGCAACACTCGTTCCCTTATCTCAGGGAACCGAGGTTATGTGAGTAACCGGAGCATTCCCTTTCGAACGGTCTCTCCCATTGCGTTGAGACGCTAAGGGGAACGCATCCAATCACGCCACGCTATGAGCAGATACAGGACATTCTGCTCTGCGAGCCCAGTCTCGGAGCACTAATAAGGACCCCTGAGAACATGAGCACATTGTGCCCCAAGCTAGTGGCTGAGAAGCACTAATACAGCCAGCTTCGCCCAAGGAGGAAGAGTGGTACATTAAACGGAAAGTAAACCAAGGCTATCGCATCAACGATCCAGTGAGAAAGTCACTGCTTAGTGGCCTGCAGTCCTTTATGGCGGCCTCCAAAGCAAACAAAAATATGCTCTGACTGTCTAAACAGGCTAGAGCGCTCTAGGTATACTCTCAGAGCCCTTACTAGACAGACTTTAGGAACATAATCATGTCTTGGTTTTAGAATGACTTTACAGCCATTAGGCCCAAATTCAAGGCACGAGGCGCTGATTGACAGTGCTTGCAAGTCATTAATTCGCTTAACCGATGCCTTGGCAAGGACGAGGGCCGTTTTAAGTGGTAAGTGCCGCAAATCGGCCGAACTAAGTGGCTCGAGGGGGGGCCCTTTTAGAGCCCGCAGGACTATAGACAATTCCCAAGATGGCACAGTCTGAGGGCGAGGAGGATTCAGCCTCCGTGCACCCTTCAAGAACTTAACGATCAAGTCGTTTCTGCCAATCGATTGGCTAGCTTCAAGAAAATGGTTCGGTGCGTTAGCTGCCACATACACTTTGAGCGTGGAGGGGGCGTGCCCCTTATCCAGCAGCTCTTGCAAAACTGTTAAAACATGGGACACGTCACATGATATCGGGTTCAGACTTCGTGCAGAACACCAGTTAGGGAAGACTGACCATTTTAGGCTGTAAAGTTGTCTTGTAGACGGCGCTCTTGCCTCCAAAACGGTATTGCTTACTCTCGCTGGGAGCTGATTAAGCTCCGTCGAGGCACCATGTTCGCTACTGTGTGGGAGCACGGAGCGAAGGAACGAGGAGACGAGAAGTACATCAACAAGGAGACTTTAATTATAACCAGGGAACCAGGAAAACACATATAGCAGAGGAGGTAGACATATAAAATACCAGATGAAGAATTAAGAACTGGGAACACTTTAAATACACAAGACATGACGAGAAACACCTGGAACTAATGAAACATAATAACATGAGGGGAAACACAGCTGGAAACAAATTGGATAAAATTAGGGAGCAGGAACAGGAAAACCAAATAAGGGCATGGAAACACATGGGGAGCAAAAAAATACAAAACACGGAGCAGAGTCTGACATTACTCCTTGGGTAAAAAAATCCTTGGGGTGAATATAGTCTTTAGAGGGCCTCCGTAGGCCTAACTCGGGAACTGTGGCCCTCACTGGGCTTGACTTGGGGACTGGAGCCCTCCTTGGGCTGGACGTAGGAATTGGAGCCCATTCAGTGCTAGACTCGGGGACTGGAGCCCACTCTGGGCTAAACTCGGGGACTGGAGCCCTCTCTGGGCTAAACTCGGGGACTGGAGCCCTCACTGGGCTCGACTCAGGGACAGGAGCCCTTTGTGGGCTAGACTCGGGAACAGGAGCCCTCTGTGGGCTAGACTCGGGAACAGGAGCCCTCTGTGGGCTAAACTCGGGGACAGGAGCCCTCACTGGGCAAAACTCGGGGACAGTAATCCACACTGGGCTAAACTCGGGAACAGGAGCCCTCTGTGGGCTAAACTCGGGAACTGGCACCCTCCGTGGGCTAAACTCGGGAATTGGAGCCCTCTTTGGGCTGGATTTGGGGACTGGAGCCGACATTGGAGCGAGCTCTGGGGATGGAGCCAACACTGGAGCAAGCCTAGGGACTAGAACCAACCGTCTTCTCCTCCTTAGATTCCCCTTTAGGTTCAGGGTGAAAGGCGTGGTTGGAGGACTTGACACTAGAGCAGCCGGCGGGCTTGAGAATGCCACAGCCGGCGGGCTTAACTTCGGAGCGGCCGGCGGGCTTGAGAATGCCGTGGCCGGTGGGCTGGTTCTGAATTGGGGATGGATGCTCTCCAGAGGATCCCTTCCCTCCAGTTCAGTCCTGTGGTGTCTGGGAGGTCCACGGGGCGATAGCAATTGAGCGTGGCGTCGTCCAGCGCTGTTTTTGCAGCGATCTTGCTGAACTCCCACGCATACTCCACGAAGGGGAGATCTCTGTGGGCTAGGGCGATAAAACGAGCGGCTACTTCCATGCCACGGGGAGAAACACACAGGAAAACAAAAGACTTTCAAAACAAAAAACAAACACGGGGAGAAGGGGCACCGCTTACTGTTTTAGGTCTGGTATTCTGTCACGTTCGCTACTGTGAGGGAGTGCGGAGCGAAGGAACAAGGAGACGAGGAGTACATCAACAAGGAGACTTTCATTATAACCAGTGAACCAGGAAAACACACGTAGCAGAGGAGGTAGACATATACAACACCAGACGAAGAACTAAGAACCGGGAACACTTTAAATACACAAGACATGACGAGAAACACCTGGAACTCATATACATGGATGAGTACATTTTCAGCAAATTTTAATTTTTGTGTGAAATACAAAGTTCTAGCATGAAACTCTAGATGGCACAGTCCGATAGATCTAACTCAATATGACATAATGACATCATTATCACATGGCACAGCTGATTGGTTCTCTCCTGTTTGCTGTAGCAGTAGCAGCGCACTTCAGAAACCCTCCACCTTCCCCAGCTCCACCTGTATAGATCTGCTATGGTTGATGATGTATGCTACAGGGGTTATTCATATATGTTATATGTGCAGCAGCAATATTCCTTACATGCTCACAGCAGCAAGTTGTGGATGTATTGGCAGTAGCAAGTCTCGGTACTTGCTCTGCCACAGCAGCAGCAGCGTAGTGTCTATTCCGCCAAGACCAAACACATTAACATTGTCATGTACATTACCATGCAAATCACTCCAAGAGTTGTCATGACACAACTACTCCTTTAAGCTTGGTGTTACATTTCTAGGGAATTGAAAAAACACCAGCTGACTATTTATTTGTATTTTTGCAAACTAAAAGTTCAAACCTAGGCTCATTGATTGGAAAAATGTGGCTGTGGCGAAATTTCTTAAACAAATAAAAGTGAATCAGGCAATGTTTTATTTTGTTGTTTGTTGTATGTTTTGTGGCAGTTCGAAAATGAAAGTTCTGGTGAGTGGCTCTAGAAGGTTAATGCTCATTTTCGTAAGGCACGTTTTTTCACATGATGATGTTACAAAGTACACATGGGTATTTTAGGATTAGGATTCCTACAAACTACTTAAACCTTAAAGTTTTTATCACCAGTTTTCATCTACACATCCCTGTCACACAGGTTTACTTAGGACTAAGTGCTGAAATAATTAGTATGTTCTTAAGGGCTATTTAATCATGTGCGAATGAGACAGCTGAGAACGATGGTTGCAATATTATGGTATCCATTAGTATTTCAAAAACGTTAATCCTCCAGTCTTGTATGAAGGGTACAGACCATTATGGAATCCAAGCTTTTCTGAGCGACTCCTGTTATGGAAGCAAGAAAAGCTCATCGTAATTCATCTGTCTGGATTGTGGCCAGACATTTAGCTGCAAGGCAGAGCTGTGAGGGTTTTAGCGAGACAAGCAAATAATATTATGCTCAAATTCTGTGGTTAGGTATATAGATAAATACAAAGGTTTGTTTAATAAAGCAAAAGTGACTGTAAAAGTTTTGCTTATGAACTATGAACTTTCCGGCTATAGGTTAAAATGTATGCTGTCTCAAATGAAATGACAAATATTGTTATGCTTTTTAACTCCAAAACATAAAGCTGATTTTAATCCTTGACACTGAATTCCTTTTGAACACTGCTTAAAAAGCTGTGATGGAGATAACGAAGCTAGACAGTTATGTAACTCTGTATATAAAAATGTATTTGCTTACATGTGTGGGAACATTTGAATTTTGCTGCCGCCCTGCTATTTCAAAATCCTCCCTTACATAAAGCAATTGTAAAATGACTGGTGTATAAATATAAAATACATTCAGATGTATATTAATGATTCCCTAGAGAACTATTCATTTACTAGAGGATCTACAGTATATATGCCTCATATGGCATTTTACTGCAAGATGCTATTGTTTGTCCTCATGTCTTATTCCCATGGCCTTTTCAGAAGTGGCTATTGAAAATGTGTATTTTGAACTTTTAAAATCTGTAATTCTATAGATATTCACTGCCGTTTGAAAGTTTAGGGTCAGTACTTTTTTTTATTTAAATAAATGAATACTTTTATTCAGCAAGGATGCATTAAATTGCATAAAATCAACATATTAGAATAATTTCTGGAGGATCATGTGACACAAGACTGGATTAATGGCGGCTGAAAAATCAGCTTTATCATCACAAAAATAAATTATATTTAAATTATATATGAAAATAATATTTCACTATTTTCACTGTATTTTTTATATCAAATAATTTCTGCCTTGTGAGCATAAAAAACTTTTTTTCAAAAACATTAAAAGTTCTTATACTGATTTCAAACTTTGGAATGGTAGTGTAGATTTAATATTAAATCTTTAATTTACCAAATATTTTTTCCAGTATGACTTGTCTATATAGGCTTTCTTAATGTTTTCACTTGAGTCAGCAGTTAAATGTATGGCAAATAGCTATTTTGTAAGAAGAATGAGAATACCTTCAAAATTGTTCTTGCTCTTGATGCCTGTGGAACATTCGAATCTGAGCCTTATTTTAAGACACCGGTTTGGAAATATCACACTGTCTCACAGGCAGAAGCGAATTATGCCAGGAGTTAATCATGGGACACGAGCCATCATATTAATATCCTGGATTTTATGATGATAGCATCTTCTACCTTTGCTTTTGTGCTCCACATGCGCTGGAACACAAAGTACCAGACATCTGTATAATTCACCCATTGCAGGAAGCGGCTCCTTTTGAATTGCGCAGATATTAGATACAGTAGTGAAAATACAATCAAATGACTATCATATAACTGGACCCTTTGTGGGTTACGTAACAAGCTTTATCTAAAAGTAATGCATTTCAACAAGTAAATTATCATAAACTGCTCAATTGGATTTCTATGGGAAAATATTCATAGGTTACATACTGGTGTTAATGTTTTTTGTTTCCCCCTGCATTTCAGAACCAGTTTCCTCTTCCTGCTTTGGGAAATGTACTCCATTATAATGTGGAACAGAATGGGACAGATGTAGAAGCAAGAAATTATACAAGGGTCATATGGCCCTGATTAAAAGGAAAACTCCAGAAATGTAATATCACAGACATGAATACTAATTCTTTACACTCATTACAGAGCATCCGCAGTAGAGGGAAAAGGTCCTCTAAAGATAAAATGAACAGAGAAGAGTAAATAGGACTCATTTACTCAGATCTGCATTGCATTATACATAATTACATAGCAGACACTTTTATCCCAAGCAACTTACCTTGAAAATCACAAGCAATCACATGCAATTTCATGTAATCCAGAGTAAGCAGAAGCATGAGTCTGAAAAAAGCTGAGAATAAAAGAAAGACATGCCTTTATTTAATATTAGATTTATATTCGTCTATGCAAATGAAATGAGTAGGATGCTCATTGACATTCTCTGTGCAGTTTATTGATTCAATGCCATGTCAATGTATTGGTGTCCACTGATGCATCTGTGTTCAATAAACAAAAGGAACAATGAGCGAAAGAAAAGCTCCTTGACTTGCGTTTAGATATTTAAAAGCAAAATAGCAGCTTTACTGAATGATCAGATAGCTGTCAAATCTGGCAATAAAACACATGATTTGTAGTTTATTGTTCATTAAGGGGTGCCATTTCCTTCTTTGTGTTTAGCAATAAGGAAACTAATAAGACGTTGTTTTATATTGGTAGCACCTGGTGTGTTTTTCTTCCTGCTATAATAACTGGAGATTTCTGTTGCATTAATGATGTCCAAACACTCGATCCATTTTGAATCACCATCTCCCTCGTAAATAATAATAACTACTATTTACTTTCTGTTAACATCTGACCTTACCCTTAGCCCTTTTTCCGCATTTGTAGCAGCTGGTTTGTCCTCCCTTGTGCTCAAAAACAGAGCCACAAAAATCCGGACGGCAGTCAAACTCTGGTTGCAGTTTGTTATTGTTTACTATGTAGTCTTTTGGTTATTATTGTGAAGCGCATTCAATTTCATTAGCTGAAAATAGTTTATTTCGCTGCTTGCCATGGCTGAATTTTTAAAAAGACTTTGTTAAATTCTCAAGTTACGTTTTAAAGTACAGAGAAGGAATGCACATCTGCGTGTCATTCAAATTTAATCCACAAATTCCCAGGTAATTTTGATAAATGTGTGCCGAAATAGATGGTACGGAGTTTAAGTAACTTCAGAATATGACCCGCAGGGATCGTAGAAGACTCGCCATGCTTCCGAGTTTAAATGAGTTTTGCACATTTTCTCAGCTCCTGTGAGACTTTCTGGAAAAACAGCAACATTTCCCAGTCTGCGGCCCTGAAAAGATGTGATTTCACAGTGATTTAGCGTTCTCAGTTTGTACTGCTCAGCAGGTCTCTGTTGTCACTAGACTGGAATGAATGACGCTGGATGTATGTTGGAGCTTGAGGGTCAGCGAGCATCTCCAGTAAATGCGGAGTTGAGTTTCGTCACAGCCTGATGTCCAAAAAAGACAGTAATCTGTCAAAATCTGCAGCTTCAATTGGGTTGCATGAAAGCTGCTAACAGCGCAATCATTTAAAATGAAAAATTCCATCTCCCTGAATGGATAGGTCTGGCCAAAAACATGGAAAAGAGTTAAAATGATGGACCTTAAAGCTCTCTCGCAGGAATCACCAGTCATAGCGTACATTTTTCACACCTTAAATAAAGGCAGCCTAAAGCAGTCAAGCATAATTTAACCTCGCTTTGGGCCAAACATACTGAAGAGACTGTTTTACAGTCAAAAGTGTATGACCCAAAATAACACACTTCTACTCATCCATAGCTTACAGTATTTTTTTTGTAATATATATATATTTGTTCATTTTGTCAGGTAAATAAAAATAAAATACAACTTTTTTTATAAATGCAGTTTAGTGCAAAATATTTTTGGAATAGATTTTTAAACTCTTGATGCAAAACTCAAAAAAGTCCAATGTTATCCCTAGTAAAAAAAGTAATATATTTAAAATACATTTATTTCATACTAAGTATAGTTCAAATCTATTAACATATTTACTGACATACCGCTCGAGATTTACTGATATAAAAATTATAATTCAACTTTATTTGGAGTACTGCATATACAATGCATATTTCTTAATATTAAGCCGAAAATGTGTTTTAATGTCACTATTGATGAGGATTGTATGATTTTTGAATAATATGTAAAAAGTGTAGCTGAAATATACTTGCAATAGTTCCACTTCAGCACAATCATATATACTTCAGTGTATCTTTTGCTAGACATCATCACTACTTCCATACAGTTAAAGTGCATTAAGTACAAAATTAGTTGTTCCAATTTAGCAGACTTGAAGTATTCCAGTTTAGTATACTAAAAGTACAATTGCAGAGTACTTTTATTAAGTACATAAATATGTAAATACTATTTGCAGTATACTTAGCATGAAATAAATGTATTTCAAAAACATTTTAGTGTATTTCTTTTTCACTAGAGATTGCATAGTTCAGCTCATAAAAACTATTTTAATACGTTGCTACTAACGGTTGTACTTTACTATATAATCTACTACGCTATCTGGGAGGACATTCTTTCTTAATTTCCCCGCAATGATAAAGTAAGGAATGCTGGAGCTATACAATGAAAAACAATCAAATCACATTCCAGGAATGAGATCAAATTCAATTTGGGCATTTGTATATAAATCAGACGTTACAAAAATAGGCTGGCTAATTTTGTGCCATCTCGCATCCACGTTTTCTCTCCAAGACAAGAGATTAGAGGGACATTCTTCAAGCCACTGTTTTAATGGCCCTGTTTATTTTGCTCAAATATTATCTTGTTATATCACTAGAAGATAAATGCAGTGAAGCCTGGAGATCATGAGACCAGTTTGTGATTGAACCGTTCTGTGTGGCTGCGTTCTGATTCATCACCCAAACAAACCATTGTTTTCTATTTGTTTGAGCGGAATAACAACTGTTCATCTGTACATTGAACACCTCCTGATTTGAGAAATAAAAACATATAATTATTGTTGTGCTATAATGTAAGCCTACAGGAGAAAATCAATGCTGTTTTAAAGGTTTTCAGAGCTTTATATGAGACACTGGATGTTTTTTTAGACAAACAGGTATTATTCAGCATAATGGGGATTATAGACCTGAAAGTGATACTCCACCCAAAAATTTAAATACAGTCATTGTTTATTCCCTCGCATGGCATTCCAGATGTATATGACTTTCCTACTTCAAAATAAGCACAAAGATTTGTAGAAAAAAATAATCCATCTCTGTGAATTCATATAAGGCAAGTGTATGACAGTTGGCCAGAAGCAATGGCTTTTATTGTTAAAAATAACGTAAAATATATATTTTTTTCTTACACACATCTATCGTTTAGCTTCAGAAGGCATTGATTTATCAACTGGGATCATATGCATTATATGGATTCACAGAGATGGGTTATTTTTCTAAAAATATTTGTGTTGTTTATTTTTGGGTGAGATATCCATTTAATGATGTAAAAATTAAAGAATACTATATGTGTAAAAACTGTATGCAAAGCATTTGCACATTGTTACCTACGAACTATTTTTATTTATTTATAATATTATTCATTTGTTTACCAAAAATGAAATCAAAGAACTTTTTTAGTGTTTTTTTACTTTACTTTTCATATTTCTGAGGTTTCCTTGTTTGAAATATAAAACACTTCTTTATGCAAATGTTGCTTTAGAGTGGAATTTTCCAGAGAGTCAAAAAGTCAGTACACCTACAAACCTTTGAAAATCTCAGTTTCATTGAAAACAGAACTCTAATTTTACTGCAATATTCTTTGCCATGATTAATAATATTTCATTACATCTCTGCTAAATTGACTCAGCACAGCTTGGCCCAAACACCATAATGGTACTGTGTCTGGCATGACTAATTTACGGTGAAACAAATGACAGAAACCCATTGATTCTAACCGTCTGCATTATCAGACAGGCACGGCTTAGCTGAAGGGGTTCAGGAGTGACTTTGGAGCAGGGACAGAGATCAAGCCGAGACAATTAAGGGTTAATCTCCTGAGGATGTTAGACTGATCACACCATACTTCCCTTTAAACTCTGTGAATACTCTCTCTTTTCCAACATCACCTGTTACCACAGTGCTGAATTGTGGTACTGGTGTTATCATCAGAAAATCAATAGTGACTCATATGGGCGAGTAAACAAGGTCAGACTGAACCACGTCTGATTCATCCGGGTCCGTTGATAGTCCAAAATGGACTCACTGGAAAATGATAAGTGCTGGGTTTTAGTTGGATTAATAAACTTAATTCGTCCACGCTATGACCTGGAAGAACTGGTGATGACAATAGTGTGATCTGTTCAGGCTGCATCTTTAACACATTGGTTGCTTTTATAAAAAATGAACTGATGCATGTACTTAATTGAATAAAAATCTAAAGATAATTGGGAAGATGGGATGCACGCAGTGTGGGGAGGATTAACAACGCTTATCAATGGTTGCATTCGAAATGCATGTAAGATGACTAATTGAATGAATGAACCATGAGGGCTAATGAATATGCATGGGGAATAAGAATTACCCCTTAATTAGTCCTGGATGCTGAACAGTGAAGTCTGAAGTCTTTTTACAAGCTCTCAAAGCTCTACATGAAATGACTACTTACATAGCCATCAATTAAAATGATTCAATATACAGTATATTAAATAGATATAGCAAAGTTTAATAATAATAACAATAATAAATGTAATTTATGTTTGAAAATGTTTAAAATTTAGTCGTGATGTTTATCATCATCATTACCGTTTTTCTTGATTGCTAACACACTATAACTGATTCATTTGACCCAATTTTCCAAACCATTCATGCAGTTCTCGAAACAAAGACACGTTTCTCAAAACTTTTAACACATTTCACCAATTTGCTCAGTGTTTTCTGTAAAACTCTACACAAAAACGCCATCATTTTTCACAGGTTTAACCATGTTCTCATTCAGAAAACACAAACACACAATATAATTAACTCAAGCATCAAAAAACGAAGGGGATGAGGTCAAATTTAATTTGTTCCTGACGAAATACAAAGCACTGTAGTTGAACATGTTCTTCTGCATGGACTGACCATGAGGGAAGTTAGCCTACAGGCTCATCTACAAAGTTTCAATACCACTTACACAATACACTTACAATATAATTACAGTACATAGCAGCAGTACTTCAGATGAGAGAACTTTCATTATTCTATGTACAGTAAATACTGTGGCACATGTTGAACACCCTCAAACTCATTACTGTTGAATTGATTTGTAGCCAAGTATGTACTGTATTTGTGCAGAACTGAGAGATGACTGTCTAGGGGAGGCAGAGAAGTCTTTTGTCAGAAGACTAAGAAACTGCTATAACAAATAAGGATACTACCAATACTGTGATGCAATTTGGCAGAGGATGCTGAATGAATGAATGAATGAATGAATTTATTTATTTATTTACAGTAACTTACAGTATATTCCAATGTGTGTTTACTATATATTCTGTAGTTACATCCCCTTTCTCTGGGACGTAACACTGTTGTTTGGTTTTTGAACTTTTCTCTTCTAGTGCTTTTCATCTACTGTAAGATCTCTTTACAGCAGTGTAATGAAAGTAAACTTTTCTTACAGTTTAATGCTGATTTTTACTGCATTTGCATCCCTCTATTTACAGTTTTTCTGAATTGCTAAAACACTAAACCCCAATCTCTGAACCAAATTCTCACTAGCTTAAACCAATTTGTCGAATAAAGCACTCTTTCTGCTAAACCTTAAACACATTCAGGCAGTTAGGCTCTATATTTTCAAATCTCATGCACTCTTTTTGTAAAACTCTAAACATTCTCATTCACTTAAACACGTATCACACTGTGATGCATTTGTGCTGCAAAATGCTAAACACAAGCGGCAAAAGTTAAACACAACTAAAGCACAGTTGTCATCGTTTGTACACAACGATTCAAAATTGTTCACACTTGTTTCTAATGATGTGATCAAACCAACTGTACAAAATATGAGCCGGTTCAGAGTGCACAAGTGGCACAGGTGACTGAATGATGATACGGACAATAGATGGAAACAATCTGAGAAGGAGAGGAGGAAGAGTACATGTAAGAAGTGGAGGATGAGGAGAGAAAGAGTAGGGTTTAGAGGGTGTTATCAAGGCTGGATCTGTCAGACCTCAGGCCGGACTCAAGCACAAAGACATGATGCTGAGACAGAATGAGTCTCTCCTTGACCCTGATTTTACAATTGCACAACTTACAGTATTTGAGTGTACTGTAACATGCTATTCATTTCAAGTTTTATTTTACCTTTTTGGCCTTTGCAGTTGGACTGCAGTATTTTTGCAGTATCCAAGTGCTGAATATATACAAACATTCAGTGCTATTCAATATTCAGCACAATACTGTTCTTGCCGTGTATACAGTTGGCCTATTACTATACTTTTTTACAGAATTGCAAAAGTGTTTACTCAATACAATATACTTTTTTCTGTAATGTTCTGGATGCTATGTTCTCCATTTTTCTCTGTAGTGTCTAATGAATGCGCCATAGTGTTTATTTTATTGACTCGTGTGTGTGATCTGAGAGCACCGTTTGATTTTGAGTGCAAGTGAAATGGTTTTGCAGTGATTGTTTGATTTTGATGCAAGAGTCAGAGGTTTCGTGAATTTACTGTAACAGACATTGACTAGCAAAAGTTCAATATTCAGCACAATACTGTTCTTGCCGTGTATACAGTTGGCCTATTACCATACTTTTTTACAGAATTGCAAAAGTGTTTATTCAATACAATATACTTTTTTCTGTAATGTTCTGGATGCTATGTTCTCCATTTTTCTCTGTAGTGTCTAATGAATGCGCCATAGTGTTTATTTTATTGACTCGTGTGTGTGTGTGTGTGTGATCTGAGAGCACCGGTTGATTTTGAGTGCAAGTGAAATGGTTTTGCAGTGATTGTTTGATTTTGATGCAAGAGTCAGAGGTTTCGTGAATTTACTGTAACAGACATTGACTAGCAAAAGGATTCCTGTTTCCCAAAAGGAGGTTTTTGTAACAGTGTTTTGAATTGATCTCACTAGTGTTCTCTAGGCAGGAAAATAGTCTGTTTATTTGACAGGCTTGTGTATCATCTGAGGTCAAAGTTTGAGTCTGACAAAAGAGAACATGTTTTTGACTAAACTATTTGATTTTGACCTGGAAGGCTGAAGTTTGCACAATTTGGTGTATAGTTTTGATATTGTGTTTATAGTTGTGGTGAATTGTTTCATGAATTGTGTGTTAGCAATCGAGAAAAACTGTATGATAATAAAGTGCAAGTGACCAAGTGGCAAAGAAAACTTAAAAAAAAAAAATCTTAGAATTATTAAAAACTTAAAAATTAAGTCTATTAATAATGAATTTAATTATATATTTGCAGTGATTGTTTGATTTTGATGCAAGAGTCAGAGGTTTCGTGAATTTACTGTAACAGACATTGACTAGCAAAAGGATTCCTGTTTCCCAAAAGGAGGTTTTTGTAACAGTGTTTTGAATTGATCTCACTAGTGTTCTCTAGGCAGGAAAATAGTCTGTTTATTTGACAGGCTTGTGTATCATCTGAGGTCAAAGTTTGAGTCTGACAAAAGAGAACATGTTTTTGACTAAACTATTTGATTTTGACCTGGAAGGCTGAAGTTTGCACAATTTGGTGTATAGTTTTGATATTGTGTTTATAGTTGTGGTGAATTGTTTCATGAATTGTGTGTTAGCAATCGAGAAAAACTGATATTTCAGTTTTTCTTTTTTAATAAATCTGCAAAAATGTAAACAATTCTGTGTTTTTCTGTCAATATGGGGTGCTGTGTGTACATTAATGAGGGAAAAAAATTAACTTAAATGATTTTAGCAAATGGCTGCAATATAACAAAGAGTGAAAAATGTAAGGGGGTCTGAATACTTTCCATACCCACTGTATATATATATAAATACAAAAATGACCAAAAAAATATATTGGTAGAAAATATATCAATGTAAATATATTTTCAAACATATTTTAGCAAATATATTTTTACCAATTTTTTGTACACTGTGAAATATATTTAAAAATATATTTTCTTCCGTATGGGATACACAAGTAATACTGTACATAGACATAGTGTGCTTGTTTTTTTTTATGCTCCCAAAAATAACATTTAGAGAAATTTAAAGGCTTCACAATAAATAAAACAGAGGCTTAGTCATCAAGCGGAGGGAAAAACTGGAATGTTTCATGAGTGCTGACAGCTCTGTATACACTGTGCGGTTGTTATGAGCCAGTCTTTCATCAAAGGGATCATCCCACGTGAACTGGATGTGTCCTCTGTCAAGAGCAGCAGATATGGATAAGCTACTAAGAAGAACATTCAGATGGTGTGCTTCTATGAGAATCAGGCCAGCAAGACCACGTCTTCCCACCGAAACATCTCCCCTCTGAGCTCCAGCAGGCAGAAGCAGCTAACTCCCATGAGACAAACCACATCATGGCTCGCGGCCAGGTGGAACCATGACCGACTGTATGGAAAACACAATTCCTAATTACTCTGTTTATATTCTCAATGAGCTTTTTAGCTTTGTCCAACCCATAAATACACTCTCCATTACTGTTGCTAAGGACAGATTAGAGTATAGTGCGCTGTTTGGGTTAATTTATTTTAAAGAGAGAGTGTCCTCATTCACATTCAGACAGCACTTTCATGGGAAATCTTTGGGAATCATGATGATTAAATCCTTTTAAAATAAATAAGTGGTCTCAAATGAAATGTCTGAGCCTGGCGGATTACGTTAGGAGGGGTTTTCAGCAATGTGGAAAATCTGTAAGCCTGGTGTGTAACAATATACCTCAAATTAAAAGATAACTCGTTCTAAATGGGTATTATTTTTTTAATATACATTAATGTCAAAAGTTCGGACTGTTTTTGTTAACATTAGTTAACTACTTTAGTTAACACAAACAAACAATGAAAAATACTTCTAAGCTAATTCCAGAATTTGCTAATTCATTATTAAAAGCAAAAGTCATGTCTGTTTTATTTAAATATTATTTAATGGAGCTGACATTAACTGTGAATTTATGTATTTTTATTAACTAACAATAACAAAGATTGAAAATACTGTAAAATAGTAGGCTACTTATTGTTATTGGTTAATGCATTACCTAACATTAAGTAATGGACCAAATATAGCAAAACATATTTTTTAAATTATATTAAATTGTAAAATAACTGTTTTCCATTTAATATATTCAAAAAAATATATCATTATATCAAAAGCATCATTACTCCAGTCTTCAGTGTCACATGATCCTTCAGAAATCATTCTGATTTGCTGCTAAAGAAACATTTCTCATTATTATAAATGTTAAAAACAGTTGTGCTGCTTAGTATTTTTCTGGAAGCTGTGATACATTTTTTCAGGATTCTTTGATGAATAGAAAGTTAAAAAAACATTTATTTGAAATATAAATCTTTTGTTACATTATAACAACATGTACTTACCTAAGAAAGTACTGGAAAATATAAGGTAATTACATGGATAGGTTCCGGGTTAGTACCTTATTACACAGTTATTGTAATTACTAGATCAAGTACAAAGTATGTACTTGATTTAGCCTATATACATAGGCTATTCTGATTCTGAAGTACATAGTATGTACATGCGGAACAATGTTTGTAAAGTGCTACTGTAAATGTTTAAATGTCTTTACTGTTGCTTTTGTAACATCAGAAATGTCTTATATATATATATATATATATACACACATACACTGTAAAGAATGACCGTGAATTTAACGGTAAAAGACTGTAAAAATGCTGTTAAATGGTTAACGGTAAATTCCCCTACTATATACAGTGAAAAACTGTACTGGCATTAGATGTATTGGACATAAATTTTACGGTAGTATACCGTTTTTGGAAGTAAAAAAGACTGTATAATTTACAGTGAATAACCGTAAATTGACATTCCCAGAATTCCCTGCGTTACATTTCAAATTTGATGTTTTTTTGTTGAAATAACTGTTTCTTCTTAGTTTTTTCTTATCAGTTTTGTATAATAGGGTTGTGTGTTACACCTAATGTTGTTAAATGAATGTTTATTGCATTATTTCAGTTTCATGTGTGTTACCATGATGGTGTTTAGCGTTTGTGTGAATGACACTGTGCACCTGCTAAATAAGTTATTATTTAAAAGCTGCTTGTGATGGGCTTTGGTTCATCATGTGACATTCTCATCACCACCTGCATTTGGTGGTTATCAGTGTATTACAAAGATACAAAAAAGATTACAGTACTTCAATAGGTTGGTAAATTAACATTATATCAGTTAATAAAATTACGGTATTTAACTGTCAATTTAAGTTAAAACCGTAAAACCTAAAATGTTGCTTCCGTATTTTTTTCTACGGTAAAATTCCGGCAACCATGGCTGCCGTTTTTTTACAGTAAGGATTTTTTTTTACAGTGTACAGTATAAGACATCATGAGTGAATATAAACATATTGACATAGCTTTGCTCTTTTAGTTTTTTTGTTTGTTTTGTTGTTTGTTTGTTTTTTCCTTTTATGTAATCCTCATTTAGAAGCACATTAAACATTTTTAGACCAGACTGTTCATGTTTCTGTTTGCTCAGCTTTACTTTTAAGCCCAGTAAACCAATTAGAGAGACCACAGTGAAACCCTCTGCCCACTGCGTTATCTACATCAACCTATGAAGCACGACTCACTGAAACGGACTTGAGTTCCGCTCAGTTCAACAGATGGAGCCGTTGTGTAACAGGATAGCCATGGCATTTTCTCTTCAGCGGTCAAATCTTCAAAAGAACCTTTTTAAATAGCATGGCCTCTTTTATAGTTGTGCACTTACACTTTACCCACCACCTACAATGCTATATTTAAATTTTTTTATTTGAATTAGAGAGTCTAGATATAACTGGTGTTTAAAAAAACAATGTTTCGACATACACAAAGACGAATCTCCACTAGCCTCTGAGTCTCCTGTGTAAACATTAGCCTGGATCTGATCTGCTCTGTTAGAACTGTTATTACCTTGTTTGAATATCAGCAATGATATACAGGTTTGTGTTATGGGGTTTGGAGCACTGAAGCTCTTCATCAAACGTGGTGATTTTCGGCGAGAGAAGCTGTGATCCTGCAGTGTCATAGAAACCCACGGCACGCGGGGGACTGAATCAGCACTCCCCACTGCCAGCTTGGCTCCATCCCCCCTTTGTTCTTCCCACTCGGGATGATTTACTTTACATAAGAGGTGTAAAAATCCTAATCGCTGAAGATTGGTTTTATAGACAGCAGGGTATGCCACCCCCATGTTGTTCTGGGTTTGCCTGCTGGCTCAGTATCTTTCTGTCAGCATTCACACATGAACAGACTTTTACATAATCAACAGAAGTGTGGAAATATTCATTCGATTTATTAATTTATTTCATGATTTCAATCCAATTATCAAATCGAGTAAAGCTAATTATTTTGCTGGCTAAAATAGCTCGGAGACAGCAAAACCTAAAAGTTTTGTATAGTAAGTAACTTTGTTCAGGGCCAAAACTTCAGTGATTTACTGCGGTAGCCTAACAAAAATAATGTGCAATAGCAGAAAACAGAAACTTAAAAATCATTAAGTCAGTATGACACACACACATATATATATATGTATGTATTAAGGACAAAATGGCAGGGATGTTATTTATTATGCAATTTATTGTTACTGGCTCTTTTAATGTGACATTTTTATTTTTTTAAATGCTTTATTATTATTATGAAATATTATTTGACTTTTTTTACAACTTTTTCCTTTGAGGTTGACTTATGTTAGTTAAGTTATTTTTATAACAATTGTAATGACCATTTACCACCTTCTCTCTGACCTTTAAAAATTAAATGGGTTCTTTTTTTTTTGCTGCTGTGCCCTTTTAAGAAACGACCCCTTTACATGTGAAATGAGCAACAGCTAAGACACACGACACAGGGTTGCTGTCATACCCAGTATAGCTTTTAACTGCCCCATCCTTCAATAACAGCCTCTTTGCAAAGCATGTATCACATTGTGACAGATTCGTAAAACAATCAAAGTTGAAAAGGAAAATTTGATTTCTCACAATATGACCCCGTAAAACATTCATTTCTTGACAGCTGGTCCCTATTCAGTTTCATCAAGCAAACAGTTTGAAATGACTGCGGTAACTCTTGGGTTTTACCTCAATTATTATGAATTTATGATGTTATATCTGACGATGTCCTGTTCATGCAGGAATGATATCGGTCTGTGTTTTGAAATTTGTACAACCAGTGCATGTTGTTAATTTCCTACAATGCTCACAATGTTGAGACTGAATGTAATGGTACTTCAGAACACCATTTTGTGTAGCAACATTGCTTAAAATTCTAAATCTAATTAGTGAAAAGAGTAATATGTTTCAAAACTATACTTAGCACCCAAAAAAGTACGAAAAGGTGCTGTATAATTTATTGAAAGGAACTGTTTAAAGTGAAGGCCATTTCCAATCCTTCTTTCAGACCTAAAATATTAGCCTGCAGATGAAGGAGACAGAAGGTGAATTGTACATGGCTAAAATGAATAAGGAGTTCTTAGGATGAATTCATTTCACAGACTGAGATCCAAGCTAAAAAAAAAAAAAAGGCCACTGAGGAAAAACTTTGCACAGATGAATCGGGCCATTGAATGTGTATTAGGAAAGTAAATAAGCTTAATACAAAATTAATTTAGATTTTAATTGTGATTGAAGTATTGTGGTTCATCTCCTAAGGATCTCTCACAGCCAAAGGGAGATAAATCCGTGAAGTGTAGATGGAAAGTCATCTCCTGGCGTGTGATGAAATGAGTCACGTGTACCGCTCCGATGGAGACCTCTAGCCACTGACTCACGATGAAGGACTTTTTGCGAGTCTGGCAGAGGCTTGTTGAGCATACAAAGACTGTAAAAAAAATCAACTCAGCAATCAGCAACAAATCACTATGAGCCGTCAAATACATACTATAACTATCCCTGGGTCTGAAGATAGAGCCTAATCTGTAATCACACCGCTCAGTGACATCTCTGGAATGACCGCTTATTGATTTCCTATTGAAATAATTTTGTCATTACGTTCATGTATTTCTGCCATATAAATGTCAGTCTGTCTTCTAAGAATATATACTTAAACAGACTGACTCACAATTACAACTGGACTCCAAGCTATCTAAAAATGACATTTTAAAATACTCGCAATCAGACTACAGTTACTTTTTTATTGATTGCATGATTACATATTATTCATAAAATAGCAATAAATTCTTCATAATTGATTCATTCTCCCTAATTCCTCTTTTTCATCGTTTAAATGTTCCTTTGTAAAATAGCTACCGCTTATACACTCAGAAAGTCTTCAGTTTTGTGGACGTTCACACAGAGACCAGTCAGTAGTCAGGTGGCTACAGCATTTGACCACTGGATTTACAAAATAATAATAATTTCAGGTATAAGAAGTGTGTTAATACTGCATCCACTACTGATGAACACGTTCATTTTTATTTAAATTATCACTCAGTCGGTTATTTAACCCCGTAAGCCTATTACTATGTCTTTGGAAGGCTTTTGTCTTTCAAACCCAGTACATGCTCAAGTTCATGTCATTTCTTATTTACATGTAGTGCAGCCATTCCCAAACTTTTTTGTCATCTGAACCCCTTTCACCTAACATACTTACTTGAAGTATCTCCTGAGATTTTAAAATGTTAATATTCATATAAATATGTCAATAACCACTGACATTGGTTAATGATCACATGACATGCAGGTAAATTAAGATTTTTTTAAAATGATTGATGCAATTTTAATTATACATTTTTATGATTTAATTATTAGCTTTTCATTAAACTCACGAACCCCCTGCAGTTTCTTTATGAACCCCAGTTTGGGAAACCTTGACATAATGTAATGTTTAATGCACTTCATGTTGTTAATAACAACGAATAGAATATATTTCCTTTGTCTTTATATTTTTATATCAATATGGTATAAGATTATCCTATTTAAATCAATAAGATAAATGAGGTAGGTCAAAAGTAATCAAAAAGTAGTCTGATTGTATTACCTAAAATGTGTAATGTAATAACTACAATTTTTGTCATGTAATTTGAAATCAGCAACGGACTACAAATTGAAAGAAATCTAGCCAGCTATATATAAATTCATAATACAATCTAAATCCCTAATATCAATATGTTTGTTATCATCCATTCTTAAACTAAAGGTTGCAAAGATATTTTTTTCCCAATAAAATAATAAGTTCTTAAAACAAATGTCTGTGTGAAGAACATTTTATTAATTTAACATACTTATTTCAACTATAAAGAACCTTTTGTGCAAAGGAAAAGTTCCAGGTCCATCGTGGAAGTATCAACGCCTTTATTTTTTATTAGAGTATAAAATCTTTTTAGATAATAACGTTTTACAATATCAGTACAGTATTTGCACTATATATGCCCAAAAACTTGGATCACAATTGTGCATTTTCAAAAAAAGTGGTACATTTATATATGTTTTCAGATCTTTTTTGTCGTTGCCAACTGTACTGCCCACCCTGAGCGACTTACTCAGACAACACACCTGCAGCGCCACATTTTTTATCTGTCTCTCTCCTCTTACTACTGCATCCCGTTCCCTTCCCAACACCCACCTCTCAAGGGTTTATGTGTTTGTCCCTCAGTAATCTGTTTCCCCTGTGTGTGGGGACAAGTCTTTGGCACGTGGTCATATCTCCAGCAAGGGCCTGCAGACAGAACCTCTCTCCACTCTCCCGTCATGCTGGACTGATAAAGGAGGTGGCTAGGAGCCCTGGGCGATCCGATTGTACCACGTCAATGAAGCTACTAGAAGTGTCCTTAGTGGTGCTAATGCATCTAGCACATTCTCTACTGTAGGAGAACTCCTCTTATTCTCCTTTTAAGGTCTCTCTGGCTGAGATTAAACACAGACTCCGAAATATGGAGTGTCTTATGTCATTTCAGACAACCTACTGATTTAGAGATGCTCTTTTGTGTTTTTTCCTCTTCTTTTTCCTGTGATCTCTCAATGGCTTTGTACAAAAACGACAACAGAATGTATCTTATTCGAACGCGTCCAACAATTCATAATCTCTCATTAACTGTCAAAGCAGGTTTTCTGCAGCAGCTGTGAGTCTGTTATCAGCCTGGTCCAGGTTGCCCATGTGTCCAAGTTCAGCCGCAGCCAGTTGTCCATAGAGACATTACGAAATGTGCAGGAAGTGACAATTGGCTCTTTTTTTATGTGAATGTCACACTTGTCACATAAATCTAGGCTCCAGAATGTAAAAAGAAATGCCAGCATAAAAAGCATAGCACTGATTTAAAAGTATTTCAGCATAAAATCTGCATTGTATTATTTACTACCTACCCACGATCCAGTCAAATCAGACACTAAACGCAACAGAAGACAAGACTTTTATCACTAGACCAGTGGATGGTGGGTCATGGGGGGACAAAATAACAAAAATCCCTTAGAATGAATGAATGAATAAATGAATAAATAAATACTTGAAGTTCTCCTGATGTTTTAAGTTAATAATTCATAATAATTGTCAATAATGTCAAACATTTCAGTATTATCAATTTGCAAATGTACTTCCACATATACATTTTGCATGATCATGATTACCTGATGTTGACAATAATAATAATAATAAGAATAGCATATAATTAATTAATTTTTAATAGTAGCAGTAGCTTTAATTAATAAAAAAAAAGCCAGAAATACAGTTCTGTTTTAAATTATAATTGTATTATAAAAATCAAAAAATTCATATTTGATAATTACGTGTTGCGTGCTTCACTCTCATGATTATCATGCATCCCCATTTATTTATTTAAATGTTATGTTCAGTATAATTAATTATTGGCTTTTCATCAACTCACTAAACCCCTGTTTGGGGAAACCCTGGTGTATAGAATGGTAAAATAAGTAGGCCTATACAATTTTGGAAGAGTGAAGAAAAAATGCTTTCATCAAATGTTGCTTTTCTTAGCAAAATCCACAGTATTTTGGCACAAATTTATCTACCACTTGGTAGAAGCTAGTTATACTTCATGAAGCGTACAGACAGTTTCACTTGGAACAAGAATTAACATTTGTGCCAAGAACAATGTGTCTTTGTGGTGCAACATAATTATATGCATAATTATTTTTTATAAATTCAATGTTACATATGAAAGACTGTATCCACATCAGAGTAAAAATAAAAAAGGTAAATAAAGTCACTTTATGAGATTGCTATGAGATTGAGTCAAAATTGTTACATTTTTGTATGATCTTTTTTTTTCCTGTGTTGAGGCTCATAAATCCAATAAAAAACTGGGGTCCTGAAACAAAACCAAACAAGAACCACTGCACTAGGCTATATCATCCCTCCAGGCTGTGTATAGTTAATGAAATTATGAGGTCATGTTAAGAAATCAGAAAAGTTCGGTGCAATAAGTCCCAGGCAGATTAGTAGCACATGTTATATGTTAAATCAACAACGTTTTAACTGTCACATATGCATTCAGTTCAACAGCAGCAAAAAGCTTTCTCCTACAAGTCTTAGCGAAGACTATAAGAAAATAAACAACAGGCTGGAGTCACAAAAGGTCAAAATTTGTAGCAAGCAAATCTTAAGTCTAAAAAAAAAGAGTGTACACAAGGTTGCGCAAGTAGGAATTGAAACCAATGGTGGAGAGTTCAAAATATGTTGCTGTGTCAGATGTCTTTTTGCCCTCAAATGTGTCTCTAACGGGGCTTTTGATACAAATCAATGGATAAACTATCTCAGCGCCGCATGTCGCTGCTCCTCTGGCAAAACACACTGAGAGTTAATTCCCAGGAACAACATAATTAATTCAAGAGCATGGCAGCATTTAGGAATACACAATGTTCAAGATTAAGCACAAGAACAACCTGTTAAATAGAGTTCAACGTTTCAATTAGGATTCTAAAATTAGGATTCTAAAGGATAAGTAGGAAACAGGAAGTTTCCGATAGCACGTGAAGACAGCAGAGTAGCGCTCTCGCTCAGCACAGTGGAGTGCAACGTTTTGTTAACTTTGTGGTTTGTTGTTTTGAGTCGTTTGGGACGCGGTAACACACGGCCCTCTCACAATATATTGCTTTGGAGATCTATCACTTTTGCCGCTCAGAAATGTACACGCAATCATGCTGCACGTATCAGAAGTTCCGCACTCCATATTTTTAAATGAAAAAATTGCGCAATACAATTTTGAATTCATTATTGAATTTTGTGCATAATGTGATTAATCGTGATTAATCGCAGATAAATCATGTGATTAATCGCGATTAAAAAATGTATCGTTGCCCAGCACTAATATAGGCTCTCTCTCTCTCTCTCTCTCTCTCTCTCTCTCTCTCTATATATATATATATATTATACTTGTAGTGATTATTTGTACACATATGTACAAGTATGAATTTTATCTAACATTACTTGTAATTATTTATTGGTATTGTACTTCCTACACTGTAAAAATAATTAAAATAGTTTTTACTAAATAATTTTGGCAGCTGTGGTTGCCAGAATAATTTTGTAAAAAATACAGAAAAACTGTAAACACATT
>NW_015505303.1:167413-199340 GCF_001515645.1 Sinocyclocheilus grahami
ATAATGCATTAAACTTTCATTAAACAACAGAAGATGTAACATAAAGCCCAAATATACATAACTAATAACAAAAACTATTAAAAAAAACATGATTATTTAAACAAAATACTTTCAAATGTGGAGTGTCATGCAGGGAATTCTGGGAATATCAGTTTACAGTTTTTGACTGTAAATTATACATTGATTTGTTATTTTTACTTCTAAAAACTGTAAAATGAACAGCATTTTACTGTACAATTACATGAAATGTCTGCTTAGATATTTTACAGTTTTCCCTGTATATAGTACGGGAACTTATTGTTAACCTATTAACAGTTTTTTTCCGTCACGTTTTTACAAAATTTTACAGTTACAATTTTTTACAGTGTACCTTTGTGAGAGTAAAATAGGTTCTCATGTATTTCATATTTTAATTGTAATTCGTGGTTCTCATGTAATTCATATTCATTTATTTGTTTATTTAATTATTTTTTAACCTGATAACCTCTGGAATATTTGGTTATATGGAGGCCCGTCTCCACCACATAAACAAAACATAGAAAAGAAGAAGAGAGACATTTTAAAATATAGTCACAATTGTGATAATGCTGTGAGATATTGCTGTGATTTACAAAAAAAAAGGAGAAATAAAATCACAATCGATCGTTTAGTTTACACTCGAAGTAGATTGGTCCCTCTAAGCGAGATCCCAATTCGTCGGTCCTCCGATGTGACGTCTCCGTTCCCTCCTTCAGGGAACGAGGGTTACATACGTAACCGAGACGTTTTTCACTGTAAATTATACAATTACTTTTTCTTTTTCACTTCCAAAAACTTTACTGTAAAATGACATTAAATGTAATTACATTTATTCACTGAATGTAGTATGGAAACTTACTGTTAACCAGTTAACAGTTTTTTTACTGTAGCATTTTTACAGTCTTTTACTGTTAAAATCACAATCATTTATTACAGTGTACTATTCAAAGTTTAAGGTCAGTAAGATTTTACTTTTTTTATGTTTCTTTATTTGATTAATTACTCAAGTAAAAACAGGTAATATTGTGAAATATTTTGACCATTTAAAATGTATAGTTTTTGTAGTTTTTGTGACAACTGTGATACGTGTGACATGATAATATGTGATTTTTCAGGATTACCAGATAAAAAGAAAGGTCAAAAGAACAGCATAAATGTCTGTAGAATAAAAGAATAAGAAAGCAGACGGACACCAAACTTGTATAAAAAACATGAAAAAAAAAATACAGGGATACAAATTCTCTGTCTGGCTGTGGAACCAATAGCATGTTTAAGTTATTCCTATTGGCGAACAGCCTTCACGAAAAAGAGAAGTCGTATTTTTAGCATATGAGACATTTACACATGAATTAGTGACTTAGTGAGTGTACAACAGTCAAGAAAATGATTGTTTTTCTTATTGTTATCTCATCAAATATACGTGTAACAAGTAAGTACAAATAAGTTTTCATTCAGCAGTGCAATATTATAAAATATTGTTTACTATATTTCAAACCTGTGCAGTTTAAAAAATAGTATCACGTATTTTTTTGTTGTGCTTTACTTGTCTTCTTCCAATCCATTTCTTATTTTATGCGTAACTCTAGCAAAATTTTGAGATTTATTGTCTGCAAAGGTACTTTACAAAGTATCTCATTTTAAGGATGTTCACATTTTTGATTGGAAAAACAGATAAAAATATATATTTTTTAATGCTATAATGAATACTGTTCTATTTATTGTTGTGTTTCTTGTGCTGTATTTGGAAAAAATACACCTTTTCTTTCTCTGTTATCATTCACTTAATATTATTTGATTAGTTTAATGGTCCATTGTGAAAGCAGTCTGTATGAAAGAATCTGGAAAAATGTGAAAACAAATAATTTGGTGCCTTATGAATAATAAAACTCACAAGTGTTGAAACTTCTCTCTGTTTATGTGCTGTAGCCTGCAGCGAATCATCAAAACTGGTGGTTGGACAGGTTGGGGATATAGTTACTCTTCCCTGCAAATATGACATTATCACTAATGGCCTATTGAATGTTTGCTGGGGGAGACATCAGTCATGGTTCAGCTGTGAGAACACTGTTATCTCCTCCGATGGCTTGCAAGTGACCTACAGAGAGTCACGTAGATTCAGTTTGGCCAGTGGACTGGAGCGAGGGGATGTTTCACTTACCATAAAGGCTGCTCAAAAGAGGGACGCTGGGATGTACGTGTGCCGTATCGAGATCCCTGGACTTTTCAATGACATTAGTTACAATGTCTATCTGTTTATTAGCAATGGTAAGTAACCGCTCGGTTTGATATCAATGTTGTTGTGCTGACACTGTGATGATGTACAATACTCCTGTTCTTCCATAAAAGGACTGGATCCAAAGAGAGTCCTCTCAGAGACACAACTGATTCCTGCAACAGCAAATCAGGAAAAGCAAGGTATGAAAGTGCTTACTTTTGCAGAAGTGCTTCTCAAGTGGTCTGTAGGACTACTTCTTTTGTTGCTGATGTTAAAAGTCACCTAAAGATGTAATTTACTCACCCTCAAGTTGTTACAAACCTGTAAGAGTTTCTTTCTTCTGTTGAACATGAAATAAGGTATTTTGAAGAATGTGTGTAAACAAACAGTTGCTAGCCTTTGACTTCCATAATATGAAAAAAATAAAAAATACTATGCAAGTCAATGGCTACCATCAACTGTTTGGTTACCAATGTTTATTTTGTGTTCAACATGATGATGACAAAATTTGAGTGATCTGTCCCTTTAAATATTTAAAAGTGACATTAAAGACATTTATAATGTTCTATTTTAAATGAACGCTCTTCTTTTGAACATTCTATTCATAAAATAACCCATAAAAATTTTAAGCAGCTGTTTTCAACATCTTAATGTTTATTGAGCATCAGATCAGCATATTATAATAATTTCTTAATAATCATGTAACACTGAAGACTGGAGTAATGACTGTTGAATAAATTACAATTTAAAACTTTAAAGTTATTTTAAATTGTAACAAAATTTCATAATATTTCTTCTGTATATTTGACTGAATAAATGCAGCTTTGTTTTCAAAAACATAAAAAACAATAACCATCACACTTTTTTTCCTGTATTTCCATTCATTAATTTAATTGATTAATTAATAATCCATTAACCAACACATCTATTTACCACATTATTAACCATAATTTATAATATGAATTACCAATACTAACATAATAGGAACACAATGGTCGGAAAACATTTCACCAGTGGTCAAAAATCATTATATACAATCAAATGTTTAAATAACCCTGACTAACCATTTTTTTGTTTTAACACAGTCTACTTTGTATCAGACCAAACCACACTCATTACTGAGCTTTATATCATATCAGATAAGACAACTGCAGGTATGAATATAACCATGACCACGTTTAATCAACATTGAAAGTGATTCAGCAATATAAGACAATGTATGAAAAGAGTAAATATAAACGTAATGATTTATTTCAGAAGCTACTGACATCTACATGGAGGAAGCCGTTGCAGTGGTCCATAGTGAGGTATTACCCAGTTCTGCATTTGCTGTCAATCTGTATTTTGTCTTGAATATGTTGTAGGTCATGTATGTATGCATATTGATTTGATTGGACCTGAAGAAGGTGTTACATACATGTTGTGTCTCATTCTAGGATACAATGGAAACATTTGTCATAAATACTGTAAGAGTGGGGGCCATTGTCTTCATCCCGGGTTTAATCATTGCACTTCTATTCAGTAAGTATAGCAAGTAATTACATTTAATGGTTTAGCTCAGGAGAAATATTAAATACTTGTAAAAAAAAAAAAAATTTTAAAACATAAAAAAGCTCATGAAATCTCTCAAGAACATGTATAGATCACATTTCAATCTAAACTCAAAAGAGAGTAGATAAGAAGTTATAATTAGTTTTTATTTATTTTTTTGCAATGTGACTATTTTGATGAAGCATAATTTTGAAAATTACATTTTGTATTGTCGAATAATATGTTGTAATACATTTTTTTTTACGAAGGTCTCAGTGGTCATTCTCATTGTCATTTAAAACATTAATGTACTATTATGTTACACTATATAAAGCCATAGAAGAACCATTTTTGGTTCCACAAAGAACCATTCAGTCAAAGTTTCTATAAAGAACCATCTCTTTCTTACCTTTTTATAATCTGAAGAACCTTCTTTCGCCACGGTTTATGGAACCGTTTAGATAAAAAAGGTTCTTATGGCATCGTGAAGCACCTTTATTTTTAAGAGTGTAGGGGGGTGAAATATGCATCTTTGTCAGGTTGTCAAACCCCAACAATTATATATATATATATACAGTATATATATATATATATATATATATATATATAGGGGGTGAAATATGTGTCTATTGAACATTTTTATTTAATGCATGAACAAGAAACATTTGCTCATTCCATATGGCTGTGTGGAAACTTCTGCAGATCCTCGTGCTGCATACAGCTTTAGTTTGGCTCTCAGAATGTGCCTCCATGGCTGAGTGGAAGTGAAAGAGGTGACTCACGGCCCGTTTTGCTTACTGTGCATTAACTATCTGAACGCTTTGCCCTCAGGACTGCGGCACTCCAGAGAACACACCAGCTGCATGAGAATATAAAATCTAACAGCCTTCCCGGCCCAACAACCACACAAAGGGATATGGTGTGATAGTTCTGAGGTCACTATGACTGTGTAAAACCACATGCATGGTGACATGGATTTTTTTTCTTGTGGTTTGTTCTCAGTGTCTAATATTTATAAAATAATTGATCAGTTATTAATCTGAAGCTGAGATCACTTATTTACATTATTGTGTTGTTGTTTTTTCACTGTATAGGCTAGCCTATGAAATGTTTGTTACTTGTATCTTCATTTGTAAAGTCTTTTTGTAAAAAGCTTCCAAACTCTAATCTAATGTCATGCATCTCTTAGAAATCCATTACTAATGTCCAAACTCCACGTAGGATTGAAGTGGGATTAAAGTTTTGAGCGTTCGGATTTATGGTCTGTTTTATCATACAATAGCGGCCTCTAGTGTTCAATGAAGTTGCATAATAAATGTCGACCTAAAAGTTTTAATAATGTACAAAAACTTAAATCTTAATAAAAACTCGCATGTGATGTTTAGTGGCGTGTGTTTTAATGTTAACATGTTTTCACAAGTCTCTCTTTCGTTATTTGAAGTTTGCCACAGAGTAGTAGGTCACATCTGGAAGTGAAACTCTAAAAAAGAAGTCTGACTGCACATTTAAGAAAAGCTGAGAAGGTGTCATGTGCATGTTGACTTCCGCACAAAGGGTTATCATGTAAGAAGAGACATGAGGTTGTCTTGAGCATTACTTGCAGAGAGGGAGAAACCTTTTCATCATGAATGATCTTCACAGCTGGTTCTTTGCATCCTGGGTTCTCTGTTATCTCACAAGTGAGTTTCAGATTTATACTGAAATGTGGTTACAACCAGTAATTTGTGAAAGTGAGGAAAAAGATTTAAAATTAATCTTTTAAAATAAGTTTTATTTATGTACAGTAGTATTTAATTGTGCAGTAACCCCTCAAATCATTTTATGCGAACAAGGCACGTTATCTAGAATTGTGTAGGCTATGTTAACTTCATAAATGTTTGATATAGATTTTGTGATGTAAATATAAAATTCAAGGTTAGTAAAAAAACAAGCTCTGTCTCTCTCTCTCTCTCTCTCAGTTTCTAAATGCAGCGACGTCATTGTACAGAGTTTCGAGGGGGAGCGTGTCATTTTGCCATGCAAATATGACAGCAAATATCATGGAAAATGTCACATATGCTGGACGATAGGAGACATTCCCAATATGGGTTGTGGTAATGAAATTATTGGAAGTGATGGAGATAAAGTGGTGAGGAAAATAACATCCAGATACCAGCTGGCGGGAGAAATACAGCATGGAGACGTGTCTCTGACCATCTTAAACATAGAAAAAAAAGACTCTGGCAAATATGGATGCCGCATACATGTGCCTGGACTGTTTAATGATGAGATGTATTACGTCCACTTGATTGTTAATGACGGTAAGTGTTGAAAGCATAGCTTTCCAATGCCAAAACACTTGAAATGACTAAATCCAGTGATTTAATTGTTTACAACAATCATTCTGCTAGTCTACTACTCCTATTTCATTTTATTATTTATTTATTTTTAAATTTTGGGGTTAGTAGAACGTTTTTGTTTTTTAATACTTTTTTTCAGCAAGGATAAATACAATTTTAAATTGTAGTAATATTTCACAACATAACTGTTTGTATTGTATTTTTGATCAAATCAATGCTCTTACTGACCCCAGACTTTTGAACGGTTACAGTGTAGATGTAGAAAACGTTCAAAAAAACAAGATATAAAAAAAGTAGTACAGTTTTACATTGGAATACACTTTCTTCAAAGCACTCATTCCAACAACATGGAAAACTACATCCATGTCGAGCAGCACATCTGAGCATGAAGCTACAGGAGTTTTCAGCAGTGCCATGACAGAGGGTACTTGTGTGTGTTTATATGTGATTTTATATTATCTTTGTGAATCTGTCATGGCTGAATGATGAAAACATACCACACTAAAAACAAATCTAACCAAATCTATAAAGAAGGTATTTTTGGTGATGATAATGAACAGATTAATAAAATTGTATCTGCCATCATTCCGTCATCACAGATTAGATCACTGCTTAGTAAATTCAGTCCTGTCCGCCGTTTTCTTGCTCATGTGAACGTTTAAAAAGGAACATTGTACATCCTGTTTCAAAGCACCTGGTCCAACCACACCAGAGCCTTTGGTAACTATTTATAACCTCTGAATCACAGACCACTGAAACTTCAGGAGGTATTTTGATTTTAACCCTGGCAGTGAATCTATAATGACTGAAGAAAAGCTTTCATTTCTGAATAACTGATTTCAGTTCTCATTATCTGTAATCTATCATTATTAATAATGATCGATTTTGGCAAGTCAGAAGTATGCACTTGCATGTTGTACAAATATTTAGTCATTAATGGTCTCTGCTTTTTAAATTGGAAGAACATTATATGTGACATTATCCTTTTTTTGTAGTAGAAACGAACACAACACAAGAGAGTGCTTCATTCGCCTTTTCAACAAATCCTCCAAAGAGCAGCACTTTTGGACTGTGGCTCTCCGACACAACATACGGTATAAGACAGCAAATCATTTTATGATATTTATAATTGTGTGTAACGATTGTGTGTATTTGTGAATATGCTGATTGAGCATTGTGTTTTCATTATAACAAAGAAACCTCATTTGATCATCGTGAATCATCCTCCATGGAAAAAAAAGATAATGTGAGTATGTCACCACAATAGAAAGCCTCAGATGTTTTTGAAACATATTTGAAAGAATGATCATTTGATATCTTTATACTGATTTGTGTTTTAAGGTAAGTACATCTGCGGTGATTGTGCCTGTCATCCTGTTACTGCTGGCTTTGATAGTCATTGCTGTCATTCTGATATGTGAGTCCAACGTGCATTCGGTCAATTCACATTTTTATATCTCACAGCAATATCCGTTGTGTTTATTAATTAGAAAATGAAACTGTGTTTATATTTTCAGTGAAGCAAAAGAAGAAAAACAGAGCTGCGGTAGACATGTAAGTCAATCCTGGAAGGGATTATTATACTGAATTTAGAAGGATTCAAAACATTAACTCCAAAATTATTTTTTATAAATAAATCTAAACGATAAATAAAACGATGAAAACAAATGGGAATTTACTGTTGGCATGATACTGCTAAAATACCACATACTACCATTCAAATGTCAGGGGTCAGTAAGATTTTGTTATTATTATTATTATTATTATTATTCAGCAAGGATGCATTAAATTGATCAAAAGTGACAGTAAAGACTTTTACTTTGTTACAAAAAAAGTTCTGTTTCAAATAAATGCTGTTCTTTTGAACTTTCATGGTTTCCACAAAAATGTTAAACAGAACTGTTTTCAGCATTAATAGTAATTAAGAAATGTTTCTTGAGCAGTAAATCAGCATATTAAAATAGTTTCTAAAGGATGTGACACTTAAGACTGGAGTAATGACTTTTTTTTTTTAATTTGCCATTACTGAGATTAAATTGAATGGATTACAATTTAAAATACATTGCAATAGAAAACATTATTTTAAATTCTAATATTTCACAATATTGCTGCTTTTACCAAGGCTGCATTTATTTGATCACAAATACAGTAAAAGACTTTCAAATACATTTAAAAAATCTTACTTACCCCAGTCTTTTGAACAGTAGTGTGTCTTATAATCTTGAAATCATTTAGGTAATAATATTGTGGATATTATAATTAAAAACTAAATTAAGTGATGGGTGAAATGCATAGCAGCATCAAAGCAAGTACAGTATGATTCTTCCATTAGGTCACCTTATATGTCATGGGCATTGCTGGTCATTAAACAAAATGTTTCTCATAATTGTTCTCCCTCAGAACCCAGAACTCAGAGAACTCTGTCATCTACAGTAACTCCGGCAGCAGCGTGGGCCTGTACAACAGAGAGATGGCTGTGGAAAACGTCTATCAAATACAAGCTGAAAATGAATATGAACAGTGGCATTAATTCACATTTACTATTTACCTTTAAGTTGATCAATGTGGACTTCTTGCCTTCTGTTGTATTTACACTGTGTTTATAATAATGTGACAGCTATTGCTGATCAGAGGAATTATTGCTCTGGACTAACCTTACTCTGATGTCTAGCGGCTAACATACTGCAACACTATATCATTATTAAAACTAATCCAAGTTGGAATGTTTTATTTACCACAAATGAGTTTTCGCACCACAGCTGTAAATTGCTCAACCTTTCACCACGTTTCACAGAGTTTACACCAATTCAGGGCTGCGAACGTGCTGACGTGGGTTCAGAGAAGTGATCAAACCGAATACAATAGAAAGTAGATGGTAAAGAAGGTAATCGATATTCAATAAGTTGATTAAAAACAGTCAGATCAGTGTTGATATCACATTTTCCATTGATAACGACAGATAAAAATGTTCTTGGGGGGGAAAAAAATCATATTTGTGATTCATATTTGCTAACAATCATCATGCAGCTTCACACCTCTTATAACACTCATAGTTCACACCCAGAAAACTTCTTTCCACCATAACAGTCCAAAAACTTTTGATGAACTACCATGCAATTTTTCAGAAGTATGAAGAATTATGTTCTGCAATGTGTGTACATACAGAGGAAAAGATTTGTGCAAATCAGTAAAATCAATACATTTCGACAGATTTGAGCATACATTATTTCTGTTTAAAAGTTTGGGCTTAGTCAGATTTTGTCAAAATTGCAAAAACTCTTATGCTCACAAGGCTGCATTTATTTGATCAAAATGCAGTAATATTGTTAAATATTATTACGATTTAAAATAACAAGGGTTTTCTATTTGAACGTATTTTAAAATGTAATTTATTTTCGGCAGTCATTTCTCCAGTCTTCAGTGTCACATTATCCTTCAGAAATCATTCTGCCGATTTGCTCAAGAAACATTTTTTGAGCAGCTGATGTGTGATCTCTCCTTAGTACTCGTGGCCAGTAATGCTAAAGTGAAGTAGTTTTACTTTTCTGTAGTTTTTCAATAGATACGATTCTTTCTTGCTGTTGTGCTTATTGCTGTATTCAGTAAAGAAAAATTAGCCATTCCAGGGAAAATACATGGATTCGATATTAGTATTGTAGCTCATTTGAGAAACAATTTAATACTATTTGTAAGCCTCCTAGATAGTTTAGCCTAATGAATGAGCTGTGTCTGCATTGCCACACAATCCTTATGTCACAATTCAGGCTCAAAATACCTGAACAGTCTAGCTGTTCAAGCTGAATAGTCTAACTCTGTCAGTGTTTGTTCAATATTTAGTCAGTTCCTTGAGTCTGATGAAAAATTAGCTGGTTAATTATCCTAAGTTCCAGCTGTGACTGCCTGAACATTTGTGGCACTTTGTTTACCAACAATAGCAAACACATGTGCCACTATGAACATTGTGTGCTGTGTGCAGGCCCACTGAATCATTCATGGAGCCTGTTTAAAGGCACGTAGCTAAGATATCCAGATAAAACTCACACACAATGGCCCTGTTCTTCGCCACACGACTCCACCTCCAGACGAGGACTGCAGATGGGTCAGTGGCCCTGTCCTTCTTGGAGATGTCACAGGCGCAGAGCTGGAGAACACAGCCACTCTTTCACATGCGCTCCTCTGCATAACCCTGGTGCCTCCCAGCACGAGGCAGTGTCGCCTGAACTCCACTCTGGCTGTTCGGAATGGCTGCTCCTCCCTGGTTATCAGTACTACGCTGGATCCTCCTCCTCAACATTTCAGGCAAGAAATGCACTATAAACTTAAAACATTATGTCAGTGTATTATGGGGGATTTACCTTATAACAGATGTAACAGAAAATGCACTGCAAATTTTTTTTAAATATATTGTTTTCCAGTAAAAATATTGATATATGATATACTATAAACAAAACTTACAAAACAGCATGAGATGGGATTGCTTTCAGAAATGTTATAGAAAATACAACCTCCATTTATTTTTATAACCCCAGTGGAGTAACCCAGTTCATTTCTTATTTTAAGTGTAATCTGAAAATAAACTTAATTTAGGATATATTTATTAAAAGATAATTAACTATACACTGTAAAAAAATATATATATTTTGAATTTTTTCATGCTTATAAAATAATAAGTAAAACATAAGAAAATAAAAGATAAATAATAAATAAAAATACATTTAAAAAACAAAAGGATTTGGCGAGATAGTTAAAAATCACACACACACACAGACAGACATGGAATGGATAGATAGATAGATAGATAGATAGATAGATAGATAGATAGATAGATAGATAGATAGATAGATAGATAGATAGATAGATAGATAGATAGATGGATAGATAGATGCCAAACAAAAACCATAAAATTAAAGTAAAATATTGTAATTCAAACAAGGAAAAATTTGTAAAATAACAGTTTTTTCTGTAAAACCTTTAATGAAAATTTCTGTAAAATTATTGTTTTTGCACTTTATTTCAGTTAAGATATTTTACTGTAATTTTACATTTTTTGTTTGGCAGTCGTAGCTGCCAGTCTTTTGACAATTTTTGTAACGATTTCTTTTTACAGTGTAGATAGATCGATTTTATGTAAACAAATCTCCTATTCTGTTCTTATTATCTTGTTCTTTGGATTTAAGATGTTTTAATGGAAAACAAGTCAAAAACACTTATGAAAAATTATATATAATTTATAGAAATGTTTGTTTTTGACTCATTTTATCTAAAGCAAATGTTATAATTTTTCAAATAGTTTTTATTATATATTTTTTACTAGTTCATTATATAAACTAATGCAATGTATTTGCTTTCCTTTCTATATGAACCTTTTGTTTTGCTTTTTTTTTTTTTTCTGTAAAACCTTTAATGAAAATTTCTGTAAAATTATTGTTTTTGCACTTTATTTCAGTTAAGATATTTTACTGTAATTTTACATTTTTTGTTTGGCAGTAGTAGCTGCCAGTCTTTTGACAATTTTTGTAACGATTTCTTTTTACAGTGTAGATAGATCGATTTTATGTAAACAAATCTCCTATTCTGTTCTTATTATCTTGTTCTTTGGATTTAAGATGTTTTAATGGAAAACAAGTCAAAAACACTTTATGAAAAATTATATATAATTTATAGAAATGTTTGTTTTTGACTCATTTTATCTAAAGCAAATGTTATAATTTTTCAAATAGTTTTTATTATATATTTTTTACTAGTTCATTATATAAACTAATGCAATGTATTTGCTTTCCTTTCTATATGAACCTTTTGTTTTGCTTTTTTTTTTTGGAATTTGTAATTTATTACATGAACTAATGAAGTATATCCACATTCATGTCCAAATGAGATGTTGTTAAAATGTTTCCATGCAGCTCATGGGTCCTCCGTGTTGGCGTTTCTCGTGACGGAGGGCAGCACAGTGATTTTGTCGTGTCATTACTCAGTGAAGCACCACGGCTTGAGCCACGTCTGCTGGGGACGGGATTGTGGAACGTTCTGGTGCAACGACATCATCATACAAACAGATGAGTATGGCGTCATCTCCAAAGTCTCCGACAGGTACAAGCTCATCGGAGACATCCTGTCAGGACAGATGGACCTGGGGATCCAAAAAATACAGAAGACAGACAGCGGGCCGTACTGCTGTAGAGTGGACATAGAAGGGTTTTTCAATGATAAGAAGGTGGCCTACACGTTGAAGGTCATGAAAGGCAAGTCATGCAGATGCTTTAAAGTTGGATCAAATTTGGAAAGATTTGTATTTGAATAAATCTTGATGTATTTTCATTTTTGAAGCTCCAACAACTGTGCCTCCAACAACCACGACCCCAATTATTACAGAACCACTGGAGACACAGACAGGTGAGGTGCATTGAGGCAGAAATTATTTCAAAAGTTATTGAAATATGCATATGCATTTCCAGAACAGAAATCTAAACATTAATAAAGCCAGGTTCAATATAGATGGTCCAGAATATAGAGTTTGTTGTATGTAAGTGAATACTTCTTGTTTTAGAGCAGGAGAAAAGCTAAATTTGAGAACACTACATTTAAAAATGTATTGTTATTGAATTCCAAAGACATATATAGATAAAGTATAATAAAATAAACACTTCAGTGTTTATTGAGTGCAGTCTGAAAGAACTCAAGTTATGTGAGCAAAATAGCCCAGATCTCAACATTTAAAAATTATGGTTTTGCTTATAGTGTCTTTCCTTAGAAATCATTTCTGCTGACTGCTTTTAACAGCTAATTACTTTATACATCATTTGCATCAGTGTCATGCAAGTTTTCTTTCCTAGGCCATTGGTTTTACCATTCAGTCAAACCACAATATATGATGAATCACCAGTTGCATTTCAGTTGCACTTGTACAAAGTCTTACCGTGTCATGAGAGACCACATAGAGCAATAACTCAAATGTCAGAGACCCTTGTGGGTAGATAATGGTTCTCACGCATCAGCCGGCATGAGTAGCAAAAGCGATGTCCTGAGTTTCGCTCTGAATTTCCTAGTGTCTTCACTCTCAGATCAGTCCAGAGGAGCAGACTCATCATTCTCTGACATTTCCTGGCAGAATGTAACCCATGTGCATTCTGGGGCTATGGTGAGTTACTGCTGCTCATACACAGTATGTGGAAAATGAACACATCACTGTTAAGATTCTAATGGAACTTCCTCTATACACAATTATCATTTTAGTCAATGTAATTATCAAATACAGTAGTCAATTCAATAATAAATACTGCTGTTTAAATCACCGCTCTCCATGTTAAAAAATATTGATTATGTATCATTATACATAATTACGAATATTTAAGAATATTGTGAGTAATGTTATGAGCAAGCTTATGAGTCATTGTATCTTGCAACATATAACTGCCAGCATGCTGTATAAAGTTTGTTACATCTCACTTATCTATCACTTATATACAAACTATTTTAAAAGTTTGGGATCAGTAAGATTTTTTTTTTAAAGAATGTAATACCTTTATTCTGGATGCATTAAATTGACCAAAATGTTCAGTAAAGACAATGTTACAGACAATTTCTTTCAACTAAATGCTGTTTTTTTTTTTTTACTTTCTATTCATCAAACAAAATTGATTGATTTTTAACATTGATAATAATTAGAAATTATTATTATCATTGATTTCTGAGGGATCCTGTGTCACTGATGACTGCTGAAAATTCAGATTTACATCACAGGAATAAATTACACTTTAAATGTATGAACATAGATTATGGCTGTTTTAAATAGTAATAATTTTTCACAATTTTATTTGATTTTTTCTGTTTTTTAATCAAATAAATGCAGTCGAACTAAAGGGTATACGTATAAATAGCAGGATGGAAGTAACATTTAAATCATTTTGCTGAGGAATTGAGACTTTTTATGACATCTGTTTATATAACATTGTTTTTAAACTCAACTGAAAACACAAAACGCCACTTAAAATGATGAAACTCTTGTAAATTTGTGATTTAAAGATGGAGGAGCCGATCTCTAGGATCACGCTACAGATAAACATCCCGGTTCTGTCTCTGTCTCTCAGTCTGCTCCTGCTCCTCTTGGGAGCGCTGGCCCTTTTAACCTTCAAACGTACGTATAGCACTCAGTTATGAATCTACTGGACGTTTGTTTAATGAAAATGCTATTATTAGTAGGTTAAGAGTATACATGTATCTTTACTGAAATTAGTGTATATTCTTATTCAGGTGGCTTTTATGGGAAGGCCTTTGACAGTGGGTGGTAAGTGCGTGTGATTCACTTTGAGAATACCACAGTGCCCTTTGTATAATCAGTATAATCACAATGACGGCTATGTTTTCAACCTCAGTTTCTCAAAGGAGCCCCGACACATTATTTATGAAATACGCACAGGAAGACCAGTGGAGGAGAACATCTACACCCTGGAATAGACACAAAAACCACCTGTTTTTTTCCTTAATACATACACAGACATGTACACATCTTGCAAGTCTTTAATATTATTCATTTCTGATTTGAGAAGGGGATAGTTCACTCAAAAATGGATGGAACTAGGGCTGACATATTCCAAAAGGGTGTATTTTATAAGTAGATAAAGACAGACTTTTCATTTTTGTGTGAAGTATCCCTTCAAGAGTGAAAACTCCTGTATAATTGTAAAAATATATGTCATACACATTTTTTCTTTACATTAAACATTTTATTTTAAAATAATAAATCCGGAATATTTACTACTATTTTGTTCATTTGTCCAGCTAAACACACAAATCATGTACAAATCTGATCACTTCTCACCACCATTTCCATCAGATCCGGAGGGCTGTTTGACCCACTAATGTATTGGTCAACAGAAAACTAGTATCTGATCTTCAATTTTAGCAGTCAGGGCTCCTGAGTTGAGTTAAAGGGGTCATCAGATGATAGCAAGAAAATGTAGATAGTACCACTGAAGAACCTTTGTCACTGGAGACAGTAAGTGTCAAGTGTAAACATCAAGATACAGAGGAAATGGAGAGAGCAGCTGGTGCCATCTAGGGGATGCCATAAAATATAGGGAAAAAATGTGAAATGGATTTATCAAAAAACACATAAAACCTCTGAAATGAAAACTGAATTGAAACACATATAGGCCTGTCTCTGAAATATATCACTTGGCCACAGACAATATCCAGTAGGGACCGAGAACTCTGCAGCTGCTCTGTTCCTGACGTCCTTGACACGTGTTTCTGTCCTGTGCCACATGAAAATATGATTTACTACTTTATCTAATTTCTTCATACACTTAATATTTCCACCAGAAACGTGTGTCTATGTGCTTATTAGGTTTTAATCAAATGACTGTATATTTGAAATCTTGTCTTTTTGTTTGTCATTTTGTAAAACACTGATGTGTTTTGTATCGATTTAAGTGTCAGTGTCATCCTGTGATGTGCTGTTCTGTCAAGTGAGTAATTTGTGACCAAGTCTGTCATCAAATCAAACTCCTGCCTTTTGTGTCTTCCAGTAATGTTAATAGAACATTTGTTTATTTAGTTTCATATAGTTATCTTGGCCTTTCCAACATTTGTAGTTGATCATGGTGGTAACGGTGCAGAAGCTTTGCAGTGATTTTGGATAATACATCAGGCCCACATCTGTAAATTCAACAAATCAAGAGTTATACAAAAACACGATAATATAACTTTTTTTCTTCACTCTCAGACAAAATGGTACAAAGCTGTCACTGAGCGGTACCCTATGCAAAAGCTAAAATTATATTACCCATTAGTACCTTAAAAAGGTATAGGTACCTATTTTGTACCTATTGTTGAGAGTGTTGTTAACATTTAATAATTAATAATTTTCCCCAAATAATTTTGTTTAATTTTTTAGATGTAAAAATCATGAAACGATCTACAGTTTTTAATGTGGAAGTGGTTTCACTATGTCATGGATAACATATAGGACAACATTTGTAAGACACACACACACACACAGGATATGTTTGGACAAAATTTCAGCTGGAGAGACAATAAGCAAAATAAGCTAATGATGAAAACTATCAAGCATAGTGACACACAATAGTTCAACCAAACAATAATGGTAATTCATAAAGGCTACATAAACAAAAACACAAACATTTTAAGCTCCCACCTGCATCAATGATCAGTGGATCACTGCAGATATCTTTAAACAGCCCTGAAGATCAATGATTAATCTATTCTTAGAGTGTTCCTTAAAAACACAAATTAAAACGGCTAAAGTAGAAACTTACTTGGTTCAGTGCAGTATACAAATTGCCTAATAGTGCTTTATGGTGTAAAATTAATTGCCAGAATCCCCCAGTATTTAGTCAAGTCAAGTCAAGTCACCTTTATTTATATAGCGCTTCTAACAATACAGATTGTGACAAAGCAACTGAACAGCATTAATTAGGAAAATAGTGTCAATAATGCAAAATGACAATAGTAAACACTCATTTTTCAGTTAAAGACAGTTCATCATTGAATTCAGCTCAGTTCAGTTTAAATAATATCTTTGCAATTATGTCAACGATAACGCTGGAAATGAAGTGTCCCCAACTAAGCAAGCCAGAGGCGACAGCGGCAAGGAACCAAAACTCCATCAGTGACAGAATGGAGAAAAAACCTTGGGAGAAACCAGGCTCAGTCGGGGGGCCAGTTCTCCTCTGACCAGACGAACCAGCAGTACAGAGATACAGTACAGTATTTAGGGCTTTAACGCAGATGGCCAGCATGTTTAGAAGGAAGAGCAGGTAGAATATTATAATAATAATTAGTATTATTATTTTAACATAAAGAAGGAAATGGACATTTCCCAGTATGTTTGTTAGGCTATATTTTGTAGTAGATTTTTGGTAATACATCCTGGAATACATTAGACAAGAGTCAACATTGTGCTTTACATGCCTCAAACGGTGTTTTTACATTTTAGCCAATTAAAATGAATATCATTGCATTAGATAAAATCGAATCAAGTGGAATCTGCAAGCAAATGATGCTAGAGCTTTACTCAGAACTAACTCTGAGCTATTCTTAATTAAATAAATAAATAATTACTTTGAAACAACTATGAATGTCAGGAGCACACAGGTGTGTAGAGCATCTACAGTTGTAGCGCATCACATTTCATTAAATGTACATGTTCCCAAATATTTTGGGTGCCACTGCACATATTAAACATCTTGAAACGTCTTTATGCTTTCTTGCTAAAAAAATATAAAAATGAACAACTAATAATTACATGAACAAATTGAGTGCTGTGTTAAATGTTTTTTGTAAAATATATTAAATTAATTAATTTTATTTAATGTTGACATTGTTTTGGTGCTTGTGAGAATCTCCTGTTCTCAGATCATGAGCGTTTATGATATCATAGAGGAGTTTTAGAACGTTGCGCGGGACTATATAAAGCGCGAGACTCGCCTGCTTACTTTGTGGCGAGTGTAGAGTATTGTTATCAACGGTGTTTACAGTGTGTATTCAGTTGTTGATAGCGTTTTATTTTGTCGAGTATGGGACAGCGACAATCTCGCCGAGAGAAAGCGGAGGGTGGTGAGTATGTGCACGGGGTCAATCCCGGTACATTACTTACACTCACCGACCACAAGGCGGAGGTCCATCCTCGTTCCGACGAGACGCCTGTGTGTGTTGGTGAGAGAGACGGGAGAAATGGAGAGACGAGAAGAAGAGGAAGAACAAGAGGTTTCGGAGGTTTGCCTCTTTCTTCTGTTGTATGTCTCGTCCCAAATCCACCAGAGCTCAGGATGAGCAGGTGGAGCAGGGTGAGGTGGACCAGGACACTGACGAGGCCCCATCCAGGAGGTGTACTGATGGTAAAAGACGAGCTCTGAACATCAAAAAGTCTCTTAATCATTTACACACAATGTAAAAATCACAATCACACATTATAAAAATGCAGACCAATTACTTTATTCCACAACATGTGATCAAAGTCTGAATATAGAAAGCATTATTTTGAAGAAGTTTAATATTTTCAAGATTTCAAGTAGTCAAATCTTCCTCTAAATGAAAAATGTATAGGAGTATGCAATATTTTATTGTTGCCATTTAATTAAAACAAGCTTTTGGTTGATATTCCCCTCTTCAGATCAGACTTCTCTACAGGACGTCATCTGCTCTGTAGAGGACAATGATCATCAGGAGCCTCCTGCCAGTGCTCCTGAAGTCCTTCCCGCTGCCGAGGACCAGCCTCACGATCAGGACAGTCCAGTCAGTCCGTCAGCAGACGAGAGTGCACCACATCTGCTGAGACAGCTGGACTGTGATGAGATCGTGAGGGTTGAGGGTTGAGGGTGAGTTTACAGTCATAATCCAAAATATAACTCACACATGCTATTTTTACAATATATTATTTTATGTGTAGCCTGTGTATAAAAGAAAGTGTATCAATGAATATACAAGTATAGTGATTATATGAGAATAACAAACAATGTTAAAATAGGTTTAGAATAAGTATGGCTTGCCTATAATTATATTTCAATAGATCACATTTGCTGGAAATACATCATCGGCAAGAAGATGGGGGAAGGAACAAACAGCTCTGTATATGAAGGAACCCGCTGTGAGGATGGCCTTCAGGTGGCTGTGAAATTCACAGCGAAGATGGAGAACGAGTCGTACATCTCCTGCCAGTCATTGTTTGCTGTTTATAACATTTTGGATTAATGTAAATCACAGTGTACAAATAATCAATATTTCAAACAGACTGGGCAAAATCCTCATTTGAGAAATTACTTCCATCTAACCATCATAAAACCATCTTTCTTTTAGCCTGACCATCCCAGACCAGTGCCTCTAGAGGTGGCCCTGACAGTCTTGGCCAATCAAGGCACCAGCTGTCGCCACATTATAGAGTTACTGGACTGGCAGGACCATCTCAACCAGTACACCATGGTCCTAGAGCAGGCCTCACCCTGCATGGACATGCACGATTTTTGGCTGCATTATGACGGCCTCTTCAGTGAGGGGATGGCCCATCATTTCATGCAGCAGGTTATCGACGCTGCTGCCGTGTGCTGTTCCTGGGGGGTCCTCCATCGTGATATCAAGATGCCGAACCTCCTGGTCAACATAGAGACCCTGGAGGTGAAGCTGATTGATTTCGGCTGTGGGGACCTCCTGAAAAGCACATTGTACAAAACCTACAGTGGTATGTATTATTTTTCAAACATGTAGTTTGGGACTTGAACTCTAGTGAATGAACTAACAACATTCTCAGAAGAAAAGCCAGTCAGTTTTATTGACTAATATTAAATGCAGTCAGAGAAAACATGCAGTGGTAAAGAACACATTTAGACATGTGAAAAACTCCAGGGACAGCGAGGTACTGCCCTCCTGAATATTTTGAGAGGGGCGAGTACAATGGGAAACAGGCAACCGTGTGGTCACTGGGAGTGCTCCTGTTCCACGTGATCACCAGCTTTTTCCCCGAGAGCAGCGATATCAGTCTGATGGACACTGATATCTGGTCCCAGCCAGGCTTCTCCCATGGTGAGATCTTCATTTCAACAATTTGTAATTAGACAAAACAGCTTTATAAAAGAGGTCCTTATATATAATTCAGGAATCTTTTAAATTTTTCAGCTTAGAAAGTGTAAAGTTAAAGGTAATAATCAGACATCTATTTTTCTGCATAGAGAGCTGCCGTTTTATCCGAGGATGTCTGAAGAGCGACCTGGGGAAGAGGCTTCATTTGGAGGAGATGCTCTTCCATGACTGGTTTAAAGTACAGTCAAAGACGAGCTAAAATTATTTTAAAGATATAGTGTTTGTTTAGTTTGGCCTCTTGATGGTCTAGTTTATTTTAATATGGACATCAGCTAACTTTCAATACCTGCAGTAACTCATATAGTCAATCTTCATACATTGCATAGACAAAAAGCTGCTTATTTTTAAACCTTATGAAATCGGTTTGTCTAATTTGTAATTGTGTTTCAGGTCCCCCTGTAAGTCATGGAGGACAGGGTCAGCTTTGCGTCTGGCAGGCTGACACGGGTGACCCCTCCATCCCTCCAGTCTTAGTGTCTTGCGGGGCTGGCAGGCCTTGGTAGCGTCTGGCGCCTTGGCCTGAGGCAGTAGTTTTAGCGTCTTGGGGAACTACTCGCCTAGGGATGTGAATTGTAAATAGTTCATTTAGTTTTAGTTAGTTAAGTACAGCACCATCCAATCATATTTCTAAAAATGGAGTCACCTAGAGCTTCCCAGAGCTCCCCATCAAACCTGTCCCACAAATTCCTGGCACTGCTGCCATAGAGGTTCCTGCCACTCACATGGTGACAGAGCTCAGTTTCTCAGCCACCTTGGGCCCAATGATCCTGTCAGGGCCGCTGCAGAAATCCTTGTGAAGGCCACTGTCACTGCCTCTCCAAAACCTGCTGAGGTCAGAGAGAACCAAATAAAAGGCACCGCAGAGGTCACTCGACATGGTACCCTTTCAGAGCTGCCCTGGTCCCACAGCTTCTTGTCCAGGCTTGAAGGTTTCTGCTGCTGCAACCACAGAGCCTGCAATGGTTTCAGAGCTCTGTCTCATAACAGCTGAAGTTGGAAAGCTTCCCGTCATGTGTGCCATGAAGGTTCCTCCCATCATGGTGTTGAGATTCATTCCACGGCTGCCAAAAAGCCTCCAGCCAAACAGCCTCAATCTTTCTTGTCATAACCTCAGCCAGAGCGAAAGCTGCTCCAGTCCCAGAGCTCCTCTCTCAACCTCCCTGGTCCCAGAGGTTCCTGCTAAAGCTGCTCTGGCCCTAGTGGTTTCTGTCTTGACTGCATCAGAACAGAAGATCCTTACAGCCCCAGTGTTTCCTGTCACTGGTGTGATTCCTCCATAAATATAGTACACCTTTGTGCCATATTAAAACACATTTGTGAAAATAAACAAAAAATGTATTTTATTAGGAAAACATATGATAATCTGGAAATACTAACAATTCCGATTATGTTTCAATTCTAGAGAGGTTAAGCCTCTCGTTTTACCAGTTTTTATTTATCACAGTGAATGTTTGATAAACTCACCAGGTAAGTAATGCCCGGTAAGTAACATCTCAATAAAGCAATAAGCCCCAAGAAGCCGTGGTTTACACTGAATCTATAACAGCTAAGGGGCGTTTTAGGCACTACGTGGAGCGGGGCTTATTGCCTTTATAAAATGGTTATTCCATATATGTAGCAATGTTTCATAAAATCATTCTTTTGACAAACAATGTAGTTCCTCAGAAACGGTTGTGGTTGCAACAAAGTGGTTGCTGAGAAACACACAGACGCAGAAACAAAGGTGTATGTTTGTAGAGTAATTTACAACAGCTTTGAACACGGCTCAACCAACTGGAATCAAAGACTGGAAATATCCATTTTATAAAGAGGAGTTTACACTATGTGGAAAGTCGAAAGTATCGTTATATTATTAGACCGCATACAAGGTCCAGGTATGTGATTTAAATCTGTAAGAATAACTTAAGTGACATGAGCAATTCCATTGAAACGTAAACAGAACATGTCAACTCAAATGGCGTACAACTTACTTCAGTGGGGCATTTACCATCACCTGTAATATTGGCACTATGAATATAAACAGATGGCAATAAAATGATTTTGAAAAATGAAATTCGAAACAACCATCGGACAGGATCAAGTCACTCATTTGCTTAATTTCATCATATCAGTTTTAGACAACTCATCGAGTTAATATTTCAACTTGCTGTAATTTCAAATAAACTTTATTTTTACATAAACTGAGTCTGAATTTATCACACATACAATAAAAAAAATCTCTAAATGACAGAAATAGCCTGTCTCCAACCTTCAAGCTACCATCTTTACACAACTTATTTGAACAAATACTCGCTGTACAATACAGTATAACAATGTGCCTTCAGAATACAGTGGTTGCGTTCATTGTTTCTTTCTAAATGTCCCAAATACAGTGCATTAATAAATGTATACACGTTTCAATTTTAGAGGAATGCATTGTACAGATAAAAAAAAGAGAGAGACTGCAGAAAAAAAACAGAACAACAGCTACAGTACACAATTCATTTCCTTGAGGAATCTTTTGATTAAGAGGAAGAAAAAAAACAGGCATCTTAAGGCTTATGTTGAATTAGATGGACCTTCGTCAGGAAGTATAAAGGTCTGCAGAGTAAATACTGCTATGTCATACTGCCCTTTTATATTTCAACTGAACAAAACACTGATATTTATAACCGTCATCCAAGAAAGTCTATTCTTACTATCAAAACAAGTCGAGAGGAAAGACGAGAAAAGAAAGAAGCGGGAAGCTGTTGGCCTCCAGTTCCGTTCTGTCAGTTTGAAGATGAATTCTAAGAGGACGTCCGATACACATAAAACTCCTTTTTGAAATATTTGCATCCTTCAGAATGTCTCAGCAACACATTCTGGAATGTACAATGTTGATGGGTCAGCATCTGTGACTGCCTGCATATGATAGTAGTCAGGCATGTCTTCAGTAATGGGCGTCTACACCTGTGCGCCTCGTGCGAGGGCAGCAGGGTTCCTGAGAGGCCTGCCAGTGTAAGTTAGCAGGTGATGCAGAGAGAGCTGAATGCTGGCGGTGGGGAGGTGAGGGGGAAAAGATCTTCCCCGGATAACTTTCAGTTCTCCTCAATGAGGGTGATATCTAGTTCAGTACAATCCCTTTCGAACACGCTAGTTTGTCCCCCGTCACGCTCTTCGGGGTCCTCCTCCTCTCTCTCCTCCTCCTCGTCACTTTCACTTAACGGCCCAATACTCGTCCTACCCAGGCCTTCAGCTGGTGAACATGAGCCTCTGAAGTCTCCAAAAAAAGGCTCAAGGCCCATACAGATGTCCCCGCCACAGGCCAATCTGCCACGTTCCATGTAACTGAGAGGGTCTGTGCTTCGAGTCTGAAAACAAAGAGATAAATAACTTCAGTTGAACACTGGCAAAGCAACAATTGAAGAGACTTCTAAGCTTCTCCCCGCTACTTTTTGGGACACAATCATATATTTGAAAAGTTTTGGCCACATAAAACAACTTTGAAAGCAAGCAGAAGCCTCTACGTCAAATGGCTGTTTCTGCTGTGGACTGTATGTTAGCGTTAAGCTACTATAGCTAGCACCCACTTACCTGCGTTTTTAACAAAGAATACTGGACATATGCCCAAGCAGCTAATTAATATTCAAGATCATTTTTATGCCCCGTGACAAAGTTTTCAAAGTGGAGTTGGCAAGATAAACATGACAAAAACTGTACAGATGCTACAACACCACCACACAGAGTTGCAAATTACAGGAAACTAAACATCTCAAACCAAATGTGATGAGAATTTTCATCAGTTTATGATAAAGCAAAACAATGTAAATATATTAGTTTCATGAGATTTTTTAGTGGCCCTCCAGTGTTACACTTCAGTGTTAATTTTAATTTACACTAATTAAATGGGAAGTCGACTTAACCGGAAGTCGTGGCCTAATGGTTAGAGAGTTGGACTCATAACCCAAAGGTTGCGAGTTCGAGTCTCCGGTCCGGCAGGAATTGTAGGTGGAGGGGAGTGAATGTACAGTGCTCTCTTCCACCTTCAATACCATGACTGAGGTGCCCTTGAGCAAGGCACCGAACCCCCAACTGCTCCCCGGGCCAATAGCCAATGACTATTTAAATGATCATCTATATTAGGGTACAATGAGGCTAAACAGCTCACCAGACTAACAGGCCAATTTTAATTTTCCTCTAAACCACTAGATAACAAAAATTCACTGCAGCACTTCTTCTAAACATGTGGAAATGTAGCTGAACTTTGACAGGCAGAAACAAAAAGTCAATTCTAATATTTCATGTTTTTTTAAATGTTGTAGCTTTATGTATCAAACAATGAATCGTTAAAATGACCAAATATGTTTTGAGGTCTTGTTAATGATTTTCAGTTTTGTTCAAGGTATAATATATAAATAAACAGAGAATTTTAATAACTAAACTAATAACCAAAACGTTTATAACACAAGCTTACTGGACATGTTAGATTCAAATGTTCAATATAATTTATTAAGTTGGGTGTCCACCTTAGACAATCACCATAATTATAATAAAACAATCACACTTAAAAAATAGCCAATGACTATTTAAATGATCATCTATATTAGGGTACAATGAGGCTCACCAGACTAACAGGCCAATTTTAATTTTCCTCTAAACCACTAGATAACAAAAATTCACTGCAGCACTTCTTCTAAACATCCACGAGGAAATGTAGCTGAACTTTGACAGGCAGAAACAAAAAGTCAATTCTAATATTTAATGTTTTTTTAAATGTTGTAGCTTTATGTATCAAACAATGAATCGTTAAAATGACCAAATATGTTTTGAGGTCTTGTTAATGATTTTCAGTTTTGTTCAAGGTATAATATATAAATAAACAGAGAATTTTAATAACTAAACTAATAACTAAAACTTTTATAACACATGCTGACATGACATGTTAGATTCAAATGTTCAATATAATTTATTAAGTTGGGTGTCCACCTTAGACAATCACCATAATTATAATAAAACAATCACACTTAAAAATATAATCATATCATCAAATATAATTTATTGTTACTACTAAAGCCACATTAAAAGCCAATAATTATAAATTATTAACAGGTCACCTTTAAACAGTGTATGATGCTTTCAGAATCTTACAAATATATGAAATATTTCTATATATTTTTTTAAATTATTGTTTTAATTAAAGTTATAATAGAAGTTAATTATTTGTCAAAACAGAATATGGTACAAACTTTGCTACAGGTGTACAATTTTGCTGTTCACAACCTCATACAGTTATATGATTAATTTTTCAACAACAAACTACTTTTATGATCTTTCCCACAAAATTTGTTAGAAAAAATACAGATTTTTTCCTGTAATTATACAATATGGATTTCTTTATGTGAGTGTACCATATGTATGCAGGTAAAGTTGGATACAATTTTGAACTGAATGAAATTGAATAGAATCAGGAAATTTGTATCAATACTCAGCCCTACTTTAAACAATGTCATATTTTATCATTTTTCCTTTCTTTTTTTGTACTGTCAGCTGCCTCCTTTTCCACATTCCCATCAGATGCGCCAAAGGCTCTTGCTTTCAAAATAACCTATTTTATAACACCAGCTGTAGTAGCTGTATCTTCTGAATGGTAAAGAACAGCATACCTGTGTCATTTTGGTGAAATCTAGCACAGGCCGTGCACATGGTCTGTCCGGGTCCCTGCGGCGCTTCAGGCCAGGTTTGAGCAGGAGCAGGTCGCAGGGCTGAGAATGGCACCGTGGAAGTTGAGGAGGAAGAGCACGGCGCACCGAAGATGGAGTGCTGCAGGCGGACGAGGGCGAGGCAGGCACCGCCGGAGGGTGAGACGTGATTTGCGGGGGCACCGGAGGTGGCGGCAAGAACTGGGCGGCAGCTTCGCGGATGAGCACGGGAGAGAGGGAGAAGCGCCTCTGTGGAGGAGGCGGTGGGTGGAGCGGCGAGGGAGAGGAGGAGCATGAGGACGGCGAGGGGAAGAAGCAGCAGCAGGCGCCGCCTCCGGCACTGTCACTCGGATCCCAGGGGAACGTCCACGGCAGCGGGGAATCTGGGGAAAGGGCCAGACTGAAAAAGGTGGGGCTGGAAGAAGAATGCAGCGAGGAGTTGAGCGAGGAGCTGGGGGCACGCAGTGGACACGGCCCCCCCGCGCCCCCTCCACTGTGGCATCGGCGGTTCACTGGTGTCCAGACCTTGGAGGCGCTCGGCCGCCAGGTGTACCGGCAGCGTGAAAGGTCCTCTGGTACAGACAGCGAACGACAGTGGCGTTTGGGGGGTGGCGGGGGGGGAGGGGGAGGCCCGGGAAAAGACAGGTCCGTCACAGAGGTGCTAGGGGCAAGCGGATGGTTCAGGGCATCCCCCTCCGGCAGGTGGCTTTCTGGAGGACCCAGGGGCACAGGGCCGGGGGGGAAGCTGGAGCTGAGCACCCCCTGCAGGCTGGCCTTCGAAGGAGGGCAGAGCTGCCAGTAACTGCTCTCTGAAAGAGGACGGACTGAGTTTTAGGAGTTAATCATTCATCAAGACATCAGAAGACATTAGAGGTGAGGGTATTATGGATTTTTGTAAGCCCAAACCCAGAAACAAGCATTCTAGCACTTCAGGTTTCATAATCCTGAAGTCAATGTGTTTTTTGAACGAGTTTTTGGTTAAATGGCTGAAACAGGTCTGAGGTTTTCACAAGCTAAAGATTTGTTTTATTCTAGCTTTCCCTGATAAAAAAAAAAACAGTAATATATTTAAAATACATTTATTTCATACTAAGAATAGTTCAAATCTTTTAACATATTTACTGATTTATTGCTCGAGACCTACTGATATAAAAATTATAATTACACTTTATTTGGAGTACTACTTGTGCAAAATGTACATTTAATATTAGCCTAAAATGTGTTTTAATGTCACTATTGATGGGGATCGTAAGACCTTTGGATAATATCGGTCTTTAAATGCAAGCTATTTAAAGTGTACCTGAAGTAGTGGTCGACCGATATAGTTTTTTTGACAGCCGATGCCGATATCTTGGAAAGCAGGGGGGCCGATAGCCGATATAAAGCCAATATAATTTGTTTTTCATTTTAATTAATATTTAAGAAATTTTAAATCATTTCACAATGGATTAAAAAATAAATGTGTAAAATAAACATACTTATACTTTAGATAACCAAGTATTTTCCAGGGTAACACTCATTTTACATACAGCACAATCGGCCTTGGAGATATATCGGTCGACCACTAACCTGAAGTATATTTGCAATAGTTCCACTTTACCACAATCAAATATACTTCAGTATATTTTTAGTTAGACTAATACATTTTGATATATTTATTTTTTACTAGGGTTTACTTAGTAACAAGTGGCTAAATGGGACAACAGAGGTTGTCAGGGACATTAAATGTCATCACAACAAAGAGGTAAACTCTTTCGAGCTATTCTATTTCAAACTATTAGGGATTTTTTTTAATAAAGACAGGTGTCAGAAGATTAATGGTGGTGATGTTGAAGTCATGTGACACTGGTGTAGTTCGTGTATGGCCTCGCTTTAGCTTTTTATTTCTGGAGATTATATTTAAGCTTGAATATTCATAAATGTTGTGTTAATTTGTGAAGATTATCATGATAAAATGCACAAGAATCATACTTTTGTTGGTGGTTGATGGATGGTATTTTCGGCAATAATCCAAAAGTCAATGGAAAAGTCCTTTTGGGTTTTTGTCGAGGGTACCAGGGTGATGCTAATTTCTGAGTTGGCATACAAAACCACGTCAGTACTGCAGCATTCTATTTTGAATTTGCACACAAACCAAAAATATTACTTATTATTACTACAAATGATAAATTGCAAGAAATTATATAACGCCTGTTTCACACATACTCCGTCTGCAGTGCGTGTGCGGTACGTATGCGGTGCAGAAGCAGCACGGACTCATTGTGCTTTCACACAGGATGCGTTTGCAGTTCCCTCCTGATCCGCGGCTGTTTACCACAAACACAACATTTATCCATTATCTTGATTTCAAATCCAAACGTAGTTAGCCTATACTGAAAGTGCTTTTTTCAGCATTGTGATCCTCTTTTAACACAGTACAGTTAACACAATCTTTCATAGATGTATTCACGTTTGAATTCAATTAATATAAACAGCGTATTAAATGCATTTGGCTTTTGTTGTGTATATTAAGTTGCTCAAGCAAGTGGAAACACGTTTGAATACAGCATATAGCTTTCTTGTGTTAGGCTATCACAAATATTTTAAATTAAAACTTACCACTGACAGAAACAGTCGGCTCTCGTGCCTTTTACATTTAAATCTTCATTACAAACAGTCCAGCAGCGGGTCTTAAAGAACTTTGTTTTTCTACCTAGCAAGGACATCGTTAAAATAATCCATGTGACATCAGGGGTTCAACAGTAATTCTACGAAGCTACAAGAATACTTTGATCTGAACGTAAACCGTGTATCCGCACACATACGTTGCATACGTTATTTGGCCTTCCGGAAGTAGATGCAATTAGGAATCACTGTTAAGATCTGTTTACAACAGAACAGCACAACCCAAATATTCGAATTTGTGCAACGCATTATATGGACGACAGTTTTGTGAACCTAGGAGAGTACGAGACTGGCTGTGCACAAAGGCTATTTCTAAAAAATAAAAAAAAGGCTCATTTCCAACTTTGCTATGACAATCTGGCGCTTCTGAATCAGCGACTGTAAGTATGTTTTGTTATTAGTTTAAGTATTTGCTATTGACTGTTCAAATGCGGAGTTTTGCGCGGCATAGAGTAACGCGTCGTGTGTGTGTGTGTGAGGGGAACAGGCTCACATCACAGGAGACTGAACTGTCTGTCAGAAATCATAGCACGTCAGCTGTCTTCTGGCTTGTGTACTGCATCATCACTGTGTCTGTCCCGCAACTCTGTTGCCCTTTCGGGCCTGAACTGATGGTAAAACTAACGACATTATTAACTGTCTTGATATTTACTTTGAAAAATGAAGCTCGCGATTATGTTAAGGGGTGTTACATTTCCGACACGTGCTTGTGGTGTTCGGCCAATCTCAATGCACTAGGTCAGCTGGCCAATCAGAGCAGACTGCGCTTGTCGGAAGGAGGGGCTTTGTTGAAAACGACGCGTTTGAGAGAGGCGGGGCATAGAGGACCTACAATATGTACAGTATTTGAAAAATAATGTGTTTTTTGAACATTAAAGCATGTCAGCATATTCTGTTACACCAAATACACCAAATAATGATCTTTAAAATAGCATCATGACCCCTTTAATAGTGTTCTGAAGATGAACGGAGGTCTTACAGGTTTGGAACAACATGAGGGTGAGTAATTAATGACAGAATTTTCATTTTTGGGTGAACTATCCCTTTAACTAGCAGCTATTATTTAGAAAACCAATGAGGTTGTAGGGCTTATGGAAGTTTTTAGATTTGTTCTAAAAAGATTAGTGGCATTATGCTCCATAATTAATTATTTTACACTCAACTGAATCTCAGAAAATCTCTGCACTCCAAACTAAGGAGCTAAAGGCTTCCAGATACTCAAGAGATGGTTACATACCAGGCATCAATCCATCTGTGGGCCGGCTGGTTTCGGGGCTCTGGCGATGAAGTAGAGACTGAAAGAAGTTTTAAAAAATGATTGCTTTAAGAGACAGCTAAATGGTAAAGTGAAACATATCTGTGCTGAGATCTAAAGCACAAGCTTTACCAGTTTGCTGTCCAGTGGTTGTTGTTGATGCTGGGACCACGTTGTTGTTTAAGATTTAACGAAACCATGGCATGGCAAATTAGAGGAGGAAGGAAAGGTAGGAAAGGAAGGAAAGAGGCTGATGTGCACTATATAAAACTGAAGCACTGTCCACCAAACATCCAGGACACGCTGCCTGCTCGATCTCACTCGGGAACCATGATGTCGTCCTCACCTGGGACACAGAAGAAGTCAAATAAAGTATTAGATTTAAAATAAGTTTGATTATTTCTTAAGATTAAAAACATCAATTTTTTAGTTGTTTATCTCTTTTGGTCTTTAGATGGTCTTTTTGGACTTTTCAGTGGTTTTTGAGTCATAGTATGTTATCATGAATGCTCAAAGGATCAAGAAAAAATTGATTTCTCATGATGAAACCCCCTTAAATAAATGTATGTGAACACAATGACTTGTTCTAAATTCAGGACAATACAAAATGGTGGAACAAAACAAAAGTCGATGGTAAAGGTTTAACAATAGCAGTTTCTCATGCAAATCTCTGGAGTTACTTAGCTGCTGAAATTGTAAAAAAAAAAAAAAAAAAAAATTTTTAATAATACATTTATCAAAAGTATTCCTGATCCTGATCTACTCCAACATAAAATGCTTTATCATTTCCTGTCCAATTCAAAAAGGTGCAGCCACTCACATATAAGACTTGTCATGTTTACAAGGAAGAGAATAAATCCTTGATAAGAGTCCTTCCTGTGTAACTAAACTTTGCAAGAAGATGCACAAAATAATTTATTTGCTTAATTTTTTTTAGGTTTTATTTCCGAATTTTTGCCTGGATAGATATATTTAAAACACTATACCAAATGCAAAAGATACTAAAAGGAAGAATCAAACTGCCATCTCCATTTTGAAAAATCATTAAACACACCATGAGTCCAGCATGAAGCAGAAAAAAAACTATAATTTCACCTCCATTACTTTCATACTACAAATAATACTCTCTATAAAGCAGGCACGAGAGCAGTCTTTATTAACTACGCTCTGCCTACAGCAAACATATAAAATTCTCTTTGATTAATGAGTGCTATACTCTTAAATTGCTGACATCACACTTTCACACAGAAACAAACCAGGAATTTCAGGTGACTGACTTGCATGTATTCAAAGTACCACCAAAACTACACTGAAAAATAGGCTTGCACACCAACCAAATACACACACAAAAAAAACAGATTCCCAGATTTCAAGAAACAGGCTAAATCTGGCAATTCATTTATTATAATCAGGTTAATGTGTTTGTGATTTTACATGAACAGAATGTGACCAATTCTAATTAATATTTGAATATTCTTGTGCTTTAAACTCAGTTATTCAGCATTTATTCTTCTTTAATTATATCATAATTAGAGAAGGCGACTGAAGTTCTCGCTCTCCAAACCCCGCCAAGGACTGTAACCCTGCAGGGCAAGGCCCAACCTGCTAGCGGTCTCCCATTACAACACACATGAATAGGGACTGCTTGGTGACAGGTGTCTGGGAAAGCTGCACAGTCAAGGAACCGGCTGTTCCTCTGGCCTGATGCCACTGTGGGAACTCCTACGAACACATCCTTCCCTGTCTGAGTTCACGGAGCATTAAAACTAGAGCCCGACCGATATGGGTTTTTTGGGGGCAATACCGATACCAATATTAGGGAGTAAAAAAAGGCAGATATTCTTTGTGTATATTATAGTACAGTACCAGTCAAAAGTTTGGACACTTTCACATTCGTCTGGTACTATATATATATATATATATATATATATATATATATATAATACAGTATATACATAAACAGAATATATATACATAAACACATTTTTTTGCAATGATCTCTCAAATGTGTTGATCAAACATTTGTCTCTCATAGTTGAGGTATACCTATGATGAAAATTACAGGCCTCTCTCATCTTTTTAAGTGGGAGAACTTGCACAATTGGTGGCTGACTAAATACTTTTTTTTCCCCCACTGTATATATATATATATAGAATACAGTATATACATAACAGAATATATATACTAGGGATGCTCCGATCCGCCTTTTTCGCCTCCGATTCCGATACCTAGGGTTCAGTATTGGCCGATACCGATCCGATTCCAGTGAAGTTTTTTTCCCTCATTTAAATAAATGTAGAATTTATATATCTCTGTGTGTTGAAATTATAATCATTATTTTACAATCTACTAGATACAGACTACTTCATTATAAAGAAAAATAAAATAAACAATAAATCTGAAAAAATATAGGCCTATGTATATTTATAATCTATGACAAAAATGTATCATAAACTAGGTTAGTGGATAATTCGGCAGCAAAAGTTATGCTAGAAAAATCAGTGCACAATAATTTTAGAAATCCAAACATTTAGTGAAAAAATATTTTGTGGGGAACAAATAAAAGTGTTGCACTAAATATGGTAAAAAGTTACACATTGCTATTTGTATTATTATAAAATCCATTCATTAAAAACATTCATGAATGTATTTATA
>NW_015505303.1:199846-201711 GCF_001515645.1 Sinocyclocheilus grahami
AGCGAAGCTCGTGTGATAATGCTCGTGCGTGTAAATGGTTATTATAGGATATAATAATATATTAATATATTTATAAAGATATAAATAGATTAGGCTGCCACCTCACGCACGCATTGAGATACGTAATGGTGGCAGGGCATTTAACAATTTAACAATAAACTTTATTATCCTAAATGAGTCTGACATCAGTGCACTGAACAGTAAAGTTGACGTTTATTAAACTTTAATTCAATTCAATTCCATTCAACTTTATTCCGTTTAAGTTTATTTCACTTCGGAACATTCATTCACGGATTTGCGCTACTGTCTTCACACACAGGCTCATATCGGCCGATTATATCGGCAAAACGATATATAGGTCGGGCTCTAATTAAAACCACAAAATCATCCGACATGACTGTACTGGGTGCATGTTATTTAAATCAGGGGTTTACAGGGGGCCATAAAAGAGTGCTGGGGGTCATTGGAAAATATAGAGAAAAACAATAAATTAAAAAGATTAAATAAAAAAATAGATTAAAATAAGTAGAAAACCAACTAAATAATAGTAACTAAATGACATTTGGGAGGAATTTGAGGGTCCCTTGAACAAGATGGATGAACAAATATAGAGGTCCATGGTATCTCAAAGATTGAAAACCTACGATTCTGTCAATAAAGTACACGCCAACTCATTGATTTAAGTTAAGAAAGAGCTTTAAAACCACATCGTCCAACGTGACCCTATTAAATGGATAGTTCACTCAAAAAATGTCAATTCTGTCATTAAAGGGTTAGTTCACCCAAAAAAGTTTTACTCACCCTCAAAGCATCCTAGGTGTATGTGACTTTCTTCTTTCAGACGAATCCAATTGGAGTTATATTAAAAATTGTCCTGGCCCCTCCAAGCCTTTCAATGGGGCTAAGTGTTGGTTGTCAACAGTTAAGACGACGTGAAATAAAGTGCGCACATTCGTAATAAAACATCCCTCACACGGCTCTGGGGGGTGAATAAAGGCCTCCTGTAGCAAATCCATACATTTTTGTAAGATAAATATCCATATTTCAAACTTAATAAATGGATGACAGGCAGATGACACAAGACGTATGCGTCGTGCGTGCGCCTCCGAGAAATGCAGGAGCAAAGGAAACAAAGTTTCATTACTTTAGCAAAGGAAAATCAGTCAGACGTATGCGTCGTGCGTGCGCCTCCGAGAAATGCAGGGGCAAAGGAAACAAAGTTTCATTACTTTAGCAAAGGAAAATCAGTCTCCTCTTGGCTTATATCAAAATCCTCAGACATTTTTCTTTACAAATCCTCGTTTTGTGCCTCTAATTCGTGAATGCCGTTTTGTTTGGTCTCCACGTTCGTCACTAATCAAGCAACGTCATCCACCGGTACGGCTTCAGTCAGAGAAAAAAGTAATATGGATATTTATCTTACAAAAATGCATGGATTCGCTACAGGAGGCCTTTATTCACCCCCCGGAGCCGTGTGAGGGACATTTTATTACGGATGCGCACACTTTATTTAACGTCTTCTGAACTGTTGACAACCAACACCCGCTTACCCCCATTGAAAGGCTTGGAGGGGCCAGGACAATTTTTAATATAACTCCGATTGGATTCGTCTGAAAGAAGAAAGTCACATACACTTAGGATGCTTTGAGAGTAGGGGTGTGCGATATTGACAAAAAAATCACATCTCAATATTTTCTGGAATTTTATCGATAACGATAATTAGACGATATTTTGCTGAGTGTGTTATTGTGCTGGTACCTTAAGGACTGCCGAAGACTGCTGACTCCTAATGTTTTTAATATTCTTCATATTCTGTGTGGTGGTCAGTTCATACTGATAGAAATGAATCTTTTCCAAATAAGTTT
>NW_015505303.1:202146-209698 GCF_001515645.1 Sinocyclocheilus grahami
TATTTGAAATTATTTAAAACATGAAAAAAATCCACCAAAAAAAAAAGAAAAGAAAGAAAAAGCCAAAATTTGAAATTAAAACCGCCAGCAGGTGGAAGAAAATCACTCTTAATAAGTGAGTAATTGCGACTGAACCGAATCATTTAAACGTTTGATTCATTCAAGAGCGAAACACCGTCATGTTGCTCAGAGATGCAAAACAGCGTTGTGGCTGTATTCGGGATGATTTTTGTTGGCGAAATAGAGCAAGAACAAGCAATATGGTGTCTAAAAAGTCTCTTAATTAATTGTTTATTGAATTCAATGTCACATTTGTAATCATGGTCATTTTTGGAGAAAAAAAGGCACTCTTCGTGTGAAATTGAATAACTATATGAAGTGGTATAAATATATACATTTTCTGCCATCATGTCTTGAATGTGTGATCATTCTAAATGCATTTCAATAGACTGAATCATGCAGTGAAAGAAAACACACTAAATGTGCACACGCACTAGTCTAGACTTCACGTAATGTATGCGTGCGCTCTGTAGGGATGTTTTGAATGGTTTTTGCAAAATACTCGGTAATGTCAAATCGCACATCATTAAAACAACAATTACGATATCGCAGACGATATATATCGCACACCCCTATTTGAGAGTGAGTATAAAACAGGCTAATTTTCATTTTTGGGTGAACTATCCCTTTAATTACTCACCCTCATGTCTTTCCAAACCCGTAAGACTTTCATCTTCAGAACACAAATTAAGATATTTTTGATGGAATCTGAGAGCTCTCTGACATTGCATAGACAGCGAGAATATTACCACAATCAACGCACAGAAACATAGCAAGGACATCGAAAAAATGGTCCATGTGACATCAGTGGTTCAACCGTAATTTTACAAATATTCAATGTAGTCAGCGTTGTTTACGTTCAGTCGACAGCGTGCGCATACTGGACGTGAACAACGCTGATTACGTTGATTACGTTCTGGGGTACTCTCCAAAATGGTGGAGGACACCAACTCAGGGAGAAGAATTGCTGAATAAATTATGTTATTATTGTTTTCTTTGCGCACAAAAAGTATTCTCGTAGCTTTGAAAATTTACGGTTGAACCCCTGATGTCACATGGACTATTTTACCGATGTCCTTGCTATGTTTCTGTGAATTGATCGTGGTAATATACTTGCTGTCTATAGAGGGTCAGAAAGCTATTAGATTCCATCAAAAATATCTTAATTTGTGTTCCGAAGATGAACGAAGGTCTTAAGGGTTTGGAACGACATGAGGGTGAGTAATTAATGACAGAAGTTTCATTTTTGGGTGAACTATCCCTTTAATGTATATATGCTAGTGCACTTCATTTAAATCAGGGGCTTACAGGGGCCACAAGAGTGCTGGGGGTCCATGGAAATTTTTGAGAAAAACAAGAAAAGATTAAAACAAGAAAATTAGTAGAAATGCAACTAAATAACAGTAACTCAAATAGTTATACCTGACATTAGGACATTAGGGGAACGAGGTGCATGAACAGATATTGAGGTCAGTTGTAATTAAAAGATTGAAAACCTACGATTTAGTCAAAAAGTCAAAAGAACTCATTGAAGTTAAGAACCGTCGGTAGTAATGACGTATCGTGGCGGTCAAGAGTAGATTCGGGTTCGGTTCCGCCGTTGCCTTGGTAACGCGCTGAGCGGTCGATGGAGGCGATGGCGGGGGGGAGGGGAGGGGAGCCTGCTGCCTGTCATCTCCATTATAAGCACATTAAGCGTGACATGTAGCACAACATACCCTTCGTCTACAACTCAAATTATTTGCCGAGATAAAATATATAAATTTCCCGATCGCATCGACGTCTATAAATCAAATAAATTCGCGCTGAAGGTCGGGGTAGGCCACTGGGTTACATTTCTGAAACGTGCGCGTACGGTTTGCACGGGGCATTAGCCAAGTTTAGCCAATCGGAGCATGCATACACATTAAGAGTATATTGATTTTTTCACGCCGAAGGCAAGCGAATGCATTGAGACTATAAAGAAGCATTGGTCGACATCAGGAAACAGAACGCGGATTCATATCGCGTGCACCGGTTGTAAACTCTTTGCAGTTTGCAGTTTACGCTAACGATAACACACCAAAAACTATAATTCTATATTTAGCATTTAATAAACCGCCATTCATTTCATGATAATTAAAAATAACAGACTATATGACAAGCCAACCAGGAACAGCCGACCCGGGCTACAGCTAACGCGGTGCTGTAAGCAGGCCTGTTAAAGAAATAAAGATTTAAGATGTCTTTCCGTGACATACAGTGCGTTCCGTTCGGCTGTCTGCAGAAGCAAATTACTGCATCCCTGCCATGTGCTGCAGATTTGTTTACACGTTCATGAAATGCAATTCTGCCCCGCGAACCGATTTCAAGCCATGCACAATGAGCCTGACTGCAGCGAAACTAGATATTAGATGAAGAACATCGCATTTAAACGAAGACGTACTGCTGATTTTCGACGATAATGGCTTACCTTGAGTCAACCGAGAATGGTCGACAAAACCCCAGGCCTTGTATGTGGCTCAGTCTCAACCGAGAGATTCAGCCGATTCGGTACAACAAGCTAAAGCAGGTCGGCTTGCGGTCTAATAAACCGTCCTTGCTTCGGCCTGGAAATAGCGACAGCGTGCGCATACTGGACGTGAACAACGCTGATTACGTTGATTACGTTCTGGGGTACTCTCCAAAATGGTGGAGGACACCAACTCAGGGAGAAGAATTGCTGAATAAATTATGTTATTATTGTTTTCTTTGCGCACAAAAAGTATTCTCGTAGCTTTGAAAATTTACGGTTGAACCCCTGATGTCACATGGACTATTTTACCGATGTCCTTGCTATGTTTCTGTGAATTGATCGTGGTAATATACTTGCTGTCTATAGAGGGTCAGAAAGCTATTAGATTCCATCAAAAATATCTTAATTTGTGTTCCGAAGATGAACGAAGGTCTTAAGGGTTTGGAACGACATGAGGGTGAGTAATTAATGACAGAAGTTTCATTTTTGGGTGAACTATCCCTTTAATGTATATATGCTAGTGCACTTCATTTAAATCAGGGGCTTACAGGGGCCACAAGAGTGCTGGGGGTCCATGGAAATTTTTGAGAAAAACAAGAAAAGATTAAAACAAGAAAATTAGTAGAAATGCAACTAAATAACAGTAACTCAAATAGTTATACCTGACATTAGGGGGTCCCTCGAACGAGGTGCATGAACAGATATTGAGGTCAGTTGTAATTAAAAGATTGAAAACCTACGATTTAGTCAAAAGTAAACGCCAACTCATTGAAGTTAAGAACCGTCGGTAGTAATGACGTATCGTGGCGGTCAAGAGTAGATTCGGGTTCGGTTCCGCCGTTGCCTTGGTAACGCGCTGAGCGGTCGATGGAGGCGATGGCGGGGGGGAGGGGAGGGGAGCCTGCTGCCTGTCATCTCCATTATAAGCACATTAAGCGTGACATGTAGCACAACATACCCTTCGTCTACAACTCAAATTATTTGCCGAGATAAAATATATAAATTTCCCGATCGCATCGACGTCTATAAATCAAATAAATTCGCGCTGAAGGTCGGGGTAGGCCACTGGGTTACATTTCTGAAACGTGCGCGTACGGTTTGCACGGGGCATTAGCCAAGTTTAGCCAATCTGAGCATGCATACACATTAAGAGTATATTGATTTTTTTCACGCCGAAGGCAAGCGAATGCATTGAGACTATAAAGAAGCATTGGTCGACATCAGGAAACAGAACGCGGATTCATATCGCGTGCACTGGTTGTAAACTCTTTGCAGTTTGCAGTTTACGCTAACGATAACACACCAAAAACTCTAATTCTATATTTAGCATTTAATAAACCGCCATTCATTTCATGATAATTAAAAATAACAGACTATATGACAAGCCAACCAGGAACAGCCGACCCGGGCTACAGCTAACGCGGTGCTGTAAGCAGGCCTGTTAAAGAAATAAAGATTTAAGATCAATAAACTTGCGTACACATACATAAGGAAATTCTATTTGAAATCACTTAATAAAAGTACATCATACATAATAGAATTGCATGTGTACACAGTTTATTAAAAATGTTACTTTTAATAGAAGTATTGGTCTAAAAATATTAAACATTATATTTGGAATTTTGTATGCATGTATACAAGTTGTATTAATTCATAAATACTATTTCGTTTCTCTTCAATAACCAGAGTAAGAGACCTGTTGATCCCATCAATGTCTTCTGTTCCAACAGCAACACTAGCTGTAGACATATTCAGGATGCACCGCTCAAGAATGGATGACCTGAACAGAGAAACGGCTATTTAAATGGTTAAAAACTTCTTTAAATTAGTTGTTCAACTTCTAAGTAAGTGTCTCATACAAAACTTTCACACCAAAACGTCAGATATGCAACCCAAGTTCATTGAATAAAAACAGACCTGCGAGGCTTCTGAACAGCAGAAGTCTTTTCTCCATTATGTGAAGCTGATTGTGGGGTTTTAGAGCAGCTGGGAGGGGGATTCCACAGTTCAGTATCAAGTTTGCACTCTATGGCGAAAAAAAAAAACAAGCTACAACCCCACTATATCCTTCCTCAATCAACAGAGATATTTACCTGACAAGACTATCATACACTGAACTGCAGCCTGGTAGAAGCCAAGGTTCTGGGCTACATGAGTGTGTTTTAGTCTTGAAGTCTTGGGCAACGTCTGTTGGCCACAAATGAAGAGGCAGACCTCTAAAATACAAACAGAAGACAAGCTACAGCAACACATAGAGATTTCAAATATGCAAACTGAATTTTAAAAACATACAACCGCGACTCAAAAGGGCTTTGAAGAAGGCTCTCTATGCGTGTTGTCATGATTTTGGCTACAGCCACACAACACATGGCGTTTGACAAAGCTTTTTATCAGCGGCAGGTGTAACGGGGGCGGGGCTCTACAAATGAGACAGGTAAGGCCACTAATCATTAAAAAAAAAAAACGAAACAATTTACAAAATAAAATTATATCGTCATAACGATTTCATGAGGAAGGAAATAAATTCTCTTTTTTCATGTGAACTGAAAATGTCTAGTGTACAGTGTTTGATCGTTGCCACGGAGAGAAAAAAAGCTGTCAAAAAATATGTAGCTGTCAGAGTTTACAGTAAATATTTCACTGTTTAGACATTGGCAACAAAATAACTGGCAGATAATATATACTAGCCTATATAGAACAGGTTATTCTATACTATATAGGGTAAGTTATCAGTGTAATCTGCCACTAAACAGCTTATTTTATTTATTCAGCAAAAACAATAAAACAGCTATGAAACACAAAACTATTCGTGTAAATCACGTTAAACGTAACCATATAAAACCTGTTTTGTCCAGTTAATATTGTGTTTAAAGTTGTTGTTGTTTTCCATGGTCAGCGACAGCAATTTTATTGGTTTTATTGCTTTGGTTGGATCACTTGAAATAGAACGGTACTTGTTTACGACAGCAACACACACTTTACGGCTTCACGATAGCAAAATGGCGTCTGGCAGTGGGGTAAGAATTTTGTTAAGACTTTTTTTTAGATTTCCTTCTTTGTTTAGAATTGTAATCTATCCGCTTTCTTTGACAATTGTTTATGAACTAAATCTGCTCTTAATTTCTTCTTTTATGAAGTGTAGATGTCGCGGTAGCTGGGAAAAATGAAAGCTGGTTGAGGGTTGTGGCTCCAGATGGTTTTGGTTTTGTTGTCGTATACAAAAACAAGAACACGGATATATTTAACTATGAGACGTTTTGCAAGCTGGTATCTCTCGTATTGCTGACTGACAGCCTTGTTAAACTATCAGTATGATCGGATGGGTTTTTTTTTTCATGTTGGATCTTGTGCACATGCTTTCCTATGCATTTTCAGCAGAATTCTGAATACGGCTGATGTGATTCCTTTGTTTAACATCTTTATAATAGCATCTGTTTGTTTTTGTAGTCCAAGAATGATTTTCGTCGTAAATGGGACAAAGATGAATATGAACAGCTGGCCCAGAAACGACTCACAGAAGAAAGAGAGAAAAAAGATGGTAAGCAAAACTGTATTGTAACCTTTCATATATATATATATATATATATATATATATATATATATATATATATATATATATATATATATATATATATATAAATAAATAAAAGAATGCATTTATTAAATTGTTAGATTGTCACATATAAGGTCAAATAAAATTAGCTGAGCTGACAATAGTTCAGCCAAGTAAATTTCTAGCAGTATTTCTTATGTTATCCATCTTTTTTGTTCTCTAGGCCAGCCTGTGCCCCCCGTCAAGCGGGAGCTTCTCCGCCACAGAGATTATAAAGTGGATCTGGAGTCAAAACTGGGGAAGACAATCGTCATCACAAAGACCACACCACAGGTTGAGATGGGAGGGTGGGTATCTGCTGTACAATGACTGTACTATGACTACATCAGCATGAGTTTATGAGCAAGTGAGTGGGCTGTGCGATTAATCAAAATCGTAATCATATCACGATGTGAACATGCATGAATTCTAAACTGCAGAAAGCACTATTTATGCAAAGATATGGTGCCTGCAAATATTGTTCAGCTAATTGTCAACATCTGTTTTGATAAAGCTTTCCAGGGGCCTGTACCATTATGGTAGTTGAACAAATACAGAGATACAGGATTAGTTTCGAGTTGACAAAACCAAACCACTCCAATCCGGCTTTGTAGGTACCATGATGCTGATCATCAACTTTCTTTGTCAACTCAGGCTTTGATCCTGAGTTTGTGGAGCATGTGTACATGAATGTGTGACATCACTGGCGAACAGCCAATCATGAGCCTTGGTTAAAGGTTAAGGTTTTGCTAAAGGTTAAGAGATTGAAGAATATGATGAATTTAAACGCATTTACAATTTTAAAAAAGTACTTTTTAATGAAAGTGGACAAATAAAATAAAGGATCTTGCTCTATCAGTGCAGTCACAAGTGAAACTTGTTAAGTTAGTTTATATAGTTGAAAATATACAGCAATATAGACTCGAACAAGGTCACGTAGTCATTTTTTAAAAGCGTTATCTATTGATTCTACAGCTTATTTATACATACAATCTGTATATATTAACAATCATTTAAAATAAATGATTTATAATAACTGTTAAACTAAAAGTGACTGTGTAATGGATTAATAATAATATAATTATATAAATCATATAAAATAACTAAGTAAATATCATTAAACCCAGACCATTTTTACTAGTAATACTAGTACTAGTGACCTTTAATTTGGAGCAAGAGAAACTGGGGGAGTCACTTTTTTGCGTTAAACAATTTGTCACTTTGCTCACATCTGATTGGTCCTTTTTCAGTTTGAGATCTCTTACCCAGAACATAACCTCCACCGGAGCAGGTTAGCTGTGGAGTGTAAGTTACCATGGCAATGAAGGCCGTTAAAAGCCAAGCCACTTTCATGGTACCTAAAACCCAGGATTGGTGCAAACTAAACTGAAACTTACCTGGCTAGC
>NW_015505303.1:209880-215761 GCF_001515645.1 Sinocyclocheilus grahami
TATATATATATATATATATATATATATATATATATATATATATATATATATATATATATATAAATAAATAAAAGAATGCATTTATTAAATTGTTAGATTGTCACATATAAGGTCAAATAAAATTAGCTGAGCTGACAATAGTTCAGCCAAGTAAATTTCTAGCAGTATTTCTTATGTTATCCATCTTTTTTGTTCTCTAGGCCAGCCTGTGCCCCCCGTCAAGCGGGAGCTTCTCCGCCACAGAGATTATAAAGTGGATCTGGAGTCAAAACTGGGGAAGACAATCGTCATCACAAAGACCACACCACAGGTTGAGATGGGAGGGTGGGTATCTGCTGTACAATGACTGTACTATGACTACATCAGCATGAGTTTATGAGCAAGTGAGTGGGCTGTGCGATTAATCAAAATCGTAATCATATCACGATGTGAACATGCATGAATTCTAAACTGCAGAAAGCACTATTTATGCAAAGATATGGTGCCTGCAAATATTGTTCAGCTAATTGTCAACATCTGTTTTGATAAAGCTTTCCAGGGGCCTGTACCATTATGGTAGTTGAACAAATACAGAGATACAGGATTAGTTTCGAGTTGACAAAACCAAACCACTCCAATCCGGCTTTGTAGGTACCATGATGCTGATCATCAACTTTCTTTGTCAACTCAGGCTTTGATCCTGAGTTTGTGGAGCATGTGTACATGAATGTGTGACATCACTGGCGAACAGCCAATCATGAGCCTTGGTTAAAGGTTAAGGTTTTGCTAAAGGTTAAGAGATTGAAGAATATGATGAATTTAAACGCATTTACAATTTTAAAAAAGTACTTTTTAATGAAAGTGGACAAATAAAATAAAGGATCTTGCTCTATCAGTGCAGTCACAAGTGAAACTTGTTAAGTTAGTTTATATAGTTGAAAATATACAGCAATATAGACTCGAACAAGGTCACGTAGTCATTTTTTAAAAGCGTTATCTATTGATTCTACAGCTTATTTATACATACAATCTGTATATATTAACAATCATTTAAAATAAATGATTTATAATAACTGTTAAACTAAAAGTGACTGTGTAATGGATTAATAATAATATAATTATATAAATCATATAAAATAACTAAGTAAATATCATTAAACCCAGACCATTTTTACTAGTAATACTAGTACTAGTGACCTTTAATTTGGAGCAAGAGAAACTGGGGGAGTCACTTTTTTGCGTTAAACAATTTGTCACTTTGCTCACATCTGATTGGTCCTTTTTCAGTTTGAGATCTCTTACCCAGAACATAACCTCCACCGGAGCAGGTTAGCTGTGGAGTGTAAGTTACCATGGCAATGAAGGCCGTTAAAAGCCAAGCCACTTTCATGGTACCTAAAACCAAGGATTGGTGCAAACTAAACTGAAACTTACCTGGCTAGCTAGTTAATCCGGCTTCATGGAACAGGCCCCTAGTTTCCTTTTGAAAAATGTTTCAAAATAAAATTCATAAAACCAAAATGCATTTATGAATGTAAAGTGTCAGGAAATATTATGTCAAAATGGTGATTAAAAGTCTAAATGAAATCGCAATATTGATTAAAATAATAGTGATTAGTGTTTTGTTTTGTTGAAACATAATGTATGTTGTAATGTATGAGTCTTTTTTGGCTGACAATATTTCAGGGTGTTGTGCTATTTCTGTTGATATAATTATGTATTTCCTTCCTCCCAGGTACTACTGCAATGTCTGTGATTGTGTAGTAAAAGATTCCATAAATTTCTTGGATCATATCAATGGTAAAAAACGTAAGTATTGCAGTGTTTGTGCTTTTCTTGTATTTTTATGCAAAATATTAATATTACATAATATTATATATACATATAACACATGTAGCATATATTCATATTTTCACACACTATGTGTACAAATCCTTATATGTGATATTTAAATGAATGTTTATATTATCTGTATATAACAGCTCTTTGTATATTTGTGACCCTGGAGCACAAAACCAGTCTTAAGTCGCTGGGGTATATTTGTAGCAATAGCCAACAATACATAGTATGGGTGAAAATTATAGATTTTTCTTTTATGCCAAAAATTATTAGGATATTAAGTAAAGATCTATTGTAAATTTCCTACCATAAATATATTAAAACTTCGTTTTTGTTTAGTAATGCATTGCTAAGAACTTAATTTGGACAACTTTAAAGGCTTTTGTTTGCACCCTCAGATTCCAGATTTTCAAATAGTTGTGTATATGCTTATTTATTCAGCTTTCAGATGATGTATAAATCTCAATTTTAAAAAAAATGACCCTTATGACTAGTTTTGTGGTCCAGGGTCACAACATATTTTTCTATTTTGTTTAGTACTCATTTTTTATTCCGCACTTATTCAGTTACTTTTAGAATTCAGTGTCTAGTTGTTCTACTTCTGTAGAAAATTCAAATATTTTGTATGCACACTTGGCCAGTAGCATTTTCTAACTCGATACATTTATTTTGCCATGACACAGATCAGAGAAACCTGGGAATGTCCATGCGAGTTGAACGCTCTTCATTGGACCAAGTTAAAAAACGGTTTGACGTGAACAAGAAAAAGCTGGAGGAAAAGCAGAAGGATTACGATTTTGAGGAACGAATGAAGGAGTTGCGAGAGGAGGTCAGTGTTGAAATTGAGGTTCATTTACGGACAGGTGACATGCAGATAAATGTCTTGAAGACCTTTCTGTAACGTGGTACTTAACTTGTCTGAAGAAAAAATCTAAATCTTAAAGTGATAATTAACCGACAAAATGAAGATTTGCTGTTAATTTACTCACCATCAGGTTATCCGAGATGTAGGTGACAAGCAGTGTGGAGTGATGTGAATGAATCATTCTTTTGAACTGACAAACCAGTTCACTAAATTGGCCTGAACTGACTGAACTGTCACTGCTTAACTGTGTAAACAAACTGGTGAATCTGTCATTTGGACCAGTTCTTTGAAATGAAATGTCCGAAAGAACCAGTTTGTGGAAAAGAATCGGACTTCCCCATTTGCCTGAGGTTATGGATTAAAGTTAATACATTCAGTTTCTTGCACAGACCAGTTACTTTGCTTCAATGTATCAAAATATTTAATATGTCAAAATATAACCAAGAGCTGTCAGTATTAATTTTGTATTGCCGGTAGCCTCTAACTTGCATTTATGAATCACCAAGTACCATGGTTTCAGCTCAAAAATGTTTTTACTATTCTACAAAAAAAAAAAGTCACCTAGATTTTGCATGTCCTGAGGGTGTGTAAATTAATACATACTATCATACAGCATACTATCATTTTTGGGTAAACTGTCCCTTTAAGAATTGATTTTTTCTGGCAACAGCATATCAGTACTCTAAGTTCATAACCTATCCTATATATATATATTTTTTTCCCCATGCTGTTGTTAAGGAGGAGAAAGCAAAAGCCTACAGAAAAGAAAAGCAAAAGGAAAAGAAAAGAAAGGCAGAAGAAGATCTCAACTTTGAAGATGATGATGAAATGGCTGCTGTGATGGGATTCTCAGGTTTTGGATCCTGCAAAAAAGGCCACTGATCACTCATTTAGTCATTTTTAAACGTTTGCTCACCAAGGCCTTCTCTGAATGGGTATCCCTGAACTGTATGAACATTTGCAAGAACTTCATTATTGTTTCACAGGACCATACAGCTTTTTCTCCCATATTCTGTTAAATCCTTCTGATTCAACACATGTGGTGGGTAACCTGATTTTGACCCTTGATCATAGAACATCAGCATAACTTTGTCAATCTAAATCGAACCCCTTGTTATAATTTATATGTTTTTGTTATAAGGTCGTTGTGTAAATAGGGCTGCATATGCATAAATGTTTTATGAGTTGTGTCTGAAGTTACCCTCTTACACCTTCCACACAATGAAACAGAAAAGGTTCAAATGAAAATAATATGACCTCCTTTGAAGATAAAACTTGATGCTTCTATTCCCCAACGTCCCTGTAGATGCGGGGCAGACAAGGGAATGATAAACCTGTTAATTGTGTAATTATAGAGTTTTTTTTTTTTATTATAAAGAGACTGATAGATTGTAATGTAATGTAAAAACATTATCTAACATCCTTTCAGAGTTTTCTACTGTATTAAAGACTACAGCCATAATACAGTGAGTGTGTGCATATATGTAGTTTATTTTATTAGTTAAATCAGTTACAGAATTATTATTTACTCTACATAAGAACATATAGTGCATATAATAAAAATGAATTCAACATTTTAAAACTTAATTAAATAAATAAGCGTTTCCTACTTTACCCAAACTAAGGAAAAGGTAAAGGAAAAGTTTGAGCTGCTATTGATTTATATAGTACCTTACCACCAGGTGGTGCTATTGGCTCCCATAAATTTACTGGCAAATGAAAATTTACATCTGTCACAATAATCAATAAAGCGGAATAAATTATTATTATACAAAATATTCCAACAAAAGACTAGCCAAAAAAGTGACTTCGTAAAGAGAAGCGGCTCAGCTGTTCACACAGCACAGACACATGGTGACACGTGCCAGACGGTTCTGTTCTTTCATTAGCCTACAAATGCCATTGCCATTGTGCACAGATAAAGAGGAAATATAATGTGTCTATTGCAGCAAAAATGAGGAAAAACTGAGCAGCAATGAGCCATTGAGACTGTAGAATGAGTTCTAAACAATTAAATTCAAGTTTATTTGTATAGCGCTTTTCACAATACAAATTATTGCAAAGCAGCTTTACAGAACATTATGTTTCTACAATATATTAGAAGTAGCCTAGCTTGTCAGTGATGACTGTCAAATTGATGTACATATGGCAGAAATTGGCATCATCTCTTCTCAGGTGTTCGGTCATCTCAGGTCTTTGTAAGGGCTGGATCCAGCTTGTGTAATTCCTATACGCAGAAACAAATTGACAGAGCTGCTGTTCCAACCAAGCAAAAATTATTTGTTCAACCCAAGCTAAGGAATAATAATGTGCATTTGATCAGATATAACTGCAGTACAAGATTATGAGATCCATTATTTGAATGCTTGACCAAAGACGTGTGTCTTTAATCTAGATTTAAAGGTATCATATGATGCGATTTCAAGTTTGCCTTTCTCTTTGGAGTGTTACAAGCTGTTCGTGAATAGATAAGATCCCTAAAGTTGCAAAGACTAAAGTCTCAAACCCAAAGAGATATTTTTTATAAAAGTTAAGACTCGTCCACGCCCTCCTAAAACGCCTCGTTCAAACACGCCCCCACATGTCTACGTCACTGTGTGGGAAGATTTGCATAACGCCGCCCAAATGTTCACGCAAAGAAAGAAAGCGTATCTTTATTGTTGCTGCCACCGTCGCCGCCATGTTGTGAAGACGCTGTGTGTTTCGTTGCAAAAGCGAAAACACTTTGTTTGGCCTTCCAAAAGAGGACACGACTAGAAATCAGTGGTTAAGTTGTATTTACAACACTGTTCCAGAGCAGTTCAACCCAAATATTCAGATGTTTGCATCGCATTTTATGGAGGACTGTTTCCTGATCCTGGAGACTACAATGCCGGCTGTTCTGACTCACAGACTTGTAGCGACTCAGCTCATGGGAAATATGAATAATTAACCATAACTAGTTATAATTAATTATGAATATTTTAGATCCGCTGTAGATATTTAGCTGACCTCTCAGGGTCAACTGTCTTGTCAATTCTAAGAACGTTAATTTCCTGGTTAAGGGAAATAACTTCCTTACTGTACAATTCTACAAAAGCTTGTAGCATAAATCTGCATGATTAAGTGACTCCAGTTATGAGCAAACAATGAACCACGTCAAGTGTGATACAAGTAAGGTTTTATTAACTACATAAACACTTAAACTAGTCTAACAGA
>NW_015505303.1:216437-240220 GCF_001515645.1 Sinocyclocheilus grahami
GGGTCCCTGGAGTGCGGCCTTTAAAGCCTGCAAAGATTCACGCCTCTCAAGATGGGCTTGTCCGATGAGGAAGTCTGGAATCTCAAGTGGGAGTTCTGAGATACTGGGGCATTTTTATGGCCCTTTGTTTGAAAGCATGGTAATTTGCAAATGAAACTCGAATACAAATTATTAAAGACTCTTAGAACACTAATATGTTGCGTAGGTGTAAATATACAATATACACTCTCAATTAGATCATCTGAATACGAATTCATAGATACTAAACATGGTAGAGTTATATATATATGTAAGCTGACAGGAGTGTGTTTCGATTATAAGCCTGCATAACAGTATACAATTTCAAAGACCAAATACACGATGACAATAATATACCCAATGACCTGAAGGATCATGTGTGTTCATTCAAAGAAAGGTTTTCCTATTAATTAATTAGTAGAAACGTCCATTTCTACACTGCCTTTGTGCCTCTTGCTTCTGGAAAATGCAGCTGAGAGTCTCTGCTCACATTCCACATAGTCGTAAAAGTATCTGGTGTCAGCATTGCTATGGAACCAGGGGCCTGTTCAGCTTCCTGGGGTGTTACAGAGTATTTGTTAAATCTAGCTAACAAAATATATATTGTGTGTTTGAGTGGTCCAGACGCTACAGACTGTAAGTACATTTTTTATATTTAAAGAATCTGCCACTGACGATTCAAACGCGAGTTTTGAGCAGTGTAGAGTAGCACTTGTTGTTTGTCATTTCTCCGATCACAAATGCAGACATGGTTTTATGCTTACGTGGCGCGATGCAACGCAACGCGTAAAAGACAGTATAAGTCATTATAATCCGTAATTATGTCCCCACTGGATGCAACAAATGCCTCGTTTGTAATGGGTTTTATTGGTTTTGTCTCGTCCTGCTTGGAGACGGCATCACAGTATGGTAAGGGGCATAACATTTCCGTCACACGCTTGAGGTATTCGTCCAATCACACTGCACTGGATAGCTGGCCAATCACAGCACACTTCACTTTTCAGACCGATGAGCTTTGTAAAAATCGCCGTGTTTCAAAAAGGCGGGGCATAGAGGAGAAACAATCATGTGTATAGTATGTGGAAAATAACGTGCTTTTGAACCTTAAACCGCATAAACACATTTCATTACACCAAATACACAAAATAGTGTTCTTTTTAGCAACGTCATATGACCCCTTTAAACAGAGAGTACCCCTTTAAACATATGACCCCTTAAACAGAAATGTTATCAGGAAGGCTATTCCAGAGTTTGGGAAAAAACTCTACCTCCTTTAGTGGACTTTGCTATCCTAGGTACTACCAAAAGTCCAGAGTTTTGCGACCTTAGGGAGCGTGATGGATTGTAGCGTGGTAGAAGACTAGTTAGGTACGCAGAAGCTATTAAGGTCCTTGTAGTTAAGTAATAATATTTTGTAACTGATACAGAACTTAATGGGTAGCCAGTGCAGAGACTGTAAATTTGGGGTAATATGATCATATTTTCTTGACCTGGTAAGGACTAGCTGCTGCATTTTGGACTACTTGTATCTTGTTTATTGAAGATGCAGGACAACCACCTAGCAGTGCATTACAATAGACCAAACAATGCATTACAATAGTCCAAATAGGGGAAGTACAGCCCCTTCATGAACAATCTCAAGCATCAGTCACAAAATGCTCAAATAATTTAATTTAAAATTAGCAATAAAAAAGGAAATGTACCATGTAACGATACTTTCCACTAAAATTAAAAAAAAAAGTGTGGGAGCCTCTTAAAACATTATTGACATATATAAACAACAGGATGACATTACTCTGAATCAAGACCGCTGACTTTGCCCTCAAAACAGGTCTTAATACACCCACTGAACCACCTCCTATTTCGTAAGCAGCCAGGAAATGGAAATAACTGTGTGACAAGGCAGGGCCTGGTATGTGTTTTGGTGCATGACATCAAGTACATGTAATATGATAATCATATCTGAACATCCGTTTACAGGTTCGTGAAGCAAATACACTTTACAGCTACATCAAAGTGGATATTCAGTGATGGAAGCACATTTACCGAGATATTTCCATGAACTAACCCCTAGAACAGGAGCAACTGAAAGCTTGAAACTCATAGTTTCCAGTTGTGGGTGTTATATGCGAACAGTTCAGGAGCTGAACCAGCCGTCCGTGTTGCAGGTCACGATCCACATAATCTTTCACACCATCTGACTTTTTGTTAGTTTCTTTTGCAAATGTGGTTCTTAAATGGTAAATAGCAGCACAATTCCCATAATCCAATAATTTGGGTACTAGTTTTAAAATGAAGCTACAAAAATTCCACAATTTAACCAGGCTTGTTTTTTTTTTTTTTTTTTTTTTTTTTAAAGCTAAATTAAAATGCTAAAATAGTTGTTAATTATCAGTCTGAATGTTAAATTCTAATTGAAATGTTACATATTTAACCCCAGAAGCATCAACTAATGGCGAATGAAGCTCTGAACTAAAAGATGAAATTAAAAACTGACTATAATAAAATGGTGTATATTACAACTTTGATGAATATATGATTTGTTTTGTGAACTTCTAAACTTTAAATCAGTCATGAAGTACTGCTCATACATTGATTTTGCTCATGTTATCTTATGTAACTAGCAAGGGTTCATTTGCACTAAATAGCTCTGTTATCAACATTCAAAACCAAAATGTAAGAATCACATGACATGTGGAACTGGCAAGATGTAGGTAATGAGGCAGATAATCAAATAATAATGTAGTTTTAAACTTGCATTGTGTGTCTAGGATCTCACAGAAGACTTAAATGAACATCAGATTGAGTCCAGTAGTTCATAATGTCCAAGTGCTTATAGTCTACATCTGTCAGAGGGGTCGAAGATGAATTATAATAAATTAAGAAATAGCTTCTTTTTTTCATGAAGGGGCTGTACTTCCCCTATTTGTCACAACAATCATTAACAGGAAGTCTATGGGGAAGTGGATGTCATTCTTTCTTTTCATACTGTGCTCAGGCAAATCCGGGGTGTTGGGCTTTTTAGTTATTTTTGAAAATGTTGGTCGAATTTTGAGTGTTTCTTCCGCTTCTACATTTGAAACAGGGTGATTCTGTCACTGAAGTATTATCTCGTGATTTCTTTTCTTCTTTGATTTGGCACCAATCTCCTCGTCTTCTCAGGAGACATAGTGTCAGATACAGTGAGAGTGGCAACCTTTTTTTTTTTTTTTCAATGCTTGTTGGTTTCTGGGATTTGATATTCATAAGTAAGTTTAGCACATTTGGAATAATGAGTTCTGATAGTATTCCATCCAAATCGGAGGTTCTGAGCTGGGATTCACAACGGTTAGCAGAATTTCTGAAGAAAGTAAGTTGCTTTCTCTTTCTATGTTTCAATGTAAAATATGAAGTGAAATTGAAAACCTATCTGTTGTAATTAATGTATTATTAAAACGTTTCTTTTATAGACGTTCAGCACATGTACTATGAATTTGGTACTGTTTAAAACTGAGAGACATTTGTTATGCATCAGTAAATCTTTAATAGAGTTGAATGTATATTTAATGATATTTAATATTACATTATGTTGGAGATATGGAGTTATTTCTTTGAGCCTGTATATTCAGCTGACATGCTTTCTTTTTCATGATCTTTAGCGGAATCTAACCGGGTGTGATAAGGTCGTGACACGGTATAACATCAATGGACAAAGGTTCCTGGTATGTATGTCTATAAAAAATTGAGTCTAGCAGTTTTGGTATGCCACAACCCAAAACTGTGTCACAGATCTGTTCTGATCGCAGACAGCAGGGGGAAATTAATAAATTCAAGAGGCATTTAGAAACCAGAATTGACCATTTTCAGCATATGTATACATAATCATAATTTTGTATGTCATGATCATTTAATATAGGCCTAATTTTAGCCCTGTGCATTTTGTGGTAATGTGAATTAAATTTGTTTGATTTTAAGGATGTTTTTGTTTGCATTTGTAAAAAAAAAAATATAACATTTTCTTAAATATTTATATTCATTATGGAGCACAGATAAAAATGTGCCATTACAAAACAGATGGCTATGGTCTGACTCAATGTGAGATCATTGTTTCCCTCGATCCAGCAATTCAGGAAGTGCTGTTATTAGAAACTAACTACCAAGTAAACTGCTAACCTCTAAAAACTCTCAAGAACTTCTGTTTTCAAAATAAGTTCTAAATGTGTTTATGTGTGTTTCTATCTATGTTCAAATGAGCCTTCAAATGATTTTGAAGGATTGAATCATTATAGCAGTGATTAATATGGTTTTAACCCTAACTGATGCAGTGCATAGCATTTATTGCTTAAACAACCATGTTGGAAGATGTACCCATGGACCTAATCTAGGATGACAGTGCCAAGATTGTGGCTCAAATTGTGAAAGACTGGCCACCGCAGATTCCTGACCTTAAAATCACTGAAAGTCTTTGGGATCTTCTAGAGTCAGCTTGTTCAAAAACACACCCTAATATATCATTGGACAGCCTTTAGCTTTGCTAACATTGTGCGTTCGTTATGGAATGGTTTCGACGATGTTATGTAATGTCACAACATTAATTTTTGGCTCAGATGTTGTATTGACAATGGGGGAGTCTCTGTAACCACTCTGTGAAGTCAACTCCAGGTCAGGACAATGAAATATATACATGAAAATTGTTCTTCGTCCTAATTAAACCATTATTTCATGGTTTGGGCCCTATGACATTGTCATCCTGGAATATGGACCTGTACATCTTCCAACATGGCTGTTTAAGAAATGTAAAAGCTACACACTGCATCAGTTAGAGTAAAAAGAATTGTTACAAAACATGACAGAAACGTATTAATCAATGCAATAATGATCCAGCCGTAGACTCTTCAGTATTTTGCTTATTTAAATCCAAATGGTGACTTTTTTTATTTGGCCATGCAGTGTACATAAGCATATACACACTACCAGCCGAAAGATTTTGAACAGTAAGATTTGTAATGTTTTTTTTTTTAAAGAAGTCTTTTCTGCTCACCAAGCCTGCATTTATTTGATCCAAAGTACAGCACAAACAGTACAATTTTGAAATATTTATGCTATTTAAAAGAAAATGTTTTCTATTTGAATATATTTTAAGTAATTAAATAGTAATTTATTCCTGTGATTTAAATTTTTTTACCATTATTACTCCAGTCACATGATCCGTCAGAACTCATTCTGATTTGCTGCTCAAAAAAATATGAATTATTATTATGTTGAAAACAGCTGAGTAGAATTTATTCAGGTTTCTTTGATGAATCGAAAGTTCAGAAGAACAGCATTTACCTGAAATAGAAATCGTTTGTAACATTATAAATGTCTTTATCATCACTTGATCATCAATTTAAAGCATCCTTGCTAAATAGAAGTATTAATTTCTATAATTTCTTTCCCCCCCAAAAAAATTAAATGATGTATAATGTTGCGAAAGCTTTTTATTTCAGATAAATGCTGATGTTTGGATCTTTCTATTCATCAAAGAATCCTGAAAATGTACTCAACTGTTTTTAATATTGATAATAATAATGATAATAATAATAATAAATGTTTCTTGAACAGCAAAAGAGCATATTAGAATGATTTCTGAAGGATCATGTGACACTGAAGACTTGAGTAATGATGCTAAAATTTAGCTTTGATCATAGCAATAAATTACATTTTAAAATATATTCAGATAGAAAGCAGTTATTTTAAATAGTAAAAATATTTCACAGTATTACTGCTTTTACTGTACTGTGGATCAAATAAATGCAGGCTTGGGTGAGCAGAGGAGAATTCTTTAAAAAACATTACAAATCTTACTGTTCAAACACTTTTGACTGGTAGTGTACACACAGAGAGAGAGAGAGAGAGAGAGAGAGCTAGTTTGATAAATTTAAAATCAGTCTGTATATATTTTTTCAGAGTATGTCTGACAATGACCTTCAAAAGTTCCCTAAGCTTCATGCGCCGTAAGTACTGCATATTTGCCATTCCTCTTTCTTAATCTATACTGGGTAAATCGCATGAGTACTTTAGACATTGTGAATTTATTTGTCATATATTGTACAATAATATATCCCGAGTATTCAAATATATATATTTTTCATTTATTTATTTTAAAAATACACTCACTGTGCTTTAAAAACATTTTAAAACAACTGTAGATCATTACTTTGCCATATTATTTTACTGTATAAAAGTGTACAAACGGGTAGAAATGTGCAAGAACACCATCGATGACATAGTGACATTAAGAGGAAATACTGCACAGGAAAGATAAACCAGAGAAGCAGATGTGGCAGGAACTGTAGCGTTGATGCAGAAATTGTTTTGCAGAGCATGTTCGGTGTGAAATTGTTGAAAACACCCACACCTCAATAACACTTAAACAAGCAGATGTTGTTGATTTTTTCCCCCAAAAGTGTATTTGGATTTAAGTGCAAGACAGTGACTTTAAAGTGATTTTTGTTAGTTTATTAAGCATTGTCAGGTGCACCGAAATGAGGACAGAAAATTACCACATCCTGCTTGAACTGAACCCTCAACCAATACTTCAAGCAATAATTACATTCGGTTGTTTCTCTTAAAAACGCCTACTAGTCAATAATGTGCTAGTAATGGTATAGTTACACTTTGAGGATGTGAAACTGGTGTTCTCTAATACTTTTAGGCTCATCTCCAAGATTTGTCAGGAAATCAGCAAACAGAAGAAGAAGGGATTATTTCTGCCGATTCCAACAATAAGGCCAGTGCATCTCTACCATCACAAACCTTGTTTATTTATGAAATAACCATTCAAAGTTTGGGGTCAGTAAGCTTGTTTCAATGTTTTTTGAAAGAAGTATCTTATGCTCACCAATGCTGCATTTATTGGATTAAAAGCAACTTAAAAATAACTGTTTTCTATTCAAATATATTTCAAATGTAATTTATCCCTGTGAAGCAAAGCTACATTTTCAGCATCATTACTCCAGTCTTCAGTGTCACATGATGCTTCAGAAATCTTTCTAATTTTGCCGCTGAAGAAACATTTCTTATTATTATTCATGTTGAAAATGGTTGTGCCGATTACTATTTTTGTGGGAACTTTTCTTAAAAAGATCAAAAGAACAGCATTTATTCGAAACCGAAACCTCTACTGTCACTTTTGATCAATTGCTGGCCCAGACTTGTAAAGGTTAGTTTGTACTATATGACCCAGACATCACATCTGTGTTCTTGCTGAACTTTTAAAGGTTTTTTGTCCCAGATATTAACATCCTGTCCTCATTTATTCGCCCTCATTTTGTTTCAAACTTACTTTCTTCAGCGGAAACACATAAGAAGATATTTTGAAAAATGTCCTTCGAGGAACTCTTTTTTTTGTTCAATGAAAATCATTGGACCCAACTTACTTTCTTTGCATGGACCCCCCCCCCCCCCCCCCCCCCCTGATTCATTATATAACCGGCATATCTACAGTCAGCAGACAACTAATTATCCTTAGTGTTTTGTAACAGGCCATCACCAGTTCCCAGCTACCCACAACCACCAGGTATGACATAAAGTACAATTAAAGTACAATATATTCAATGCTAAAATTACAATTTTAAGATAGTGTCTAGAAGTCTGCTCTGACTATTTTCAGTTGAGCACCATGAAGATCAAGCGTGGGACTCTGAGGAGTTTGTAAGTCTCGTATTTGTGTTTTAAAGAGTTTTGAAGTGATCAGCATCGCATCTTACTGGTAGAACACATGTATTCTTTCATCCTTAAGGAGAGTGATGATGACTACGAGAATCCTGATTCGAATGATGAAGGTGAAGCTAGCGGTGGAGACTATGAGTCCCCAGAGGAGGGGTCAGACAGCGATAACAGCTATGAGCCTCCACAATGATTCATTATATAACCGGCATATCTACAGTCAGCAGACAACTAATTATCCTTAGTGTTTTGTAACAGGCCATCACCAGTTCCCAGCTACCCACAACCACCAGGTATGACATAAAGTACAATTAAAGTACAATATATTCAATGCTAAAATTACAATTTTAAGATAGTGTCTAGAAGTCTGCTCTGACTATTTTCAGTTGAGCACCATGAAGATCAAGCGTGGGACTCTGAGGAGTTTGTAAGTCTCGTATTTGTGTTTTAAAGAGTTTTGAAGTGATCAGCATCGCATCTTACTGGTAGAACACATGTATTCTTTCATCCTTAAGGAGAGTGATGATGACTACGAGAATCCTGATTCGAATGATGAAGGTGAAGCTAGCGGTGGAGACTATGAGTCCCCAGAGGAGGGGTCAGACAGCGATAACAGCTATGAGCCTCCACCAACCGAGCCTAATGAAGACACGGCCCAGATCTGCCCCGCAAAACCCATGGAAAACAGCGATTATATTGGTATGCAGAACTGGACACTTTTCCATCCTAACGTTGTCTCAGTCTTTTGGAAAATTCATGATAGGATTCCTTGTTTAATCAGATAATAACCGCACACGTGGAGTGGGCAGAAGTCAACCGCCTGTCCCTCCGGAGCGCCCGGGCCCTGGACCCGCTCTCCCTCCCGTAGAGCGGCCAAGTGTGAGTACTTCACATTTCCAAACAGTATGTGTCCCTCTTCATCTCTGGTTTTCATTTTTTGAGACTTCTTTGCATATAAACTCAATATTGTGATTGATAGGTTGGACTACCTATGAGAGAAGAGCGCCCCCTAAAAAGACCCCCAGGTAGGGAAGTATTCTTATTTTAATTAAAAGATAAACTGGGTGTGATGTTGTTGATCTTATCCATCTTTTCTATATGTGGTTTCTACCGTCCTGTGCTCTTATAGCACCTGCTGTGGACCGCAGTACAAAGCCAGGAGCTCTGGACAGAGGCCAACCTCCAGCTGTAGCAGGTCAATTTTAGCAAATAATAATTGAGAAATAATGCAATTCAGATTACCTTGATATGACCTTGTGTCAAAGCCATCAATACAGATAATGTAGGCAGCGTCTGAAGGGAAGGCTTTGATTCTAAACTGTATTTTAATTACAGGTTTTGTGTTTTAACAACCCTAAAACTTTATTGTGTCTTCACAGGTGGAAGAGGCACATGTTCGCTTGACAGAGTAAGTTTGCTTAGTTGTTAAGTTGTCCTACCTTGGCTTGAAATAGAATTTGACACTGTGTATATGTGTGTGTGTGTGTGTGTGTTTTTTCACCCTTTTTTCACATCACCAAGTTGTGTTTATAGTACATTTATTAATTATATATATTATATATTATTAAGTATAGTATATATGTGACCCTGGACCACAAAACCAGTTTTAAGTCGCTGGGGTATATTAGCAATAGCCAAAAATACATTGTATGGGTCAAAATTATTGCCAAAAACTACATGATTTTCCATGAAGATATTTTGTAAATTTCCTACTGTAAATATATTAAAACTTAATTTTTGATTAGAAATATGCACTGCTAAGAACTTCCTTTGGACAACTTTAAAGGTGATTTTCTCAATATTTTGATTTTTGGCACCCTCAGATTCCAGATTTTCAAATAGTTGTATCTCAGCCAAATATTGTCCTATCCTAACAAATCAATGGAAAGCTTGTTTATTCAGCTTCAGATGATCTATAAATCTCAATTTCGAAAAATTTACCCTTATGACTGGTTTTGTGGTCCAGGGTCACATATAAGTATATATTATAGTGTGTGTGTTTTCATAAATAATATTTATGACTTGTTGTTATTATTATTACTACGAACATACTAATAACTTACATTAACCTCGTGTGTGTGTGTGTGTGTGTGTGTGTGTACTTTTTTACTAATATTTTGTCTTTCCATTTCAAAGTTTCATTTTTATTTTTTTGTATATAGTACACCATAATAACTTTGCATTTCAATGGCTCTGTAAAATGCTATTTCTTTAATAATTTATTTTTTCCTGTAGGCTGGCCAACCAAGCCTACCAAGAAGGTACAGTGGTTTCCTTTAATTTCCTCTCTTATAGATAAAACAGAAATAACTGCACATGCCACTTTAGTACGATAATATTTAGTAGTATAATTTACTATTTTAAAAGGTTGTCTTGAACATCTGTGTACATAGAATCCACTATTGATAGCAGTTGCAAATTACTGAAAAATTTGTCGAATTTGTCATCCATTTTTCAGAATGGTTTTATTTGCTTTTATTTCATTTGCTTCAGACTCCCTGCAGTGGAGCCGCCAGGAGACCCAATGAGAATTCCCAAACCCTCACTTCCTCCATCAGGGGTGCGCAGAAGCGCCTCCTCTGTTACACCAGGCTACTCTCAAAACAGGTTAGATTCATAAAAAATGAAATAACTTTACACTGCACATTCTTTTCACAAAGAAAACGACTGTAACATGTACTTTGCTTTTCCAACAGACAACCTGACCACAGAAAAGAGGTAATCACATTAAGCACACACACACACACACACACAAATATATATATAGAGAGAGTGAGAGATGACTCATACTTAATTTTAATATTTTTTCTTCAACAGTTTCATGATGACAGTAAGTAACTTTATCATGTTTTGTGTATTTTCATATTTTGATTATAAGCTTTATTATCATCAGTAAAGAAAAAAATCTTAAAACCCTAATTAAGTTGAAGTTTAAATTCTTACAGCTGCCAGGCACAACTCCAATACATTTCCACTGCACGCCAGGAACCCTTCACCAAGACCGCCAGGAACCCACGGACAGTCCTATCAAACAGACAAGTATGCATTCGAATGAGAACACCGACTGTAGGCGGTCAGATTTCACACTATTCAAGAAATATTATTTACTCCATTATATTTAACTCGTTTTCTGTCACATTTCACAGTGCTCACCCCAGTAGATCACAAAAACTACATGATTTTCCATGAAGATATTTTGTAAATTTCCTACTGTAAATATATTAAAACTTAATTTTTGATTAGAAATATGCACTGCTAAGAACTTCCTTTGGACAACTTTAAAGGTGATTTTCTCAATATTTTGATTTTTTGCACCCTCAGATTCCAGATTTTCAAATAGTTGTATCTCAGCCAAATATTGTCCTATCCTAACAAATCAATGGAAAGCTTGTTTATTCAGCTTCAGATGATCTATAAATCTCAATTTCGAAAAATTTACCCTTATGACTGGTTTTGTGGTCCAGGGTCACATATAAGTATATATTATAGTGTGTGTGTTCATAAATAATATTTATGACTTGTTGTTATTATTATTACTACGAACATACTAATAACTTACATTAACCTCGTGTGTGTGTGTGTGTGTGTACTTTTTTACTAATATTTTGTCTTTCCATTTCAAAGTTTCATTTTTATTTTTTTGTATATAGTACACCATAATAACTTTGCATTTCAATGGCTCTGTAAAATGCTATTTCTTTAATAATTTATTTTTTCCTGTAGGCTGGCCAACCAAGCCTACCAAGAAGGTACAGTGGTTTCCTTTAATTTCCTCTCTTATAGATAAAACAGAAATAACTGCACATGCCACTTTAGTACGATAATATTTAGTAGTATAATTTACTATTTTAAAAGGTTGTCTTGAACATCTGTGTACATAGAATCCACTATTGATAGCAGTTGCAAATTACTGAAAAATTTGTCGAATTTGTCATCCATTTTTCAGAATGGTTTTATTTGCTTTTATTTCATTTGCTTCAGACTCCCTGCAGTGGAGCCGCCAGGAGACCCAATGAGAATTCCCAAACCCTCACTTCCTCCATCAGGGGTGCGCAGAAGCGCCTCCTCTGTTACACCAGGCTACTCTCAAAACAGGTTAGATTCATAAAAAATGAAATAACTTTACACTGCACATTCTTTTCACAAAGAAAACGACTGTAACATGTACTTTGCTTTTCCAACAGACAACCTGACCACAGAAAAGAGGTAATCACATTAAGCACACACACACACACACACACAAATATATATATAGAGAGAGTGAGAGATGACTCATACTTAATTTTAATATTTTTTCTTCAACAGTTTCATGATGACAGTAAGTAACTTTATCATGTTTTGTGTATTTTCATATTTTGATTATAAGCTTTATTATCATCAGTAAAGAAAAAAATCTTAAAACCCTAATTAAGTTGAAGTTTAAATTCTTACAGCTGCCAGGCACAACTCCAATACATTTCCACTGCACGCCAGGAACCCTTCACCAAGACCGCCAGGAACCCACGGACAGTCCTATCAAACAGACAAGTATGCATTCGAATGAGAACACCGACTGTAGGCGGTCAGATTTCACACTATTCAAGAAATATTATTTACTCCATTATATTTAACTCGTTTTCTGTCACATTTCACAGTGCTCACCCCAGTAGATCACTACCGGCAAAACTGCAGGAGGGTGAGCACGCATTGCATTAGTTTGATTAATCTTACTATAAATTTAATGAAAATAACTCATTGAATCCTTTATTTTGTTGAACGGAAGCAATGAGCGATCACCGAAGAAGCGCAAGAGCACCACCTCCTCCAGCAGATGTGGGCGGCAAGCAGGTACAGTAGGCTGAAATGCTTGAGCTGCTGACAAACAATCACACTGCTACACATCAACCAGCAGATGGGGCCTTTGTATTGCATTGCATTTCCTTCGAGGTGCTAGAGGAGTCCACTTTCTAGTATCAGTTAAAAGAAGAGCTCACCCAAAAAAAAAAAAAATACAATTTGTTGAAAATGTACTCACCCTCGGGCCATCCATGATGATGTAGATGAGTTTGTTTCTTAATTGGAACAGATTTGGAGAAATTTCACATTACATCACTTGCTCACCAGTGGATCCTCTGAAGTGAATGGGTGCCGTCAGAATGAGAGTCCACACCTCTAATAAAAACATTACAGTGATAGACATGACTCCAGTCTATCAATTAACAGCTTGTGAAGTGATAAGCTGCATGTTTGTAAGACACAAATCCATCAATAAGGCGCTTTAACTTTAAACCATCACTTCTCACCAAATTATGGAGCATTAATAATCCATAATAATGCTTCCTCCAGTAAAAAAAGTCCATCTCCTTGTTGTTCCGTCACATCAAAATCCACCAACATATTTGTTTAAAACTGGTTTGGACTGTTTTTGCTTACAAATAGTGCTTGATATGTGCATATTTCTCTCCTGATTTAGACTAGATGTCTTCTTAACTGGCAATTTTATGGATATTTAAGATGTGGTTTGAAGTTAAAAATGTCTTAATGATGGATTTGTTTATTACAAACACATAGCTTTGCACTTCAGTAGACATTAATTGATTGATTGACTGGAGTTGTGTGAATTACTTGTGAATTATTATGTTTCTATTAGTCTGTTTATTAGACTCTAATTTTGACGGCACCCATTCACTGCAAAGGATCCAGTGAGTGACGCAATGCTAAATTTCACCAAATCTCTTCCGATAAAGAAATACCATCCTGTTCTAAGATGAATTTTGTTTATAGCACTATTATTTCTTTGTAAAATATTTGGATTTAATGAATCATTATTTTCTCGGATAAGAAAAAACAGACAAACATTGCTCATTAGTCATTGTCAGCCCTAATACTATTATTTCTCCATTTATAGGACATGGATCCAGCTTGGTATGTGGGTCAGGTCACCCGCGGCGAGGCAGAGAGCTGCCTGAGAAGAGTTAACAGGGTGAGACCATTGTGTATATAGCACTTAAAAGTTTGCGTTCTTACATGCTTAAAAACTTTAGGAAATAAAAATGTCATGTCATTCTTGATATCAGGTTAACAAAGTTAATCTGTTGAAATGTGCCCTCTGTCAGGATGGGACGTTCCTTGTGCGAGACAGTTCAAATCAATCTTCAAACCAGCCCTACACGCTTGTGGTCCTGTACCAGGATAAAGTTTACAACATTCAGATCCGCAGAAATCCTGATGGCTTTATGCTAGGCACTGGTCTGAAATCCTCAGAGGTATCAAAACTTGTTTTTTTTATGTCCTTAATCATAACTACATGCATAATGACTAATGTTTGTAACACTATTGTTTTTGGCAGACTTTTAAACAGGTCAGCGACATTATCAGCCAGCACAAACACATGCCACTCCTTCTTATTAATGCTAAGAGCCGAGAAGCAAGCCAACAGAACCAGTGTGCTCTGATTTATCCAGCTGTATATTAAACCTTTATTCTACATGAGACTAACGTACAGTTAGTTTCAGCTATTACATTTCATTTCATTCAGGGGTTTTTTCTCAAACACCATTCATAACTGTCAAAAGGTCTGTAAAAAAAATATGACTCTGTACAACATTATTTTGAATGCATAGCTGCACATTCCATAGTACTGAATACGTGTTCATATTAAATGTTTGGAACAGATTTGGAGAAATTTCACATTACATCACTTGCTCACCAGTGGATCCTCTGAAGTGAATGGGTGCCGTCAGAATGAGAGTCCATAATAATGCTTCCTCCAGAAAAAAAATCCATCTCCTTGTTGTTCCGTCACATCAAAATCCACCAACATATTTGTTTAAAACTGGTTTGGACTGTTTTTGCTTACAAATAGTGCTTGATATGTGCATATTTCTCTCCTGATTTAGACTAGATGTCTTCTTAACTGGCAATTTTATGGATATTTAAGATGTGGTTTCACCTCTAATAAAAACATTACAGTGATAGACATGACTCCAGTCTATCAATTAACAGCTTGTGAAGTGATAAGCTGCATGTTTGTAAGACACAAATCCATCAATAAGGCGCTTTAACTTTAAACCATCACTTCTCACCAAATTATGGAGCATTAATAATCCATAATAATGCTTCCTCCAGTAAAAAAAGTCCATCTCCTTGTTGTTCCGTCACATCAAAATCCACCAACATATTTGTTTAAAACTGGTTTGGACTGTTTTTGCTTACAAATAGTGCTTGATATGTGCATATTTCTCTCCTGATTTAGACTAGATGTCTTCTTAACTGGCAATTTTATGGATATTTAAGATGTGGTTTGAAGTTAAAAATGTCTTAATGATGGATTTGTTTATTACAAACACATAGCTTTGCACTTCAGTAGACATTAATTGATTGATTGACTGGAGTTGTGTGAATTACTTGTGAATTATTATGTTTCTATTAGTCTGTTTATTAGACTCTAATTTTGACGGCACCCATTCACTGCAAAGGATCCAGTGAGTGACGCAATGCTAAATTTCACCAAATCTCTTCCGATAAAGAAATACCATCCTGTTCTAAGATGAATTTTGTTTATAGCACTATTATTTCTTTGTAAAATATTTGGATTTAATGAATCATTATTTTCTCGGATAAGAAAAAACAGACAAACATTGCTCATTAGTCATTGTCAGCCCTAATACTATTATTTCTCCATTTATAGGACATGGATCCAGCTTGGTATGTGGGTCAGGTCACCCGCGGCGAGGCAGAGAGCTGCCTGAGAAGAGTTAACAGGGTGAGACCATTGTGTATATAGCACTTAAAAGTTTGCGTTCTTACATGCTTAAAAACTTTAGGAAATAAAAATGTCATGTCATTCTTGATATCAGGTTAACAAAGTTAATCTGTTGAAATGTGCCCTCTGTCAGGATGGGACGTTCCTTGTGCGAGACAGTTCAAATCAATCTTCAAACCAGCCCTACACGCTTGTGGTCCTGTACCAGGATAAAGTTTACAACATTCAGATCCGCAGAAATCCTGATGGCTTTATGCTAGGCACTGGTCTGAAATCCTCAGAGGTATCAAAACTTGTTTTTTTTATGTCCTTAATCATAACTACATGCATAATGACTAATGTTTGTAACACTATTGTTTTTGGCAGACTTTTAAACAGGTCAGCGACATTATCAGCCAGCACAAACACATGCCACTCCTTCTTATTAATGCTAAGAGCCGAGAAGCAAGCCAACAGAACCAGTGTGCTCTGATTTATCCAGCTGTATATTAAACCTTTATTCTACATGAGACTAACGTACAGTTAGTTTCAGCTATTACATTTCATTTCATTCAGGGGTTTTTTCTCAAACACCATTCATAACTGTCAAAAGGTCTGTAAAAAAAATATGACTCTGTACAACATTATTTTGAATGCATAGCTGCACATTCCATAGTACTGAATACGTGTTCATATTAAATGTTCATATTAAAAACAAAATGATAACTCAGTACTTTGTCAATATTAGGACCGTTTTCGTTATTTCTCGACCTAATCTCTTTGTCTTTTGTTTCAGTTGTTCCACGGTTTCAAGTGTTTATTTGTTATGTTATATTTGTGTGATCATGAAAAATGAAATTTGACATGGCAATAAAGATTTTATAATTCTACAAGAACGTGTACGTGGCGTGATAGGATTCCATCGCGTTAACTATCGACAAGGATTTGTGTTTTGTTGCATATTTCTGTGAAATCATTCTGTCTGCCATTAATAATTTGAGGACTCCCTTTCTAGAGGAAAAACGTTGGTCGCCGTTTCCCTAAATGCTCTCAGGCCTATCAAACTGCTTAGTCTACAACGCATCTATGCACACAAGAGGATTCGGTTGCATGACTTTGACATATTATGACATAGAAGCAACAAGCTGCAAACAAAAACTGCATATCTGTGTTCGTTCCTGGAAAATTGTCATGCGAATATTGTGTCTGATATATGTGTGCTTTTCTTTGTTATATGGTTTCTAAATACTTAACTAACGTTACACTTAGGCTACAGAAGGCTAGTACCCCATTATGTTATTCAGGATTGATTGCGGTCTGTGTTGCCAAATCTCCTAAAACAAACCGAAAATGACTAATTGTTATTTATTTATTTTTTTAATGGATATGAGAACTGGTTCATTTTTATCATTCTTAATAACATGAATCAGATTAGAGAAAAAAGCTAAGTTGTAACTAAAAACAAGAATTATTCTATAGTACGCGGACATGGCAACACTCCTCAATGATACAAGAATTAGCTAACTCATAAATAAAAAATATTAAAATCTCCATTTTTCCTCCAAAATCATGTGCTTTGAGAGATTTCAGATACACCCCTGTCCATTGCTGCAGTTGAAGGTGATAACTTTAGCCTACATATTTAACGATCTGATTTAATATTTCGTTGGCATACTAAGTCCATAGCGTAGCGACATAACACTGTTCACACAAAGTCACTTTCACACCAAGCAGCTTTCAGTAGCCAACGCAGCGATTCACGTGACCAATGTGAAAATGATCGAGCGAAATCTGTGGGGAACTTTTTCGTCCTCGCGGAAATATTGAATGATTCTACCAGAATTCGTCTTAACTGTGAGCGCACCTTAAAGGTGGTTTGGATTTGTTTAATAGCTTTTAACGGGCACCATGCACCAGATGGCTAAATCAAACCGTAGCTTAATCGTGCGCAATGAGGCTACGCCTCCGAGACAGTAGAGGCATGGGTGGTGCGCGCGCTCTGCTTTAGAATGTAAATTACGATTGAGACACTAATGGCTCAAATTGAATTCGCATTATCTCAAGTGAAAGGGGGGCGGGGTTAGTGATCTTAAAAAGTAAACAATTAACTAAGCCAACTGCATGATGGTGCATCTTTAATATCTTTAATATCATTTCACTGAAACCACATGGGTATCAACTTAAAATTAGTTATTTATATTTGCCAGCACTTGTTTCACAGTCGAATTTACGAACCTATCTATCTATCTATCATTTCACTGTAATAGCTCAGGTTAAAACACAATAATCTACTTTTATAGTGTGAAATATTCAGGTAAACTGTGTTACTTTTAACTGCCAAAACTGTTCCATTTTACCTTCATTCAACATATGTGACATATAAAAGGTTCTGTGTTGTGTGTAATGATTTGAATGTTAAGAACTATATTTATGTAATATAAGACCATTTTAAGTTAATCCATCCAAGTCACTCATGAAATGTAAGATATTCTACTGATATATCACCCCCCCCCCCCCCCCCCTCAAACAAATGAGGGCTGAGGTGTGACCGTAACAGCCAGTCAGAGCAGAGAGGGTGTTACAAAACTTGTATAAATAGTTCAGGTGAGACAGGTGTCAGGCTGTGATGCACCTGACCAATCCACCTGTGTTAGACAGAGGCAGCAGAGCAGAAGGAGGTGTTTTCTCTCAGAACGACAGAACAAACAGAAGAAAAAATAGGAGGAAAGCATGACGTCATTTGTTCCTCAAGCCCTTTCACCCCAGTTCCACAGCATGGGGCCGGAGTCCCAAGAGTTCAGCCTGTATGGTGACAACTTCTACAGCACTCAGCCTGTGCCTAGTCCACAGCAAACCCCACCGTCCGCTTACGATTTTGGAGAATATGCCGGCCAGACCTCCAACCCTTACCTGTGGTTCAACGGACCCGGGCTCAATCCGGCCCCGTGTCTCAGTGGAGGGCCTCAGCACTACGGGATGACGAAGCCGTATGTGGCCGCAGGTGGAATCGGGGGATCGGACGGTAGTTTCAGCTGGTTCTCCCTGCCTTCCCAAGAAGATCTGATGAAACTCGTGAGGCCTCCTTACTCTTACTCAGCACTTATTGCGATGGCAATACACGGAGCCCCAAACCGTCGCCTCACTCTCAGCCAGATCTACCAGTATGTGGCTGACAACTTCCCCTTCTACAACAAGAGCAAAGCCAGCTGGCAGAACTCAATCCGGCATAATCTCTCGCTCAACGACTGCTTCATGAAAATGCCCAGAGACGACAGCGATCCAGGTCAGAACATGTTTCTTCTTCTGTAACTGCTTGGGTTTTTAGTTTAGTTCTAGATCATTTTTCAACTGGCAAAATAACAAATACATTTCTTTATTTAACAGGTAAAGGAAACTACTGGACCCTTGACCCAAACTGTGAGAAGATATTCGATAATGGCAACTTCCGTCGCAAGAGGAAGAGAAAGTCTGACTCTCTGGCTGAAGAGGAGGGAAAAGGCTATTCTGGATCGGACTCGGCTCTATCGAGTCCCAAAGAGCCCAGCGACTCCTCAGAGAGAGGAAACTCTCCGGTCTCCACAGATCCGACTCCGTGTCTCAATGGCTTTCTAAGTCAAATGGGTGATGTGGCTTCAGGCTCGAGAGAGGCTCTTCTCCCATCTCCCCTAGCTTTGCCTTTGAGCCAAAGATCTTCTCCGCCTGGGGTGTATGGCTTGTACTCGCCGAGCGCTACCGTGCCGCAATGGGAAACCCATATCCCTCATCCCCTCCCATCCAACGTCTCCACTTCACCCCCTTCGTACACAGACAGCTATAGTGACTCTATGCTCAACCAGTACAGCAGCCAGCTCTATCCAGTGCTGGGCCCCTCTGACTTGCTGTATCCGCGGGAGGGAACAGAGGTGTAGCATGGGACATAGCGCCGTCAGGTATGAACACTTGAGGGAGCGGTCGGCCTGCATCGTGAGCCAAGTTCCCACCGCAGTGCCTGAGTCAGCAGGTCCGAGTGGAAGCAGAGGAGATTCCCTCTGTCAGACAGTTGTGTGAACGCTCTCACACTCTCTTCTCAGACTCACCTGCTGACATCTAATTCATGTTGCAGCTGAAAGACAACAGTAATCGCCTCGGGCTACTGCTCTCAGTCCCGTTTTTTATGTTGTGGTTTGTGTTATGTTTTTGCAATTCTGTTAAATCGAAGCCTGGAACATACGTAAATGCACTGACTTTTGACATACATTTTGAATTTGTCCAATATGAATTGAATTTGAATTTGTTTTCAGTATTTTGTATTTGTATTATTCATTTTATACACTTTTTGTGATTGTAATATATACTGCATTTGCCAAAATAAACATGCATATTCGCAAATTCTAACATGCTGTTACATATTTATGGTTAAAGGAAATAGTTCAACCAAACAGCGTTGTTTGGTTCAGTAACAAATGGTTTTTGTTCATTGAAATTAAGCTGAAGTAAAACAAGAAATAAATATAAGATGAAAACCTTCGACTTAAAAAAAAAATAGAAATGTTGCCTTGAGAACTAATATAAGTTGAAGTACTAAAATGACTAAACCTGAAATAAAATAAATTAAATCTAAATAGAAAAAAAACAATCAAATGACAAAAGCACATAACAAAATTACTAAAACATAAACTTAAAATGAAAAATAAGTGAACTAAAAATAAAAGCTAATTTAAAATATTAACGAATACTATAATTGTATATAATTAAATAAGTTAAAATAACACTTTATCGTTAAAATTCTGTCATCATTTATTCACATTCATGTTATTCCAAAGCTGTATGATTTTCTTCTGTTGAACTCAAAAGATATTTTGAAAAATGTAAAATATTTTCTATTGTTGTTATTGCATACAGGCTTAAAACAACACAAAGATGAGTAAATGATAAAAGGATTTACATTTTTGGATGAATTGTCTCTTTATTGTGTTTTTTCCTGGTTTAAACTTTATATTGAAAAGTAACCATCCATAAATTAAAGACTGAAACAAGTCACTCATTTAAAACAACTTAAAAGCAAAATTAAAGCCATGAAATTAAAAAATCCAATGAATGAATTTGATGAATGTTCACTATGATGGCAGAGATGCAATGCACACTCTTAAGAATAAAGGTTCTTTATAAAGGCGTCAGTGGTTCCACAAAGAATCTTTACCATCTATGGAACCTTTTCATTCCACAAAAGGTTCTTCACAGTGGAAAAAAGGTTCAGATTATTCAAATATTTTTCACACTAACAAAAAGCGGCTCTTTTAAGAACTGTTCACTGAAAGGTTCTTTGGGGAACCAAAACAGTTTTTTCTATGCTGTGAAAAACCCTTTTTGGAAACGTTATTATTTAAGAGTGCATCACAAAACCTTCACCCGTATTTCAGTCAGATTTATCATTCAGTGCATGCTTATCAAGATGTCAACGTCAACACTTGTGGCTCACTTAAAATGACAAAACTACCTGCTCTATGCCAATAGAGTCAGTGATCCATCCCACATTAAACGAGACGTGCGAAGGAAGATCGCCAAAGGAACCGTTAAACAACATGTCTTAAACACGAGAAGAAACAGCCATCATTAGCAGCGAAAGAGCAAGTCGTAATTATCAGCGCTTTTGGCTGACTTAAGCCCCGACACACTAAAGAAGAGGTCAGGCAGGAGAAAAGACTGCAAAATGGATGTGTGAAAAGCCAAGAACACTTCAAGCCTAATGAGACAACATGTGATTGTCACTTCAGTTGTCAACACTACCTGCAGTCTGTCATTACAGCCACTGACCCACAGTAAAAGAACGGTGAAGGGAATACAGCTGAAGGAACCGTTAAACAACAAACCCTAATCGAGAGGAAAAGACAGGTTTGACAGCCAGAGGCACAAGAAAAAAGATATATGAAACAAAACTTGTTCCTCAGGGTCTCAAAGTCTTTGGTTGCAAACAGCTACTCAGATGAAAGACAGTATTCCTTACAACACTACAGATCTTTGCTGGAATCAGCCGAGCTGTAATCTAACATTCTATTATTTTTTTATAAACATATCTGAAAATAACTTTATAGAATACTCCGGGCTCAATTCGAGTTAAAGGGGTAGTTTTCCCAAAAATGAAAATTCTGTCATCATTTACTCACCCTCTACTTCTTCCAAACCTGTATGATAAGATATTCTGAAGGAGTTTGATAAGCAAACAGTTGAGGATAGCCAGTGACTTCCATAGTTTTTTTGTTTTAGTGAAAGAAATGGGGCCTATTTTGGAGAATTTAAAAGCAGAAATGTGAAGCTTATAATTTTATAAAAGCACTTACATTTTGTGTGTGTGTGTGTGTGCGTGCGTCTAGGATTTACCATTTTCCTTCAGAAAATAAATTTCGCAAATAATTACAAAGAAATGGCCAGTAACACTGAATTAACCATGACATTTTGTAGAACTGACTAAAATAGTTTTTTTCTTGTAAAACTTTATTTACAACTCAAATGAAAATCATTTTTTTACAGTGTATTTGTGCTAAAACTGTTTAAGTTGCCATTTTTACATTTGTTTTAGGGTTTTGCATTGTTGTCATAGAAATTATGTTAGAAATGAGTATAAGTGCTTTTAAATGTTTTTAAATCACGTTATCATGCATATTAATTATGCCTTGTGGCCGCATTATTGAAACATTGAGCATTTTAACATTTAAAGATTGGCCTCATTCACTTCCACTTCCATTACAGTGTCTTTTTTTTTAAGTAAATGAGCGACAAGTGGAAATTAATTTTTGTGGTAGCCAGCAATCATGGCATAAGCGCTGTTATAATTGAGCTGAACTTGTACTGTCTTTGACTGATTTGCATGGGACTGGTAGAGGTGTATTGACATAGTTTATTGTACATTATATCGTGCAATATACCTAACTCGTTTGCTCCCTCGGGGAGTGAATCTGCTGATTGGCATTCACTGAATAGTAGAATACAGATCCTATAGAATGTGACATGCACGCTTAGTGGTTCTTTTATTATTGCGTGTCAAGACTTGGGAGTGCAGATACTGTAAAAAGAAAGTAAATTTGAATAGTAAATTGAAGGCCGATTCAACAAGCTGATCATTTGGACCAGTTGGTTTACGTAAGTATTTTGTCCTCAGTGGTCATGAAAGAAGTCAAATAAGCAGAGAAATGCTGAGGAGGAGACTGCTGATTAATTCCTCCCGTGGGAATCGTCTTTCAGCCCCTCTCCCTCTGACCGAACGAACCGAGGGAACCTGCCTGGTGCACGGCTTCCACCGTCTCATGTGGATGAGGAATGTGTAGGTGAGATGGAAAATAAAACACTGATGTAAAATAGGAAGACCATTCCTTCAGATTAGAAAGCAGTGAGTCAGCTGTTACTCACTGGTTTCAACAGGGTTTCGCCTTTCAGTTCCCTAAACCAGATCCCTCCTCCACCTGCCCCTACACAACACCGAGGGGTTAAAAGTCTTAAACTGCACAAAATCTGGGGTTTCATCAAATTTGATGAAAAATGTACAGTGTTTGACAAATGTAAGTTCTACTGAAGATTCTGCACTACTTCTAGGTCACTAATCAAAGAAGTACATCTGTGGCATTTGAAAAGGGCAAAAAAAGATGTTCTTGCTTCCTTTGCAACAGATTCAAAAATTCTTGTAGTTATTTTTCTAATTAAGTTGACTCAAATATTTAATGCTGATAATGCAATTTGTAATGGGAAAAAAATATTGTATAGGCCTATATAAATAAATAAATTATATAAATAAATATGTAAATAAAATAAAATTAATAAATAAATAAATAAATAGTAAGGCATCTTACATACTTATGTAAAGATAAAATTGCCTACTTACATTTGTACAAAAAGTTTAGATATTCTTGTTTCCATTTAGTTCATTCTAAATATCCATGTTAATGTTTCTGCTTATTTTTCTAATTTATTTTTGACCTAAATTGCTGGGCTGATAATACAATTTGTAATGAAAAAAGAAAAACACATAAAGTGAAAAATGCTAAATAAAACATTTTTACTAGTATAAAATAAAATAAAATTGTATTTACTTTACCAAATGTATTTACATTTATTATACAGTACCAAATTACATGTGAACAATTTTTGCTTCCTCATTTTGAAATCCATGTTAACACTGTTATGCTAATGATACAATTTGTAATGAAAATAAGTTGAAAAATGCAAAACTTACGCATTTTTTACTATTTGTATCAAAAATAAGTGAGTGAGTGAGTGAGTGAGTGAATGAATACATACATATACATATTATGAAATCTTCATTGGCCCTGTTATATTAGAGTTTGACTTTGCTTTTATTAAAATGGGGGGGGGGGGGGGGGGG
>NW_015505303.1:240230-242180 GCF_001515645.1 Sinocyclocheilus grahami
GTGGTGTGGGGGGAGGGGGGTGAATCTAAACCAGCTCAGATTCAATGTAAGGTGGAAAACAATCATGTTGAAGACTTAATGTGTTTCTGCATACAGCAGGACACAAGTCTATAACATTAGGAGTTTGAAATGTATTTATATTTAAATTACATTTTACGTTATATGTAAGCTACCCCACTATCTCTAATAAAGAACCATAATGATGCTGCCTACTGGAGTAAGTGTCCTATTTCAGCTGTGTGAATGTGAAGATTTACGGCCCAGCGGCAGCGCATGACAACAGTAAGACAGTCAGTGCTGATATACTGATATGACAATCATCTCTGCCTGTAACATCCACAGTCCCTCCCTCCAGCTCTCGATTCCTCGGGTGTTTATTGTCAAAACACACGATCCACTGTCTCCTCACAACAAATTGACTCTACATTTAGATGTGTCACTTTGATCTAATCGATTGAATCTCACAACACAGAGAGTGTGCCGTGTGTTTATAGCCATGTGCCTCAGCTGCTGTCTCCTGCTCTCATCTAGATTGGATTCATGCCTGTGGCCTAATGTATATGTGATACTGTACAAAATGCTGTGTTTATGTTGCTTTGAGTTCAATAAACCACTAAAAATGTCACTGATGTGTTTAACATTGCATTTGGTGAGGCTTTGGGGGTTTTACTTTTCAGCTAACTATTTTTAGTTCACAGAATGGTGAAAATGTTTGGGTATTAAATAAAACCTGAAAATAACCATTAGAGAACATTCTGTATAGGTTGTTTTAAAAAAACTGCCTGAAGTGTTCTGGAAAATTTGGTTTTGGTTACAAAATCTACTCAGAAAGTTTCTGGGACATTGTTATTTAGTTCCCAAAAAAAATCAACCACCAAAAAATTTAATAAAATAAAATTCAATTCAATTTGATTTTATTTGATTTTATTTCATTTAATTTCATTTTTGTAAATTATTTTATTTTAAAATGTAAATAATATTAATCACTTAACGCTATATATATATGTATATATATATATATATATATTATTATATTTATATATTTCTGTGATAGCAAAGCAGTCTTCAGTGTCACATGATCATTTAGAAATCAAATTTAATATGCTGATTAAAAAAAAACAATGGGATCCATATGCTGATATATGGGGAAAAAACTCATTCCTCAGGGTCTCAAAGTCTTTGGTTGCAAACAGCTACTCAGATGAAAGACAGTATTCCTTACAACACTACAAAACAATCTGGTAGCATCTGAAAAGAACTTAATAGAATACTCCGGGAATTAATTCAAGTTAAAGGGGTAGTTCTCCCAAAAATGAAAATTCTGTCATCATTTACTCACCCTCTACTTCTTCCAAACCTGTATGATAAGATATTCTGAAGGAGTTTGATAAGCAAACAGTTGAGGATAGCCAGTGACTTCCATAGTTTTTTTAGTGAAAGAAATGGGGCCTATTTTGGAGAATTTAAAAGCAGAAATGTGAAGCTTATAATTTTATAAAAGCACTTACATTTTTCTGTGTGTGTATTATAGAAAAAATGGTCTAGGATTTACCATTTGAAGAGTTTAGCATTTTTATCATTATTTTAGCTCCTCTGTTTAGGTTCAGTAATTTTACTTTAATGGCGGTGTATAGGTCCTTTTCTATGCCATTAAAGTGAAATAAATGAACGTAAATATAGGAGTCTGATAAAAAAAAATGCTCATTTTAGATGAAAATTTCAGATGGCACTTAGAGGCTTTTGCATCTGAACTCTTCATTTTCATTCAGAAAATAAATTAAGCAAATAATTACAAAGAAATGGCAAGTAACACTGAATTAACCATGACATTTTTGACTGGGATATTGTTATTTAGTTAATTTTATTTAATTGAACACTTACTTAACACTATATATATATATATATATATATATATATATATATATATATATATATATATATTATTTTTAT
>NW_015505303.1:242299-288518 GCF_001515645.1 Sinocyclocheilus grahami
ATATATATATATATATATATATATATATATATATATATATTATTATTATTATTATTATATTTATATATTCCTGTGATAGCAAAGCAGTCTTCAGTGTCACATGATCATTTAGAAATCAAATTTAATATGCTGATTTAAATAAAACACCTAATGGGAACCATATATGCTGACGTTAGTGGAATGTTTTGTGTTTGCTGGGACATTTGAAATCTTTTATGTTTTTAGTAAGTCAATAATAAACACTGTGATCTTTTCACAGTTATTGAACCGAATGTTTTTGAAATATTTGATGGAATTTGCACATATCATGCTGATGATTGCAGACTGTTAATGAAATTGTGCCACCTCGCTCATTTAAATCCACTTCAAGTAACATTAAGATCTCAGTCTTGGCGTCTGTGCATAACAACAGAGACCTCATGATCACCAGGGTCATCACAGATTGGCTGATAAACCTGGCATGTGCCACTCATACACACTCACACACATCTCTAGACCTTAGAGACCTCGCCCTCCCTTCATACACACGTCCCTTCATCTCCATTCACACACACAATAGCTCCAGTGCTGTCTGGCCTTGTTGAGGTGGCTACTCTATTGAGATCCGATGAGCTGCCTCTTGTAAGTGTGCCTTCTGTTTACTGACACATGCCACATCAATGGGCCAGTGTTGTTTGTAAACACAAGGGCCGATGGGGAGATAGATGGGGACAGCTTGATGAAAGATGCCCCACGGCCGCGTCAAGTGCAGGTGTGGAGAAAACCTGTTGCATCCGTCTGAGCAGATGTTTCTGAAATGTTCATGGTCAATGTAATAAATGACAACAGTGAAAAGTGAGAGTAAACGTTCTGCAGCTGTAAGAATGAAGCAACAAGCTTTTTATATGCTGTAGGATTTGGAAATTGCATGAATTGAAGAAGGATTTCATTACCAAATGAATTTACACAAAGATGTTCATTTTAAAACAAATGATTATAGCTTATAGTTGAATTCAGTTGTCCACGCCTTTATATACAAATAAGAAAGAGAGACGGTTCAAGTGTTTAAAGTGAATAAATAAATTATATTTACATAACAAATGGTTTCACACTAAATAAATGAACACATACATCACAGATATATTTTCATGTGAAAAACAATTCTGCAAGAATCAAGTATTAATAATCAAAAATAATAACAAGTAAAAATACTTTGTTTACACTATATATACCCGCACACATATACAAAAAATGTATGTAATGTTTCTAAAATCAGTTATGCTCACCAAGGTGGTATTTATTTTACAGTGTAAAATAACTATTATTGTTTTATTTTAATATATTTTAAAATGTAATTTATTCCTGTGATGGCAAAGTCATTCATTACTCCAGTCTTCAGTGTCACATGATCCTTCAGAGATCATTTTAATATGCAGATTTTTTCAAGAAACCTTGTATATCATTATCGATGTAAAAAAGTGCCGCTTAATATCTTAATCTTTTTATTTTAGAATTCTTTGATTAATAGAAATGGATCATATTAAATGGAAAGAATGGCAATTTATTGTTTTGTAACATTATAAAAGGTCTTTACTGTCACTTTTGATCGGTTAAATGCATTCTTGCTGAATAAAAGTATTAATGTCTTTCAAAAATAAAAAATAAAAAAAATGTGTTGATCCCAAACCTTCGAACAGCTACATAATGAAATGAAATAATAAGAATGAATAATCACTTTACAATAAATGCATTATTGAAATTCTTTCATTATTTCACATTATTCATATTTCCGAGTACATATAAGTCACATTAAGTGATATTCACAGTTTTGAGTATTTGTGAATGAACGTGGGGTTGGACTGTACATATTCAGTGAGCTTTTCTGCTTTCTATTGCTCATTCATTATCTGAAACGCTTTCTGTCACATCTACACGGTTGCTTGTTGTTCCTTATTCTGAGCAAAATCCAAGAACCCCCCAGTATTTCTTGGTAAATGTCATGTTTATTGATGAGCACACTTCGAGATTCAGTTACAGCTCATGTCTGTGCAAAACTGCTACATTCACCATGACGGTTTTCACGTGTCATAGCAAACCAATGCATGAGTTGCCTAAGGACACTGTGCAGTGTGTGTGTGTGTGTGTGTGTGTGTGTGTGTGTGTGTGCTTGATTTAGTATAAAGATTGGCAGTTCTCACAGATATAAACTTTGTCTGACATGGCTAGTATTCCAGATTCACTTATACAATAATTACAGTGGCAATTTGCATGTAAATATAGAGGGAAAATTGGTGCTGGAATGAAATCAGGAATGGGGATTTATAATCTTAATTGTCTGTCTAGCTTTACTGAACTCCTGCCAAAGAAGAAAACATTCGGGGGATTAAGACGACCTGAAGGAAATTCTTTTAAAAGAGAGAATACACATGGCATTTGTGCAAAAATATTATTTTAAATAAAGATTTTATTAAATAATGCAAAAAAAAATTTAAAAGTAAAAAAAAAAAAAAAAGTAATCTTAAATAAGTTAAATATTCAAATGATCTATACATATTAAAAAATAAAGAGTTAACTTCATTCATTCATTCATTCATTTATTTATTTATTCATTCATTTATTTCACAAGTGTCAACTTATGGCACAAATGCAACCAGCAGTATTGCTTTTGAAGAATTTCCTTCATGTTGTCTTGTTGTTTTTTATTTTTGCAAAGGAGATATGTAATAAAACAATTTCTATGTGGTTACTCTTTATTGTCACCATTTCTATGGTGAACAAATTAATTAATTAATTAATTATTATTATTGTTATATTTTTTTAAGCCTTGTGGTACAAATGCAATCACCATTCTTGCTTTTAAATAATTTTCTTCATGTTGTCTTGTTGTTGTTTTATTTTTGCAAAGAAGATGTGTAATAAAACAAGTTCCATGTGGTAGCTTTTTATTTTCACCTTTTATACGTTGAACAACTGTATTTATTTATTTATTTATTTATCAAACAATAACTATTTATCAATGCACAATCATTTTAATTTATATTGTTAATGTTCACCTGATTTATACCATAAACATTCATAAACATCTTTGCAAATCATATTATATCATAGCAAAACTTCATAAAATACCAAAGCTAAAGAAAACTAAACCAAAAAAAGTCAAACCTGAGCAGTGCCTCTAAGTAAATTTTTGACACAATTTTCTTAAATGCAAAAACCATTTAGCATCACAAGTGTTTCTAAAATGAGGAACAAGCCATCGTTACACGCAAAGTTCACATAAAATACATCTTCTAAAGCTGTGGTCAGTCCCAAGAACATTGAAGGAAGGAAAAGTGCAAGCGAAACTGCACAGGGCGCTCTTTCTTAGCGCAGATCATTGTGTAGGCAGTGAATTGAACATCAGTCCTAGATTACATTAGATATGAACTAAAAAAACCTCATGTCCTGCCCCAGCATGCCTCATTTTCGTTGATTGCTTGTCGGACCCCTATAACCCAGCTCTCTACCCCCATAGACCAGCACCAGTCCCACGGGTTTCCATCAGGATGCCTGAGAGAGGTCGGGTATGAAAACAACACACACTCTCAGACCTTCAGACGCTTTTGGCGACAGTCGTGGAGAATCCCGGCTTGTCATCGTCTGGCCAGAGGATTAGGTTTACCGAGTGTCAACAGATTTGTCTCAGTATCAGTAATCAGAAAAATCAGGCAGGAAGAATTATGCAAAATCCCTCTGTTGAAGCGCAAGGATTATTATTCAGATCTCCTAACTGTGCATGTTAACTATGTGGTGCAGGGGAAGGCCACAGAAACGTATTAAACACCAGTCCAAATGATTCCTAACTGGGGCCTTTACAAGTCTGTGCAGGTGGACATGCAAACGTCTCATTTCCATACTTTCAGATCTTCAAGTCATAAAGTAGCTACATCAAGAATCTGGAGTTACAGCTAAACTGGCTCTCAGACATGCATCTACATCCGTTAATGCTGTTTTTCCCTCCTAATGGAGGACTGGGTTCTTCTGTTAAAGCCTGTGGCTACAGACGCAAGAGTGTGATAAATCAGAACATCACTTTCTCTACCCGTCTGTCATTCGCAGGCACCACACGGCTGGCCGCATGCCATTTGCCTACCTTCCAAAAGCATAAAACCCTATAAAAGTCATGCCGTTTAATATTTCAAAGAGCTTTGCATGTCTGTGTGGAGTATTTCCATAAAACCTCACACTGTTAAAAAATGATTGTGATTTTAACAGTAAAAGACTGTAAAAATGCTACAGTAAAAACCTGTTAACTGGTTAACAGTAAGTTTCCATACTATATTCGGTGAATAAATGTAATTACATTTAATGTAATTTTACAGTAAAATACTGTTAAAAATACGGTTTTTGGAAGTGAAAAAGAAAAAGTCATTGTATAATTTACAGTGAAAAACCGTAAATTGACACTCCCAGAATTCCCTGCATGACTCTTCATATTTGATGTTTTTTTGTTGCATTACCATGTTTCTTCTTAGTATTTTCTTATCAGTTGTGTACATTAGGGTTTAATCTTACATCTAATGTTGTTAAATGAATGTTTATTGCATTATTTCAGTTTTATGTGTGTCACCGTGATGGGGTTTAGTGTTTGTGTGAATGACACTGTGCACCTTCTATATAAAAGAATTGCCCTCCTTAGCTCGTAGAAAAGCTGTTTGTGATGAGCTTTGGTTCATCATGTGACTTTCTCATCACCACCCGTTTCTGGTGGTTATTAGTGCATTACAATGGTTCAAAACAGATATTAACACTTCAATATGTTGGTTTGTTAACATTACATCAGTTAATGAAATACGGTATTTTATTGTGAATTTAAGTTAAGTCTGTAAAACCTAAAATGTTGCTACCATATTTTTTACGGTGAAGTTCTGGCAACCACAGCTGCCGGTATTTTACCGTAAATGTCGCAGATTTTTTTTTACAGTGCACTCATTTTTGAGTTTTATAAAGGCCCAGTAATGAGGGTGACATGAATTTGTTTTCCATCGCTCTTGGGACATTCTGTATCGTTCAGGGAGCTTCTGCACATGTCGCAGAGATGCTTGTCACTTGCGGTTTCTCATTTGTCACTGGTGGCCTTCTCTTGTTCAACCCGTTAGATCTGAGCGCTGATCTCCAAATGGGCGTGCATGGTGCACTCAAGTGTGAATGGGATGACAGGGCTGACAGGAGTTTATGAACTGCAAAGCTGTCAGAGGTGGAGAACATGCCCTCACAAGCCCCCGGTCGCCCCAAGGCTGTCCTGATGGCACACTGACACCCCAATGACCCGATACACGCACACACACTCACGCAAACAAAGGCTTTGGAACATGAACAAAAATGTCACTGTTATGCAAATGGAGGTCAAGCTGCTGCTTTTTATGAAGATCTTAAAGAGTTGGTGAACTTAAGCCTGGCGTGACATCTTGGTGCTCTAAAAACGATACGCTTCGAATCGCTCAAGCATTATAATTCACTGCCCTCTGATCTTTCTATTATATATCCATCTCTCTTCACGGTTCATGTAAATATTTTGGCCTCTATAATGAGCAATTAAGCACGACAGACAACCCTTTAATAGTTTTCTACGCAAACACTATGTCTTAAACTGAGAAGTTAGACCTCTTTCACAAAACCCATATGTCCCTGAGATATTTAATGTTAACTTTTGAAAAAACATAATAAATTCACTTTAGTATCGCAAAATTGTAACACTGTTCTTTCATATTTTTTCTTTTTTATATACTACTAAACATATTAAAATGATATATAAAATAAATTAAATATAAATAAATTTTAGTATTTTAAAGTACTATGTATATTAATTTGATATCATTTTGTTATAAAATATATAAATACAAATTTAAATAAAAACTCCATGTCAAATTCTACATAGCATACATAATATACAGTAATTTATATTAAATCTGTTGGAAATATATGTTTTATAGATACAAATAAAATTTACTTTATATATTTGAATTTATTATGTAAATATAATATATATATATATTTCTGTATATGAAAATGTATACTGACTATAAACTACTTTTCAAAAGATTGGGCTTAGTCAAATTTGAAACTTTTTTTTGAATACTTTTAGGTAGAATATTTTCATTAATATTCAACTTAGTGACAGCAGAGACGTGGTTTCTAGAAGAATAAATGTTCATATTTTACAGCATTATGCATATGAATTATGCATCATTTTGTTTCATAATATATAAATAAAAGGTAATAATAATGAAAACTCCATATCAAATTCTACATATTTAACATATTAATAGAATGTATATTAAATCTGTTGGAAATGTATGTTTTTAAAATGTACGCTATATGTTTTATCATGTAAATATAATATAATATAATATACACTGTCTTATATTTGATGTTAACTTTTGAATAAACATAAATTCACTTTAGTATGGCAAAATTGTAACACTGTTCTTTTATATTTTTTCTTTTTTATATATACTACTAAACATATTACAATTATATATAAAATCAATTAAATATAAATAAATTATTATTAAATTATAAATAATTATATATAATTTGGTTATATAATATATAAATTAAAATTAAAACTACATATCAAATTCTACATAACATACATAATATCATTTATATTAAATCTGTTGGAAATATATGTTTTATAGATACATATAAAATGTACTTTATATATTATCATTTATTACGGAAATATAATATATTCGTATTTAATTTTTAAGATATATATTTCTGTATATGAAAATGTGCACTGCCTACTTATACACTACTGCTCAAAAGTTTGGGCTTAGTAAAAATTATTATTATTATTTTTTAAAGAAATTAATACTTCCATTAATATTCTATACAAACGGATCAAAGGTGATTTCGATCAGTTGTCAACATTGATAATAAGAAGAAATGTTTCTACGGCACCAAATCAGCATATTAGATTTCTGAATTCCTGATGCAAATTATTAAGCTTTGCCATCACAAAACATCACAATAGAAAAGATTTCATAATATTACTGATTTTACTTCATTTTTAACAAATGAACGCAGCTTTAATGAGTGTCAGAGACTAAAATCTTAACAATCCCAACATTTTGAAAGGTAGTGAAAGTAGTCATTTCATTGGGAAACTAAATATGAAATATAATTGAAACTGGAAATGGAATTTCTCTCTCTCTGCGGTGGGGCATTACTCTTGTCTGTCACTCCTCGGGTGCAGGCGGTCGGAGGGTTACCTGCCTCATGCCCCAGGCTCAGAATTATTGCTCAACAGAATACGCTGAAATCAGTAAATCTCCTGCTACACCTGCTTTATCACCAGCACCTGTCTGGAATAGAAACTGTCCCGGACTTTAGAGAGAAGGGAAGGAAAGATGGGCCACACAGGAACATGCACAGAACTAGAGTTCCAGTAATGCTACAGTTGTACAAACAGCAGTGAGTCTGACATGTTGATTTATAAGAACGATACACGACATGAACCGGTTAGAGCTGGCAGGGTGAAGCAGGGTGAAGTGGGTGAGAGGTGAGGGGGTGTCACGGCGGCGCGTGCTGGTGTTCAAGAGGGGACGGCAGGCAGCAGGTGCATTGTTGACACCCTAAACATGTGCAAGGACAGTGCCAAGCCCTGGAAAAGACATTTCGGCTAAGATACTGAGAAAAGTAGATGAGCCAGGACCTGCATCCTCCTGCATTTCCATCTCAAACAGCCAACTTCGTACGTTAAACATGTCAACAGAGAAATGATAGAAGAAAAAAAAGAAAACGAAAATGTGTGGAGATTTGGGAGATAAAGACGAAAAGAAATGATAGACAAGTCTGTCTTTCAGTTATTGCCGTCTCATACGAGGCCTAAAATCACAGTGCCTTTTTTCTGCGCTGTGTAACAGTTTGACATTAGAACAAATGTTAATTATCCTAAAAATCTAAATACATAATCGTGAGAACATCTTTATGTATAACTGAAATGTACCTATGCGATGCTATTGTGTTGTGGGTAGTTGCAAGGCTGCCGCTATGGGTTGCTAAGTTGTTCAGAGTGGGTTTTAGCATATTGCCATGTGGTTGCTAGTTTGTTTTGGTTGGTTGCTATGTGGTTTAAACTGGTCTTTCAACCTGTCCAGCTGACAAGTGCCTAAAATCCCTCTAAAACCAGCTAATGAAGCTCAATTAAAACTTTAAAAGAGTTTTTGTTTTGTTTTGTTTTCCAGCAGAGTGTTCCAAATCTAAAATCTTGACGTTTTGTTTTGTGTTCAGTCTCGTTTCATTCTTCCAGCAGGGTATTCAACATTTAAAGTCTCAATGATATTCTATTTTTTGTTTTTGTTATTTTCCAGCTATGCGCTACAAATCTAAAATCTCAATTATGTTTGTGTTTTAAAGTTACAATGACATTCAGTTTTTTGTTTTGTCTAGTTTAGTTTTTCCAGCAGGGTGCTCTACATCTAAAGACTCAGTATTCAATTGTTTGTTTTCCAGCAGTGTGCTCCAAATCTCAAATCTTAATGATATTTCACTTTGTTTTGTTTCGTTTCAGTCTTCCAGTCTCAATCAATATTATGTTTTCCAGCGATGTGCCTCAAATCTATGATCTCAGTGACATTTTTGTTTTGTTTTAAAGTTTCAGTGACATTCAGTTTTTTGTTTTGTTTTCCAGCTATGTGTTCCAAATCTAAAGTCTCAATGATATTCTGCTTAGATATGGCTCAAGTAAAAAAAAAAAAAAATTATTGTCCACTGCATGAAAATTGTAAATATGGCCACATAGATAGAAATGCAACAGCTCACCTCTCCTCGGCAACTCACATGACTTGAGGAACTGCTTGTGTCCATTATACAATGAGTTTTGTGCTGAAGTTTAATACTTATGCCTTAAGGTTTGTTCAAACAGCAATAGTAAAGCTTACCTTAGCAAGAACCCCAATTAGCGGTGGTACAATGCAGGCAAACAATATCACATCTCTGTAACAAAAATAATTAATTACTTAAATTAATTTTTCCATTCCTTTGGGTTGTTTATCCTCCAGGACCCATATTAAACACTGGCCACACTTTGAAGTGTGTACACTAAAACATGGCTGAACTTTAAAGCTTGTTTGGTAAACTCGTGGCACTGGCTGTGTCACCATCCCCCTGGACACAGGTGACTCACGTCAGACCCCGTCCCACTGTTGGGAGTAAATAGGCTAACACGTGGCCTGGAATGTGGCTCACAGGAAGGACATATGCATGTCCTTGTCCCATTTTTTCTCTATGCATTAATGCAGTTTCTTTGCCGCCAAGATCTTTATCCATTAAGAACGAATATGCAGTAGTCAATGCCTGTGTCCGATTACACAATTTTGATAAACATCAGTGTGTATCTCAGGCACCAAAACGCCAAACATTTCTGAAAATCCAATCAGAATTAATTTGCATTTCCCACAATGGCTGTGAAAGAAAAAAATCAGTATTGTTTATCATTGTTGTTCTTCCAGCGCACACGTTCCTCCAAGTACCTCCTCAGACCTGGTGGACTAATTGTCTCAAAAGACAAGAAAAGGTATAATCCAATACAATGATGAAATGTGAAGCAGAAGAAGCTGTATTATCCATGTCTTCCATGCCTGGTGTCTTTATATGTCTTTATCATGGAAGCAGTGGCAGTAGTCTGAAGCGTCAACCATCCAGTTCTCAGGTTTTGACAAACTGAGGGACTAAAACCCCTCTCTTGTGCTTTTATACATGATTTGGGAGTAATACGTGCCAAAAAACAACAAACATCATGGGAGTAAGAACATTGCAGTATTAAATATTTAAGATGTCAACACAGCCTGAACAAGCACCAGGAATCTGGGCCTAGAGAGACGAAAGAGACAAGCAGTGGAGTCTGTTTATCAGTTTCAACACCTAACACACACTGTGTTGCTTCACCAAACAAAGAGGCCCAACTCTACTTATGATTATATTCTATTACAGTCATGAGCTTTAAGTAAATATATGAGAATGATGAGGTAGATATATTATGTTTTGATACAATATAGAGCATACAAACAATGAACTTCAGTCATGAGTGTGTAAAGGAGTTGGTGGAGACTAATACTAGAAGTAACATCGAATGGAAGGACAATACTGCCACCATGTGGATTGTTGGTAAATCCACTGTTATGTAGAGCTCCCTTTCCATTAGTTTGCCCAACTTTGTTTCAGTCCTTTATACAGCCGACTTTAAGTACTGCATTATGGGCAGATTATTCTAGCTTTTATAAGAGGAAAACAATGCATCTACAAAGTAGGCAAAATATATACATAAAGGAAACATAATAGACAGCAGGCAGACAGATCGCATGACATTCTATGCAGAATGCATTCTATTTTTGTGCATTCCATCTGATTTTTCCAAGTTCATAGCACTGTATTTTAAAATTAAACATGCCAGACTTTATGAATAGAAATTGCAAAACCAGTTATCAAGACCAAGGAAACCAGATAATGTGAGACGGTATTTAAAAAAAAGAGAAAAAGTTTATTTTGACATCACTTGGAGCTCTCTGGGGTCCACTGCCCCAAAGCAGTTATGAAAAATGAAAAGCAAACCAATCAATACATGAAGCATAAGGGAGATCAAGAGTGTCAAATACTGAGAAACACAACAGGCTGAACAACAGCTCCATCCACTATGTTACACAACATCACATTACCTGCTATCATACATTCGTGCTTCTTTCTGCTAATGAAGTCCACAGAATTGGTTTCAGTCTCTAAATGACATGACAGATGCACAGGTGAACATGAACACCATCCAAAGTCACTCACAGCCATTCGAACTTGATTTGATATATTCACTCGTCTTTAAAAAAAATACAAAACATTCAAGTGTCGTCAGATTGGTTTGGGCAGAGACGTGACTTCCTCCAGACACTCATCATAGGCCTCTTTATATTCATCATGAGGTTTGACCATGATAACACAGGTGGGACGCTTCGATCCAGCTGATGAGCCCAAATCCTGCAGAAGGGGGAAACAAGCACATGAGTATTGGAACACTGATTTAGAAATATTTAGTATAGCGTTCTGATGAACTTACAACTTTAGATGGCACATAAGCATAGGGCAGGTTTCGGTCTTCACACATGATTGGTAAGTGGCAATACACTTCGATGGGAAGAGTGTCTCCAGCTAACACCACAATACTACAAGATGACAGAAAATGTGTTCAAATAACAACCATTAACGTGGGGTGGACTGAATGATGCCGAAACATGAGGAAAAGAAACCTCGCCTTACCCCTTCTCTCCTTTGTTGAGAAATTTCTGTACCTCTTTTACTCCTCGTCGGATCTGTTTGATTTTAGCCGCTTTGTAAAATAATTAAGAACATTTATAATGAATACCTGACTGCAACCACGTGGCTGTTTCTTCAACGATGAAACAGCCAGATTTAATACATTTGATTCAGATTCGAATGTGCTACAGCTTAGTTATAGAAAATAGTTTTTGAAACACGTTTACCTTTTTTGACGCACTTGTAGAGCTTTTTGCTTAGTTTACGCGATGCAAGCGGGTTTGCGATTGGGTTTACATTAGCTATTAATTCTTGATAGGATTTCTCCGTTCCTCCGGTCTCCTCCTCGACAGTTTTCTCCTTCTTTACCTTCGTCATGTCTCGCTTTAATGTGAAACAAACTTGAGGGCGATTTTTCTGTTGCTGGAGAACACACGTGCAGCAACTCTAACCGCACTTCCGGTGTTTGGTTTTTCACACGCGGCATTAACTGTGAGCAACATTCGTAAACAGTGACCCCTTGTGCACAGAATGAACAAATTAGGAGATTTTATTCAATCAAAACGTCTGCCTCGCACACATACACTCAAAACTAATCGTCTGCAACATTTACAAAGAATACTACTGTAAAAACCTTAGTTTAAAGAAAACAGCTTACAGTTTTTGTTCTCGGCTACAAAAAAAAACTAGCAGGGAAAACTATTACAAACAAAATAAATACATATAAATACTTATGTTCATTTTATCTCCCAAATACCATTCAGTTCGATTCCACTTTGGATGCATGTGAAAATTCTCCCCTCAAAAAGAGAAATCTTTTAGCATTTGTTTTGGGTACTGGTGGCCTTTAACACTTACTTGACATTTCACAACAGAACAGTCAGACCTTCTGGTAAGGTTAAAATAACATTCTATGCATTAACATTAGTTTAACGTTAAAACTAACTAATATAAAGTAGAATGAACAGTATATTCTTAAATTAACATTACTCAAGATCAGAGAATGCTGTAAGCATGGCTGTTCATTGTTAATTCATGATAGCTACTTCATTAACTAGTGTTAAACATATAGAATCTTATTATAAAAAGTGTTACTTTCTTATAAAAGTCATTACTGATTTATCCCTTAAGCTCCAAAACTACTAATCACTTACATAAACCACCATGAGAAGGGTGTAAAGTGCATTTTCCGGGTCAACTTAACACTACGATTCTTATTACACTACAAATGTAGTGTCTTTAACACACAAAAGACAATAATGAATCTTTCCAAACATTAAATGGGCACTGGACATTCTGTAAATTGGGGAGTTCAAAACTAAAACAAAAAAAGCCTGATTGTGTAGATTACACGTTAGGGGGGGAAAAAATTATAAATGCATATATATAACCATTACTTCAAAGAGTAAGTCAAACATGTAGTTGTCTAGAGATGCAAGAACAATGGTATCTAAGGTACATACTAAGAGAGAGAGAGTGTAAAAAAACCTAAGCGGGACAGGACTGAACTAAGGTCCTGTCACTGCTCCTGTGTCTTCACAGCTATACCCACATGGGCATGGCGAATGGTACGTCCATGCAGCATGTAACCGTCTTGCTTCACCACAGCTATGGTGCCAGGCTCCACTCCCTCTGCTGGAGTATGACAGACTATTTCATGCTGATATGGGTCGTAGTTGGATCCCACAGGGCTCATCTTCTCCAGTCCATGCTTGGTGAAGATGTCCTGCAGCCGTCCCTGTATGTGTGCCATGCATTGTGTCAGCTGCTGTACTCCATCTCCCTCCTCAACCTTCTCTAACAGGTCTGCCACCTCCACAATGTCACGGCAGAAACTCTGAATCCCTATAGGAGGAGCGTAATGTTTAATGGAATGCTGCTTTAATAATGCAATGCGAACAGCTATAATGTGTAGCTAAATTAAAGTAGGTTACCAAATAGTTTGGCGTCCTCAACAAATTTCTGTGTTCTTCTTCTAACATTGTCAGAGTCAGCTAGGGCTCGTTTGTATCGCTCCTGTGAAAATAACAAAAAGTGAGTAATAATTACCGTAAGAAAAAAGCAAAAACAACCAAATTACAAATATAACACTGATTAAAACTAATGGCCATTATAATTTAATTATAGCAATTAAAGGGATAGTTTACCCAAAAATGAAACTTCTGTCATTAATTACTCACCCTCATGTCGTTCCACACCACAGACCTTCGTTCATCTTCAGAACACAAATTAAGATATTTTTGATGGAATCCGAGAGCTCTCTGACCCTCCCATAGACAGCCAGGGTCCTAACATGATCAAGGCTCAGAAACGTAGCAAGGACATCGTTAAAATAATCCATGTGACATCAGGGGTTCAACAGTAATTTTAAGAAGATAAAATTAACGTTTTTATTCAACAACTCGTCTCCTCTGCAAAATAGGTGATACTCTCCAAAATGGCGCTATAGAGTGACGCGGAGGAGACGAATTGAATAAAATCTTTATTTTTGTTTTCTTTGTGCATAAAAAGTATTCTCGCAGCTTCGTAAAATTACGGCTGAACCACTGATGTCACATGGATTATTTTAATGATCTCCTTGCTACGTTTCTAGACCCTTGCTGTCTATGCAGGGTCAGAGAGCTCTCAGATTCCATCAAAAATCTTAATTTGTGTTCCGAAGATGAACGGAAGTCTTACGGGTTTGGAACGACATGAGGGTGAGAAATCAATGACAGAAGTTTCATTTTTGGGTGAACTATCCCTTTAAGTAAAACTGTGTAATTACAAAGTATTTGTTTACGATGCATTCTTAATATTCACTAAAATGGTGCATTATCAATGAAACTGACCATTGAAAATGCTCTCAAAATGACCAAATACTGACCGGGTCACTGAAGCAGTTGATAATTATCCCTTATTAATGCTGCATTTACTCCAGAACACCATATAAATATATATTTAAACTCTAAATGAGTGTTGTTGTTTTTTTTCAATAAATGTGTTTGGTTTCTTACAAAGCTACAATAACTTACAAATACCCTTTTTCCACCAGAATGGTTCACGTTCTGAAGCCAGAGTCCGTTCTTGGCTTGAGGAACGAATGATGATGCAATGCTGGTACGTGTTGTTTACCTGACTATAAACAGTCAAAAAACAAACAGTGCTTGACCTGCTGTTTGTGCGGGCAGTTCAGCACTTCTGTTTTGGTGTTCACAGTACTTGAAGTGATTCTAGCATACTGGCAGATTGCGTAAACTGCTGGTGCTCTGCTATCTGCTCTTTTTGAAGGGATACATTGAAACTGAAGGTATAAATTAATTTGCTCTTTCGCACGTCTCGCTCAGAGTGAAATAGTGCATCATTACATTGCTCAAGAATGCCATAGGCAGTATTAGCACTTCTCCACCCACCAGCAGATTTTCAGGGCTTGAGTTGAAATGATCTTTCCAGCCCAGAACCCCCCTTTTTGCAGTGGAAATGCACAGAGTGGTTTGAGAACAGACACAGGCTGGAAACCCACAGTGGAACCATGTTGATGGACGGACAAGAGATAAAACAGTACCAAATGTGAACTTACTGTGAGGTCGTGAACCTGCTCTTCCAGTTTTCTAGCTCTCGTCTCTAAGGTCCTGACATGCGTCACAGAGTGACTGTGGTCGTCATCTCCATCGTCACCATGGCAGTCATCACCAGCACTACGATGTTCCGCTGCAGTGCTGAAGAGGCCTACGACGGACCTGGAGGAAAGAAAAAAAGAAAACTGTTGTCAAATGCTCAGTGTGATCCCCACTTCAAAGGCCCAATCCCAATTCTATTTTATACCCCTTCTCCTTGTCCCTTGAAACAGAGTGTCATGGGGTAGGGGTGAAAATATTCCCCTAAGAATTGGGACACCACTACTATACCGTCACACGTCATCATACGTCGTCTAGCTCCTATAATACACACACCTATACTGGTGTGCATTAGAGCCTTTAATTACCGTTCTATATTAATGCGCTGCTTACTGACACACACATCAGAGATCGCGCAGCTCACACATCCATGAGCAAAGAAACTTGTTAACGCTGCCCAACGACTTCTATTAATAACAGTTCAAATACTGAATCGCTACATTGTATTTTCCAGCAACGAGAGGATAAAATCGCTGTTTTTGAATTAAACTCACTCTAAAAAGAGAAACGCGCATATACACGCAACTTTCATCTCTCTCTCTCTCGAACTGACAATATTTGAGAAAAGGGTTTAACAATTTCTAATTATTGGGCGGACTTGCCTCCCTCAATGTCTATGGTGGTTATCGCCCTGATCAGACATGAAAAAATGTTGTGGCACTATCGTGCAGTCTGTAATGATATGACGTTAGCAAACTTTAGCGATTTTTTGCAAACATTTCTTTAAGTAACATGACCATAAATATGAACTCACGATTGAATGTAACATAAAACAAATTATTACTTTTTGTTCAAATCTTTATTAATGCCAAAAGTGCTTACATTTATGCATCTTTTTGTTTGCTCGGGCAGCCATGTTGCCGCTGAAGCCGGTTTACGCTGAGATAATTCATTTCATACCCCTTCGTTTGAAGTGTGGTCCCGAAAAATCTTTGTTTGAAGGGCTATCTGGCCCTTCCCCTACCCCTACCCCTCCAACCAAAAGAGAATTGAGACACCCCTACCCCTTCACGTGAATGCACGTGAATTCCCCTGCGCGGAAAGGGGAAGGGGTAGAAATGGGATTGGGTCAAAGTGTGCTTAATCTCATCAATGAGATTATTAAATAGCTGACAAAAATGTTGCAATAATCCACAAGTAATTTACATAACTCCAGTTCAATAATTAGCATCTTGTTAAGTAAAAAGTAAGAAACTAATGCATCATTAAGGCGTTTTACCTTTAAACCTTCTGGCCAAAATGGAAGTCTATAAACCATAAAAAATGCATTCTCCAATGAAAGTTAATCCCCTTTTGTCCTTTTGCTTAATCTGTGCATATTTCACTCCTGATTCAGAGGAGACAACATTGGAGAAAGCAATATTATGGATAATTTTTCCAGAACCAAGGGTTGAGTTAAAAAGGTGGATTCAAATAAAAAAAAAAATTTTACGTGTAGCTGATGAACAGGAGTCATGTGGATTACTTGTGGATTATTATGTTCTTATCTAGGGATGCACTGAATATTCAGCAACCGAAATAATATGTACCGAACAATGACTAACGCAATCAAATAGAGGCACTCACTAATGCAGCAAACATGTCGGCAGTGTTAAAGCATTTAAAACTATCAGAGAAAGACACAAATCATTACAAGCACCGACAGCGAGAGACTGTTTAGTGCTGCGTCACATGTCTCCGATGAGAAGAAGAGGTGGCTAATGCTGGTGTTTAGGTTACTGTATGATGATTGAAATTGCGAAATTACCTTTTAAACTATTAGTAAATAAACTGCAGAATGTTATATTTTCTAATGCACACACGAATTGCATGTATTCTGACAGCGCTGCACGAGCTCGCGGCACCAGGGTTCAAAGTCCGAAGCGTTAAGAAAATCTGCGCTGAACTTGTTACTCGTCAGTTGCTCAGTAACGTTTTTGTGAATTTCTTTTAAAGGCATGTGACAATGTGATACGTGCGACAAACATCTTCCTAAATTCGTAATGAGAATCATTTATAAATCTGCATGCTGTTGTCAACAAAAAGAAGCACCGAGATCTTCCTACGGGTTTCTGCCAAAATAAAAGCCGAGAAAAAGCAACAACTCTATCAACATTCATAAATTATAGTATTGTAATTTTACTGTCGTTCTGTAAAATAAAATAAGACAATAATAATGATAATAATAATTACCCTACAACAGCTCTATTAATACATTTATTATAACATTCACACATAGTGTTCAAATTGGGATCTGTAATATATTCTAATGTTTTAAAAGAAATCTTATCTGCTCAGCAACTTATTAATTTTAAGTTAAATTGTGCTTTGTTGGTATAGTGTCTGCTAGAACGTAAAAAAAAATTGTTCAGTGTTAAGTAAATATTTTTAAATGGTTGTTTTGTAATTTATTTTTTTATTTGAAAAGCAGGACAAAACAGTAAAAAGCACATTTTGGCAATTTAATTAATGCAATGGTGAAAAAAAAATGGGGGAAAATGTGAAAAACTGTGTTCGGTATTCAGCCAAGAATTTTCATTTCGGTGCTCTATTGGTGAGCTAGTGGTAAACTAAAATGCTAAAATTGATGTTAAATTTCTCCAAATCTGTTCTGATGAAGAAACTGCCTCATTTAGATCTTGGATGGCCTGAAGGTGAGCAACTTTTATTTTTTGTTTACTTATTTGATTAACTATTTACAGGATTGTGGTATTTAGCCTTGTGTTGAGCATAATCGTGTAACACGTTTCTTTATAACATTTTCTGCTTAAAAATATCTGATTGACAAATTAATATTACATGAAACCAGTACAAAAAAAAAAATCTTTAGTACTTCACATTTGCTGTTCTTTATGGTAGGATTCAATAGATGTAAAGGCCGATCAAGCCAAAAGGCCACTTGGATAATACCCCCCCCCCCAAAAAAAACACTACAGTACTTGTCTTGTAATGCCACCACAAATTGTTCGGCATGTAATAATTTGCAGCCCCGTTTTAGTTTTATAACCACAACTTAAATAAAAAAGGGAATGAATTAGCACATGTTCACAATTTACCTAAAACAAGCAAACAAATGACTAAATCATGGGGTTTTGTTGCATCTTGTCATGTGCGGCCACACACATTATATTTTACACAAAGTGTTAATAAATATTAAATAGATAAATCATTTGATTAATGAATCAATTCAATGTGGGTTCAATTTGATCCAAAATCACAGATGGCTGCACTTTCTTGGGACAATAGGAGAGTTGATTTGACCAGTTTACATCGGTATGTGCCTCGAACAAAGAGAATCCACAGGAATGCAATAAAAGCCATTCATCATCACGAATAATTACACGTTTAGTCCGTTTAACATGTAACGTTATAGTTGTGAAAGTAAATGAGCCGTAGGATTGAGGAGTTAAACAACGGAAAGTAAAGTTTTGAAAACACTAAACAACCCCTTAAATAGAAGAAAATCCACCAGAGTGCTTGCCGATGTACTTACTATGATATCTGATACTGTTTTAATACAGGTTGTAATAGTATTGTTACATTCAATAGCCCGTAACTAAGAAAAGACTGAACGTTAAAGCAAAACACAGATGTGATATTAATAAAGCTGACAGATGTGATTGATGGACAATCTTGCTAAACAATTTTAAACACGATATAAACTACCAAACGACCCACGGTCGACGTGTTCGTCGTTTCTGAACAAATTTAAACTCGTCTGGGTTATATTTATTGGTTAGATTGCGGTTTGAGTCCCGCTAAACCGTTAGCCAGTTAGCAGCGACGCTAACCCCACAACACTTTAAACGGTTAAAATGGCGATACTCTTAACAAAACCGTTTTTCTAATTTTATTAGCACATTTGTCTGAATATTACGCTTTATTCCGGCTATACCTGTTGACTGCACTTGGCGTTAACCTGCACAAATCGATGGGATATCTTCTCGTTACGGACAGAAAGCGTACGGCCATTTCCTCAGTGGCTTCTTGTGTGGTCGGGAGCGCGTGACCTGCTCGACGAGTCACTGTTTAGAATCACTGAGTCGATTCACTAAAACGACTCTGAATCGCGCCTTCCTGCTTCTGCAAAGAATTAAAATCCTGCATATACTGCGAATGTATTTTTCATTATAAAACCATCAGTTCAGACGGGTGTTTTTGTTCTTCTGTACTGTATTTTACTGATTGAACGTTTTAGTAAACACGATAATCTGCTTCAGGGGGCTGTAAAGCTTTTGTGCCTCAGGCAAGGACCACCCACCTAGACTCCCAGCCTGCTTAAAGACCCCCTAATATAAAGCTTAATTTTATTTGTATAAAAAAAAATACTAACATTAACAAAAAAATGAAGAAATCAGTACTTAGCATTATTCATGTTGAGAAATAAATATGTGAATTATTTTAGTTTTTTAATGAAAACTCCCCCCTGCACGAACCCATAGGGGTCTATGGACCCCCTGTTGAATACCCTAGATCTGCTTGATATATTATTGATGATTATATATTACATAAATGCTGGTAACTCGATGTCTTTTTCCTCAGTTCACAGTTTTTAGAAGCAAAGCCCATTTTAGTTGACATTATTACAGTGTAATTCACGATTAAATTGAAAAAAAAAAACAAAAAAAAACATTTGTTTAAATAAACAGAACTCCAACAAAGCCATTTTGAACACACTTTTTATTACGAACAATTACCTAGATGTTGCAAAGGAAAAAAACAATGATTATTTTCTTTAGACTGGTTTATGTACAAAATAGAAATAAATAAAATCTGGTAAATTAAGTGCCCTAGTGTTAACAAAAGGGAAAATCCTTTGAATGCAGTTCAGTTTCACATAACATGTAAAAGAGAGAAGGTGCGTCCCAAATCGCGTACTTATGCACTATTCTATGACGTTTTGTAGTAATTTTTCCTCAGTTCACAGTTTTTAGAAGCAAAGCCCATTTTAGTTGACATTATTACAGTGTAATTCACGATTAAATTGAAAAAAAAAACAAAAAAAAACATTTGTTTAAATAAACAGAACTCCAACAAAGCCATTTTGAACACACTTTTTATTACGAACAATTACCTAGATGTTGCAAAGGAAAAAAACAATGATTATTTTCTTTAGACTGGTTTATGTACAAAATAGAAATAAATAAAATCTGGTAAATTAAGTGCCCTAGTGTTAACAAAAGGGAAAATCCTTTGAATGCAGTTCAGTTTCACATAACATGTAAAAGAGAGAAGGTGCGTCCCAAATCGCGTACTTATGCACTATTCTATGACGTTTTGTAGTATAAATAGTGTGTAGTGTGTTCACTGAAAATTCCAAAAAGAACAAAAGTGCACTATAAACACCCGGATGATGCATTTAAATATGTGCGGAATGTTGAACACTACATGCACTCAACTGTCGCAGCTTTAATTACGTAGTGAAGGGGGAGGGGCTATCAGACCAAAATAACCTTATATAATTCATACACTACATGGTTGAGTACATAGTGCATAAGTACATAGTGTATAAGTGCATAGGGACGCAGAGACATTAACACTTTATCTCAAAACAGCACAAAGAAGTCAGCAGGAAGGCCACACAAGTATCCTGTGGTATTATACAGTAAGATGTGAAAAGACAAAACAAAACACAATTTTCATATAATTCAGGCACCTATTTTAACTGTTGTATTAAACAAATAGGTGTTTATAAAACACTTTTGTTTCCTGAACATTCCCTTATCCTTGCCATCTTCATGCAATTTTTTTATTTAACATTCCTTTTTATTTACAGACTACCTTCAAATATGGTCAACTGTCCCGTGCATAAGTGCAGTGTAGTGGACAGACAGGATGATCACAGATGCAATCTCTTCTTTGCTTAAAAAGGAATAGTGTAACCAAAAATAAAAACTGCTGAAAATGGACTCATGCCCTTGTGTACTCATGATGTTAATTGATGGACTGGAGTCGTGTGAATTACTTGTGGATTATCGTGATGTTTTTATTAGCTGTTGAAACTCTCATTCTGACGGCACCCATTCACTGCAAAGGATCCATTGGTGAGCAAGTGATGTAAAGCTATATTTCCTCAAATTTGTTATGATCAAGAAACAAACTCATCTACGTCTTGGATGGTCTGAGAGTAAAAGTTTAGCATACTTTTATTCTTGGGTGTACTATTCCTTTAACACTCCAACCAAAGCCACAGATCTTCAGACTCCTCTTATAATTACTTCACTTTCTTTGACTCCCATTCCTAATAAAAAAATAAAACAGAACAAAAAAAGATTAAAATAACACATAAGAACAGAATACAACATGATCACATTTATAAATCTCAATCATCACCATAAGTTCTAAAACAGTGCTGGGGAAAGTTACTTTTAAAAGTAATGCATTACTCCCTAAAACGAAATGCGATACTTAGTTACTTGGAAAGTAATGCGCTACGTTACTAACCTTTTCTCATCTGGGCTGGCCTACTTGTTTGTTTTTAATATAAAAGGTGATATTTTTGGCAAATGTAAAATCCCTTTTGCATTAAAAGTTAAACGAATAGGCCTCAGGCTGAACGAAATGTAACTTCACATCTGTAAGTAGAGGGAGCCGCTCAAACAAATCTTTCAGCTGTGCTGCTATTCCGAATTGCATGAAGAATAGGATGCAGGAGAAGAAAGTACAACACTCTTCGGCAATTAAAAAAGGAAACGATGAAACAATTTTTTTCTAAAGTCATTTTTGCTTATTATTATGGTTGATTTGGATCATATAAGGTCAGTAGCAAAGACACTGGTTAATTAAAATGGGATTAAATACATAAAGGACATTTGTCATTTAACATATTTAATTAGTGCAGGTTCACATCATATTCTGAGTTTGCATGTGCAAGTGAGATGAGTAAATGCATGTTCACATTTTAAACATTTTAAACGCGCCTCTGCACTTACTCCCGATTTCTCTCAACATGGGGATAGGAGAGCTGTCAGTCAATAAATGGGAAAACAAAGTAACCGGTGTTGCTCATTTGAAAAAGTAACTCAAATATTTTTTTTGTAAATGCATTACTTTACTAGTTACTTGAAAAAAAGTAATCTGATTACATAACTCACGTTACTTGTTAATGCATTACACCAAACACTGGTTTTGAATATTTCATTGAATATTTATGCGACTGTATACCTTGGCTTTCTGCATGACATTTCCTTTGGTGGATGCATATATCGACGGGGGGCGTTTCTTCATTTCAGAAGCACAATTGACCGGCACAGTGGCACCATTGTAAATATCTTCCTTTTTTTGGCCTGGAACCTACAGGTATTAAGATACGAATTAATTTCATTGTAAAATCAGGTTCATCTGAGGGAAAAGCATATTAAGAGTCAAGAATGCAGGTACCTTAATGGTGGGTTTGCCTTCCACAGGCGCCCCCAGCATTCCTCCAGTCAGAGACTTTTTCAGTTTGTCCTTCACCTCCGTAAGTCGCAGCTCCAGGTCCACTCGCTCAGCTTCCTTCTGACGGCAGCTTTCCTCCAGCTGGGCCAGATGCTGCTCCATGGCTTTCTGCTGTTTATCTGATGCACACATGTACAAAACATATCACATCAAATGAACAGCTCCCATTACTGAGGATATTGCCAGCAGGTGGCGCCAAATACTGCAAAAAGTGTGACAAACCACCTTGCATGTTATTAAATAGCATTCAAACAAGTCAATTCTCTCACCAGTCGCCTTTTTCAGCTCTTCCTTCACCGCCCTCTTTTCTGAGCGCAGTGACAGCAGACTCTTCCTGATTGCTTCTTTTTCTTTCTCAAGCTGCTCTTTCTCACTGAGATACCGTCGTGCATCTTCTTCTGCCCTCGTCTTTCCATATTTCCAGTGGAAACAACTTACAGGAACCGTGTCGCTTCACTGTGATCTGTGTATCACCCTTGGCTGTGTCCATACTGGACATAGAGGAATAACGCTTCAGTTTAGACTGATTTTCATCTACCTGCGGGTGGAAGAGAGACAGAGTAGAGGGAAAAAAATTAGGAGAAATTACAGTTTGTGTGGAAACACAAACACAATGCTTTCGGTAAACATCCAACATTCTTGCCTTCCAGTATGATAGTATTTACTTCAGCATTACACAATGTGCTTATTTAAAGATTTCCTCAAAAGTTCCCTTTTATAAAGGAACATGCTTGCAATGACATTTGTAGCTGACTAGACATAAGAAAGTCAGTTGCACAACTTAACCTCCCAACAAATAAAGTAATGGTGCTACAAAAAATATTTTAGGAAGTAAAGCAGAGAATAAAACAGCAAGACATGTTTGTTGCTGCCTTTCAGGATAATTAAAAAATTCACTAAAACTTTGAGAGAACTGTGGTTAATCATGGCTAAGTCCAGAAACAACACCCAAATGGGCTGAAACGTTCTTTTCAAATGTCATATAATGCCAGTTTTTATAACACTCTTAGATCATGAATGCCAAGAATGTACACTATCGTTCAAATGTTTGGGGTCAATACAATTTTAAAATATTTTTTTATTTATCTCTTTTATTTATCTATTATGCTCATCAAGGCATTTATTTGATAAAATACAGTAAAAACAACAATATTGTGAAAAGTTATTTCAAATAACTTTAAGATCTATCTGAATATATTTTAAAATGTAATTTGTTGTAATGGCAATACTGAATTTTCAGCAGACATTTTACTCCAGTCTTCAGTGTAACATGATCCTTCATGTTCTTCTTCTTATTATTAATGCCGCTGCTTAATTTTGTGAAAACAGTGATAATTTTTTCAAATATACAGCATCTATTTGAAATAGAATAGTCTTTACTGTTGCTGAGGTGTATGATTTTACAAAACACCACAAAATACCCCCCCCCCCCAAAAAAAAAAATGGTCACACTTTATTCGAAGGTCCATTTCTCGCTATTAACGCAACATTAACTATGACTTTTGCCCCAATAAACTCCTAATTTGCTGCTTATTAATAGTTAGTAAGGTAGTTGTTAAGTTTAGGTATTGGGTAGGATTAGGAATGTAGAATATTCTCATGCAGAATATGTGATTTATAAGTATTAATACAGCCAGTATGTTAATAATAGGCATGCTAATATGCAACTAGTTAAAAGTGAGAATTGGTCCCTATACTAAAGTGTTACCAAAAAATGTGATGCATTTTTAACTGAACACCTTACCAACACGCTTTCATAGGGAACTTCGTCGTAAGTCCGTGGATCTGTGGAGGTGCTGCTAGAGGAGGTCGCCCACCTATGGCATAAAAATGTAATAAAACAAGAATTATCATGAAAATACTACAAATCTGAGTGAACGTCTTTACACATCCAAACTGGAACAAGCTAAATATCCTCATCTCTACTCACAGAAAAGAGTGTCGTGCTGCGCTCTGGATGCTGCTGATGGTGTCCACATCCACATAGTCATAATGCAATGCCTCAGGGGTGGTAGCGCTGCCTGCTTCAGCCAACAAAACCCCCAGCCAGCGGCCCATCTCCACAGAACAGCTCGCCTGAGGTTGATTGTATTACAAAATCACACCTTTTTTAATGAAAGATCTCACAATGTAACAAAGATCAATTTTATTACCTCCAGGGCAGCTATTTCTGTGCTCGCTCGCATGATGCGGAAGGCAAAAGGATGTTTGGGTCCAAGACCGGGTAAGACGTCTACACCATTGAGGGCTAATGCACTAACATGGGTGTGAATGTCCCCTCTGTCCTTATGGAGATACAGAGTCCCATTTCTCACACAACACCAGCGCTCCTTCCAACACTGGTTGACCAGGACATTCAAGTAACCTAGCAAAAAATAAGAAACTATCAGAGACTTGAAGGAACGTCTCAAAAGATGAAAAAGATCAACAGTGGAGGGAAAGTGGATTTATGTCCCCTCACCACAACGGGGATTGTCATCCAGGTGGGAAAGCGTGCTGGTTTCGCCCGGCAGGGGTGGCTTCTTCTTGGAGAAACTGATGATGCGGTTGATTTTTCTGCCAGCAGCTCGACTCATAGATCCAGTCAGCTCAGAGAATGTCCCTTTTTTGCCCTTCCCTACAGGAAGAAGCACAGGAAGCATCATAAGAGGATGTATAAAGTGCAAGGACAAGACACGAAACAAATGTTTGGATTCTATTAACGAAGATGCCATTGACTTCCTTTGTTTGCAGTGTTAAGGAAAAAACAGCATACTTAAAGGGATAGTTCACCCAAAAATGAAAATTTGATGTTTATCTGCTAACCCCCAGGGCATCCAAGATTTTTAACACAAACCGTTGCAGTCTGTCAGTCTTATAATGGAGGTGAATGGGAATCACGGCTTTCTGAGAGTAAAAAAAAACATACACAAACAAAACAAATTAAACCCTGTGGCTCGTGACGATACATTGATGTGTAAAGACACAAAACGATCGGTCTGTGCAAGAAACTGAACAGTATTTATATTGTTTTTTTACCTCTGATTCATGCAATGTCCGAACTGTCCTGAACGGCGGTGCGTCCTCCTGAGAGCGTCTTCGACAGCCGGCGCGTGAGGCATCTTCTTCTTCTTCTTGCTTTACGGCGGATCGCAGACTTGGAGTGTCAATGGTCCACTTGAGAGATAGGTGGCGGTAATGCACTTATAACCATTGACACTCCAAGTCTGCGATCCGCCGTAAAGCAAGAAGAAGTAGTAGATGCCTCACGCTCCTACTGTTGAGAACGTGCTCAGGAGGATGCGCTCAGGACAGTTTGAACAGTTCGGACATTGCGTGAATCAGAGGTAAAAAATTATATAAATACTGTTCAGTTTCTTGCACAGACCGATCGTTTTGTGTCTTTACACATCAATGTATCGTCACGAGTCGCAGGGTTTAATTTGGTTTTGTTTGTGTATGTTTTTTTTTAACCGATAAATGGCTGAATGGTTAATTCTATACTATTTTGTCCAAATAAGTCGTTATTAAACATTAAAACATTATTAAAACAATAAAATCAATCATTTGAAATGTTACAAGTGAATTTAGGGATAAAAAAAAACGTCCCATGACGTCCCAAAAAAGTTTCCATGACTTTTTCTATCATTTACAAATACTAAGTTGCTAATAAAACTTTTAGCTGCCGGTTTTTTTTTTTCATTTCATTTTTTGAACTTAACAAAACTAGGGGTACACACTATTAAAAATCTAGATGATACCAATAAACTGATAACTATTTTTATGTTTTAGATGAAAACTAGTAAATGGCTGATATTCAAATTTGATACTATTTTGTATAAATAAAAATAAAATATATAAATCAATTTATTTAAATGCTACTGAATTTAGAGATCACAACATAATATACAGTATGAAAAATGTATAATCATTTTGAGATTTGCTAAAAAATAACATTTAACAGTTTTAATGAATTATTAATGTTATTAACTTCAGGTGAGTTTTCGATGACATGGCATGCACAGATACAGTTTCAATATTTGTCCAATAATGATAAATAAAAACAATTTCTAACATCGGCTGATATGACATAAAATTACCAATATAATGTGTATACCAATAGAAAACCTAAAAAAAGGAGGAAAAAAAGAAGGATGTGACATACCAAAAGGGACAAACTTTAACCTCATCAAAAACAACAGAGCAGCTACATCCTTCCTGAGCTCCTAACGCCATTGTTTCAGCATTACATCAGATCACAGAACTAACTAGAGGAAACGCTCTACACCTGGAAAACCGACTCTGACCCCAAAAGCATTCGCTAAGCAAAGAAGCTGATCGATTGTGTCCATACCGTTCTCACAGATCTCACGGGTGACGTCTCCATTGGCTGCGCTGTCAGAATCAGAAGTATGTTTATCTGGTGACATCATCTGCAATGACCAAGAAACAGACAGAGCAATTATAGGGATCACCACGCTGGTTATGTTCATGTTAACATCGTGATCAGTATAGGTTAGCCATTTAGTGTACTCTGGGCTACAGGATGCTAGTAAACTGTTCAGCCTTACCTTATCCAGCTCTAGTTTTCGCAGTATCATTGGAGAGGATGAACTCTCTTTTCCATTAATGCTGTTTGCCAGGTTACTTACTTCCTGAATGACCTACATAGAGTTAACAGAAGAGAGTCATACAGAGAAAATCTGTCAGAACCAGATTTATTCAGATACCATGACACTATGAAATCTGAAAACAGTCAAAGTTAGCCATTTAGTGTACTCTGGGCTACAGGATGCTAGTAAACTGTTCAGCCTTACCTTATCCAGCTCTAGTTTTCGCAGTATCATCGGAGAGGATGAACTCTCTTTTCCATTAATGCTGTTTGCCAGGTTACTTACTTCCTGAATGACCTACATAGAGTTAACAGAAGAGAGTCATACAGAGAAAATCTGTCAGAACCAGATTTATTCAGATACCATGACACTATGAAATCTGAAAACAGTCAAAACATTAAAGTGAATAAGTTTACAAGAATGACTGCTATATACAGTGATCAGTTTTAGTGTGATTAATCCTTGATCCTGATTGGTTTTGCATAATGAGCCCTAAACGCTGTATGATTGTCAGAGGAAAATGACTTCAAGAGTTCCCACACTTTTCGACTAATTAATTTCCACTTTTTTTTGATAACCAACTTACTAATAAATGTATTTATTTTTTTATAATTTCGTCGATAATGTACTGTCAAAGATACATTTCTAGGCAAAGAAATATTTCAGAGTCGAGCACCAGTCGTGTTACTGCTAACCAAAACTAAACCTATTCAAAATATTTTTCATTAATTGACATAAAGCTAAAATAAAATAAAATGTAAATACTAAACTTAGAAATGTGGCCAACTAACTGAAAAATTGGCAGGGAATTGAAAAATTGAAAAATGTAAATAAATTAAAGATAAATTATATATATATATATATATATATATATATATATATATATATATATATATATATATATATATATATATATATATGTGAAGGACAAAAGCAACTAAAATTAAAATGAAAGCTGAAAATATATAAATAAAAGCTAAATAAAATATTAATAAATGCTATAATAGTATATAAACAATACTAAAATAACACTGTTGAGCATTACATTCACAATAAAAAAATGTCAGGCCTGGAAATCACTATTTTTACATTTCTGATATTTCCAAGTTCATAATTGTGCATGACTTTCATCTCTTACTTCTCACATAAAATAATTTCAACTTGTTTTAATTTGCAAATAGCCTTTATATTATGTCATATATTGTGATGAAGCACCTTGAGCCAGCTCTCGGCCTGTTCTTTGCTCTGTACAGCCAGCACTAGCGCCTCTCCCCCCGGCATGGAGAAACGAAGCTCGTGCTTCTTGCGGCGTCCATCTTTAGGCACGTAGATGACATTGCAGAGATTCAGGGGGAGGTCAATGTGTGGAGAACGATCTTTGGGATTCTTGAAGCACTGTGGAGAACAAATTCTATGTTTAGAGCTTGCCAAATTGACCAGATGTTAGATTGTCTCCCTTTTTTTTAACAGTTCCAGTGCGATTCACCTGAAGTCTGTTCTCGCGAATTATTGTTAGCTGCTTAGCCCATTGACCGAAGCGTTTCTTGCGAAGCAGGAATGCACATTTGCGGCAGTCTTTGATTTGACCATCTGGACTCTCCTCTGTAGGCCACTGGTGTGTCCTCGCTCTGCCTTTAGCTTCCTCATCCTCTTCATCGTAGGACTCATAAGAACTGCTGAGTGCATCTGAATCATTGTCTGTTGACATCAACATATATTAAAACTAATCTAGCACATTTTGATAGGCACAAGCATAACAAACAGCACAGGTTCCTTACAGGAGTTTTTGCTGGCCCCGTTCAGTCGAGTTGTTGGGTAATTGTTGTCAGCATCTTCATAATAAGCATCCTCTATTGAGTTTGGAGGGCTGGAGTTACCTGATAAATAAGCACACTGTGTTAGGTTTCATAAATGGCTGTTATTGTGCCTTCTTAGGCTTGAATATGTTTGCACTTACTGCGAGTAGTTATATACTGGGGCGTTGTGCCCGTTCCGAGCGGGACAGCTTCTTCATAGTAATCATCAGGAGGAGGTGTGGTAGGAAGGGGAGGAGGTGTGTCTGTGGGACTCTGGAAAAAACAATTATTAACAAATTCAAAGTCGCATGCTTTAAAATAAAATAAAATGATTTTTCTGTCTAAAAGACTATTATCATTTTAATAGTGAATTAATTTTCATATTTATTTTAGCTGCCGTAGACTAGTGCTCAAACGTTTTGGTCAGTACGATTTTTTAACACTTGCATTTTAAAGATTGCATTTGTTTGATCAAAAATACAGTAACAAGAGTTGTGAAATATTATTATTATTTTTTTATTTGAATATATTTTAAAATGTCATTTATTTCAGCAAGCCATGACTGGTCTTCAGTGTCACATGAGCCTTCAGAAATCATCATTCGATGCTCAAGAAACATTTCTTATTATTATCAATGTTGAAACCAGTTATGCTGCTTAATAACTTTGTGGAAACTGTGATACATTTCAGGATTCAGGATTCTTTGATGAACAGAACAATTAAAAGAACAGCATTTATTTGAAATACAAATAGTTTGTAACATTGCAAATGTCTTTACTGTCCCTTTTGATCAATTGAATGCATCCTCGCTGAATAAAATGACTCTTTTTTATGTTTTTGTATTTCATATATATTTTTGTACCGATTTTGTGGGCGGGTGCTTGGATGCCTCGTCTTGCTCCACATCTTTCATCTCTTCGGGCGAGTCCCTGAGATCCTGCAGGTCACAGTCTGAGAACAAACATCAAAACTGAACAATTACGACACATGCAATTCATATGACATCCTGGAAATATGATTATAACGCAAACAAAGCTGCCATTCTTTCTGCTATTTTTAGCAGCACCTACTAGAAGTATTTATGTATAACAACGTTTTAGGCACTGTTTCGCAAAACTAAATTCAGAAAAAAATGGGAATGATTTGCACAAATGAACGTCGAGTAAACACAGCAATAAACTCACCAAATTCTTCAAACAATGATTCAACAAAGCTGGTACCATTTCCATAGAGAGACGTGTTTATGTATATTAAGTCAGATCCATTTACTATGAAATAAACAAACATAATTGAATTAATTTGCAATATTACAAATGTGATTTACCCTTCATACATAAATTCTTATATGAAATACAAAACAGAATGTCAATCATAACATACACTTTATTCCTATAATTTTTTGGAGTAACATTTTTAGGCTCAGAGTAACTGTGCTGTCTGAAATACTTTGACGTTGCTATAATTATGAATGTGTGGATCTCTTCAGTGGGGCCTTGGTCAAGCGTTTCTGCTCAGCTGTTATGTATTTGCTGCTCAATCTCACCGGATGGCTGCAGCTGTTTGACCAAGTTTCTGACCACACTCATCTTCTCTGCTGTGGCTGAACTAATGCTCTCGTTCTCCAGCAGCTTGAGAAGCAAACTCAGCTCCTTCACCAGGTGCTCCATATCTGCAGAGATTCAAGACAAGGACAGGATCAGGGATCAGAAACATGTTTGCAGAAGATTGCATGGGAAAATCACTAGACTTTTGGGCCCTGTTGCATTTATATACATCAGGTGATCTAAATACTTAAGCAACTTTTATATTAACTTTTATTTATTTTCTAATCGTGTAACGGCATTTCCATTCAGCTCATTTGACCTTTTTAAAATCTGTCATGAGGCAAGCCTCAGCTGTTGGACATCTGATTTCTTTGGCTGTTTGTTGAGGAAACCTTGCCAAAATGCCAAACATGATATCCTGAAGGTTTAATGCAATAAACAAGCAAAGACAGGGGTATGACCTGAATTGATTTCTTATGGTAGTGCTCTTCCAGATCTGTGCATGGTGAACAATAGCTGCACTGTTATGAATGGCCTAACAAACACAGGAAACAAGAAACCCCCTAAAGAGAAACAACATTTTTAGAATGTCCTGGAATAAGCATTCACGTATATAGAGCTAGTCAACAATGCACCAGCATTTATAATGGTTGTCTGTAGGTGTGGACATATCTCATTATTCATATTTGGAAGGAAACCCGAGGAAAAGTAGCTTGAATTTCTGGCCCTGAAAAATATAGTTAGATGCTGGTTTTAAAATGCTGATTGACATTTACTGGTGATTTAATACTTGTTCTCTTTGGGGTCTAAGAGACTCTGAAAAATGTAATTTTTAATGTTATGAGAACTGATTATAAATAAAATGTCAGCTTGATAATATGCAATAACAATTCCAAAACGGAGGGTTAAAAAAGGAAAATAATATTGATCATTTAAAAATATTTATTTATAATGTAAGTTTAAAAATAATGTCATTATTTAAAATAGTTTAATTATTTCAATATTTTATTTGTAAAAAGAGTAAATAAGTTCACTCCTGTCAGTTATCATAGCCAGATATAATATATTGCTATTTCTGTGCTCATTTTAAAATGACTTCTTGTTATTTTCAATAAATTTTTATGTTCAAAGTGAGTAAATAATTGTTCACTGCTTGTTGGCAGTCAATTTCATTTTTTTATCCTCATGATCAGTGGTGTAGTCTACGTGATACGCAGGTATACGCCGTATACCCACTAGGAAAGGTGAAGGATTTCCGTATGCCCACTTAAAAAAAGCACGAGGATACGTAACATCATCATTTTGTAACAGAACTTTCACACGTTCATTCATAAATTCACCCCATCCATGTTGTGAAGCACCTACTTCTTGAAAATCACGCAGTGTTTCTGTTGATGACGAGTGCTATTGCGCAACTCTTGTTGCTTAAAAAGTGTGCAAATGATTACATTTCGTGAGGACGCACCAGTGGCCCCATCGGAGCAGTGACAGATCAGTCAACTGTACCGAACGTCTTTCACACTGGCCTCTGGACATCAGATAGTCACTGGACACACAGATAGTTTAGCTGTGCATTTATTGAATGAGCACTGTGCAATGTCCGAACTGATTGCACTATATTTTATGTATAATCGTTTTCTATTCTTAACTGTTTTAAATTCATTTTAAACCTCTTAAATACATTTTTTTTTATCATTTTCAAAGTTTTTAAATTCCTTGTTTTATTGTTGTGATTATTTTTTTTTCTTTCTTTTCTTTTGTGTAAAGCACTTTGAATTACCATTGTGTATGAAATGTGCTATATAAATAAACTTGCCTTGCCTTGCCTTGCCTACCTGACATGGTCATGATCAAATATGTTAGCTTTGCTTGGCGGCATAAAGGAAAAGAATGCAATTATTTGTAAATTGAACTGTCTGAAAACGAAAGTAAATGAAGGGAGTTGAAAGATTTCTTATCCTGTGGCACCCTCTAGTGGACTGCAGTTGTCCTCTAGAGAGGGCATTTTTGCTCAGCCAATGCAAGTCTATGGGAAATCTTTGATTTTTGATAATTATTTATAGAAAACTTTAAGTCTTATCAGCTAGAAAAGATATAGAAACAAACTACAGATCAGGTCCAATGTCTCTGACGAGTTTGGTGCCTGTATTAAAGCCCTAGAAGGATATACAGTACAGTTGAAAATTATTGGTCTCAGAAGAAGAAGAATACGTTTAAATAGTATAACAGTATGTTGGCTTTCTCAAGGCAACATAGCTAATAACTTAAGTAATGTTAGTGTGGTGGATCAGTGAATGCGAGAGAAGGGGAGAGATAACACACATGTGTCTACAGCAGTTAAACCGAATACAATGTTTATATCTCCTTGTTGCAGACGATTAGAGAGATGAGAACTCCTGACCAACCTTGTGGACTGAATTTAAAAACAGGCACTCTTAAATGTGCATTGAAAATTGCCAACTGATAAAACCTATTCTCCAGGGACCATATTCTTAAGATAAATGTAACTGGCTGAGTTAAATGATTAACACTAAACAGTAAGAAATCAGTCCAGTCTCCCCAGCTGTAAATGTCATTGGCGGTTAAAGTCTTCTGTTGCTTATAATAAATTGACATGTTGATATCACATAAGCAGTCTTTCAGAATGCTCTCAGTTACATAGATGCATATTGTATGAAATAGTGAGTGTGGTGGTGCTTATGGGGTGTCGCTGTGGGACGGTGAGTATGACACTACAAAAAAACTAGGCTACACCACTGCTCATGATACATCTGCTTACTCTCAGTCTTCTCTTGCCAGTTGCATTCTGGCAAACCCAGTTCAATCGAAGTCACCTGAAGCAGTTTCAGTAAACGGTGACATACACGAGGCTCACTCTCTGATATAATCATATGACACTGATTCCATTTGATTGCACTTTGAGAATGATGAATGTATCTTTCTAATCACCCTAATGTTACTTTTTGAATGTTCACTGAACCTTCTGAAACTAATAAGTAGTAATATTTAAAAAAAAAAAAACATTAGATGATCATCCAACTAAAATGTTCAAAAAAAATTAACAATCTAAAAATAAATGTTTTTGAGTTAACGTTCTGAGAACGTTATTAAAGACCAGATAACCTTGATCAAATGTTCTATTAACATAACTGGAAGAAGTTTGTTAATAACTTTAAGAAAACTTTGCCAGAACATTAGCCAAAGTTCTAAGAACGTTCCCTGTTAGCTGGGAAACAGATTAAAGAGATCAGAGTCACACATCTTTCATGCTAGTGAATAGAAAGCAGTGGTAAGTACCTGACAACTCGTTTCTTTCATACAGAAACACATGTAAGCACTTCACACCACACCCGGACTCTGTTCAAAAGAGAGGGATGGGAAAAGAAAAGCCTCTTTTCAAGGCTACCTGCCACACATTTAGCTTTGCTGATCTAGGAATTATTATTCTTGGCCACAAGTAATTACTGCAATATGTGACCTTCCTTTCGCATTTGCCCTGACAGAGTTTTTTTTCTATCTGTCTGGACCAGATCAAAAAACCTGTTGCATAGCTCATGATCTTTCTTTTCTAGACCCTCACCGCTCTGAAAACAAACACTGCTTTGAAGCAGAGGTTGCAAACCGCTAAGCAAACAGGGGGAATTCAAAATAAAGGATCTTTTCTGAGCTTGCACTTCTATTTTGAGGATCATCCTGTTCATTTAATATTTCTTGGTATGCAAATGTGCGATCTACAGTACATGTAACAGAGTCCATGTTAAACATATTAATGATAATATAAATAGTATCTGAAAATAGTGCAGTTAAAAGCTGCTTAGTAATAATTAGGCTAAATATTAAACAATATAGTCTACATTAAATATTACATTTTAGCATTACTCGTTACTTATACATTTTAGAGTGAGGGTCAATGAAACAGTGACGAATGTAAGAGAACTTATGTCAGCATATTTACTTAGAGGGCTGTAAAAATGTGCTCTTTAACAAAAAAAACTATCCTGTGTAAGATGATGCAAGATAAACAGTGGTATGAGGCCACAAATGTACTTCAGTGAAAATAACACCACTGATTTCTATTACTAGGTGACTTTGTGTTGTGCCATTTTTAAGGAATACTATATTTCACCCAAAAATTTAAATTTGCTGACAATTGACATCCAAGATGTAGATGAGTTTGTTTCTTCATCTGGAGAACACCAATGGATCCTCTGAATTAAATGATGGATTTATTTCTAACAAACACGCTGCTTTTCACTTCACAAGACTTTAATTGATTGTGGATTATAGTGAGGTTTTTATCAGCTGTTTGGACTCTCATTCTGACGGCGCCCATTCACTGCAGAGGATCCTTTGGTGAGCAAGTGATGTAATGCTAAATGTATCTAAATCTGTTCTGATGAAGAAACAAAAGTTGCATCCCAATTTGCATACTTATGCACAATTCTATGCCGTTTTTAGTGTGATTAGTGTGTTCGCACTGCAGCAAGAAAAAGTGCATTTCAAATGTCCAGATGATGCAATTAAGTTCCTGAAAAAAAGTGTGGAAGACTCTGATGTTGGATGATAAAATAACCTTATATAATAAGTAGTGCCGTCAAACGATTAATCGCGATTAATCGCATCCAAAATAAACGTTATTGTTTACAAAATATATGTTTGTGTACTGTGTATATTTATTATGCATACATAAAAACACACACATACAGCATATATTCTGAAAATATTTACATGTATATATTGATATTCATATAAAATCTATCATATATAAATATATTTAATATATAAACATAACATATTTTTCTTAAATATATACATGCATGTGTGTGTATTTATATATACATAATAAATATACACAGTACACACATATATTATGTAAACAAAAACTTTTATTTTGGATGTGATTAATCGCGATTAATCTTTTGACAGCACTAATAATAAGTACACAGAATAAGTGCATAGTTGTATAGCGCTTCATTTGGGACACAACTAAACATCATCTATGTACAAACATTCTAATCATAGTAAGTCTAATCAGTTTTAAAACAACAACAACAACGAAAGTCCACAAATCTGATCATTCTAGATAAATTAAAACATATATTCCCGAATAAACATCTAAGTGCATATTATTTAAAACATGCATTTCAAACGATTAAGTGGTTCAATCAATGAAATATAATATTACTCTATAGGACTGGAACCTTCCTGGTTGTTTGACAACAAAGGAGAACCCATATAATTCACAATGCAGATTTCCAAACGCCTTTGCAGTTCTGTCAGCAGAGCACAAACACAGAGCTGACAGACATAAAGAAAGCAAACCAATTATTTGCTCACCGATCTCAACGGCTAAACGAGATGAGAAACCCACCATTTTCAGACAAAACCAAAACTGAGCTGTGATGTGCTGAGGAGGATTTTGTGAGCTCTTTGACTCTCTCAGTTCATCCTCATTGGTGTGATTCCTGTGGGGATGTCTGCACTGGATCAACCCTCTCTCACTCACTCTCATTTTCTCTCTTCTCCGTCCACCACATTACTCTCTACAGTCTATAGCTAAAAATATATATATAAACTGTAACATTTATTAAAAATGTACATTTTAAAAATAGAAATACATTTTAATACTTTTTTCCATTTTTCACAAATAATTTTTGTTTTTTTTACAGTTGAAGCTACAATGGGAACTTTTTCTGAGTAATTAACTTCCATATTAAACGTAGGGGTGGGCGATATACCGGTAGACATGATTAACCGGTAGAAATTTGTCAACCGGTATATAGTCTGGACTATCGTCTCGATCACGGTTACATGCTCACATGATGTTGCTGTGCTACGTGGTCATGAAAACGTATTGTTTGTACACGTTTTGTGCTTTAAAAACAAGTGATTTTAAGCTGTTGGAATGCAATCAGCAGCAAAAAAAAACTTATTTCACTATATGGGGCGGCTGTTTGAGAGACTGTTTTAGTTTCTGAGTGTTGTCAAAGAGGCGCACGCATGTGAAGACAGTGCTCATAGAGAGAGTTATATTTGCAGCTCATCAGGCCTTAAACGGTTAAATACACACTTGTATGTGTCAAAATGCCTGTCTTAGCAAGTATCCTTGTAAACACAGTAATTTAGGTCTTAAAGGGTTAGTTCACCCAAAAATTAAAATTCTGTCATTAATTACTCACCCTCCTGTTGTTCCAAACCCATAAGACATTCATCTTCGTAACACAATTTAAGTGACGCATTCCACAAGTGACGCAGTAGAGACGAAAATGTGGAATAAAGTCATTATTTTAGTTTTCTTTGTGCAAAAAAAGTATTCTCGTTGCTTCGTAACTTTACAGTTGAACCGCTGAAGTCACACGGACTACTTTGTTGATCATCTTGGTACTTTTCTGGACCTTGAACGTGGCAGTTACCTTGTTGTCTATGGGAGGGTCAGAGAGCCCTCATATTTCATAAAAAATATCTTAAATTACAATTTGCAACAGACGGATGTACTGTTACTTCCTCTACAGCCAAAAATCTGGGTGTTATGATAGCAACTTGTCTTTTGAAAATCATATTTCCCATGTTACAAAAACAGCATTCTTCCATCTTAGAAACATTGGCAAGTTACGAAACATGTTACCTGTTTCTGATGCAGAAAAGCTAGTTCATGCATTCATGACCTCTAGACTGGACTATTGTAATGCACTGCTAGGTGGTTGTCCTGCATCTTCAATAAACAAGCTTCAGGTAGTCCAAAATGCAGCGGCTAGAGTCCTTACCAGGTCAAGAAAATATTATCATATTACCCCAATTTTACAGTCTCTGCACTGGCTACCTGTTAAGTTCTGTATCAGTTACAAAATATTATTACTTGCCTATAAGGCCCTTAATGGGTTAGCTCCTGCGTACCTAACTAGTCTTCTACCACGTTACAATCCATCACGCTCCCTAAGGTCGCAAAACTCTGGACTTTTGGTAGTACCTAGGATACACAAACACAGAGCTGACAGACATAAAGAAAGCAAACCAATTATTTGCTCACCGATCTCAACGGCTAAACGAGATGAGAAACCCACCATTTTCAGACAAAACCAAAACTGAGCTGTGATGTGCTGAGGAGGATTTTGTGAGCTCTTTGACTCTCTCAGTTCATCCTCATTGGTGTGATTCCTGTGGGGATGTCTGCACTGGATCAACCCTCTCTCACTCACTCTCATTTTCTCTCTTCTCCGTCCACCACATTACTCTCTACAGTCTATAGCTAAAAATATATATATAAACTGTAACATTTATTAAAAATGTACATTTTAAAAATAGAAATACATTTTAATACTTTTTTCCATTTTTCACAAATAATTTTTGTTTTTTTTACAGTTGAAGCTACAATGGGAACTTTTTCTGAGTAATTAACTTCCATATTAAACGTAGGGGTGGGCGATATACCGGTAGACATGATTAACCGGTAGAAATTTGTCAACCGGTATATAGTCTGGACTATCGTCTCGATCACGGTTACATGCTCACATGATGTTGCTGTGCTACGTGGTCATGAAAACGTATTGTTTGTACACGTTTTGTGCTTTAAAAACAAGTGATTTTAAGCTGTTGGAATGCAATCAGCAGCAAAAAAAAACTTATTTCACTATATGGGGCGGCTGTTTGAGAGACTGTTTTAGTTTCTGAGTGTTGTCAAAGAGGCGCACGCATGTGAAGACAGTGCTCATAGAGAGAGTTATATTTGCAGCTCATCAGGCCTTAAACGGTTAAATACACACTTGTATGTGTCAAAATGCCTGTCTTAGCAAGTATCCTTGTAAACACAGTAATTTAGGTCTTAAAGGGTTAGTTCACCCAAAAATTAAAATTCTGTCATTAATTACTCACCCTCCTGTTGTTCCAAACCCATAAGACATTCATCTTCGTAACACAATTTAAGTGACGCATTCCACAAGTGACGCAGTAGAGACGAAAATGTGGAATAAAGTCATTATTTTAGTTTTCTTTGTGCAAAAAAAGTATTCTCGTTGCTTCGTAACTTTACAGTTGAACCGCTGAAGTCACACGGACTACTTTGTTGATCATCTTGGTACTTTTCTGGACCTTGAACGTGGCAGTTACCTTGTTGTCTATGGGAGGGTCAGAGAGCCCTCATATTTCATAAAAAATATCTTAAATTACAATTTGCAACAGACGGATGTACTGTTACTTCCTCTACAGCCAAAAATCTGGGTGTTATGATAGCAACTTGTCTTTTGAAAATCATATTTCCCATGTTACAAAAACAGCATTCTTCCATCTTAGAAACATTGGCAAGTTACGAAACATGTTACCTGTTTCTGATGCAGAAAAGCTAGTTCATGCATTCATGACCTCTAGACTGGACTATTGTAATGCACTGCTAGGTGGTTGTCCTGCATCTTCAATAAACAAGCTGCAAACAGCTGAGAAAGAAAGCATGTAACAGTATACTGGATCCGGGCAGCTCTTAAAGTGACAGCAGTCTAATATTCCTGGTGTCTGTCATATATGTTAATGTGCAAACAACAGAAGAGAGAAAATCTCTCACTGCTCTTGACTAAATCACTTTTGTAACTTTAATACAAAGAAATATATATTTAATTTACACAGTGAAGAATAGGCAGTGTTTTATACATTTGATTACTTTATACAATGTATAATTTTTATTTCTATTTCTATTATTTTTGTCTTTTTTATTTAGTAAAAATAAAGTGTATTGCACGCCTTATTTTTACTAAATTGTATATGTACTAGTGTATGTTTCATTTAAAGCAAAAAGTGTAATATATTGTATTGTGAAATATATTGTTACTGTGAAATAAAATTACACATACTGCGATTTAAGATTTTAGTTATATCGCCCACCCCTATTAAACAGTTGTAAATTTGTGATCCTTCTTCCTCAAATCCAAAACAAACTAAATTTCACTTTCAAATCTTAAAGAGTGCAAGATCTCCGAAAGGCATCACTCTAAATCACACAGCCAATGATAAGCTATCTTTCAGTTGTCTTTCACTGAGTTTGCTTAATGGCCAGTAAACTCCTCCTAAGAGTTTTCCTCTCTATCAGAGAGCAGGAAACGTGAATGTGTGTGTGTCCGTTAGGGGAAACAAGAAAAAGAGAGGGGCGGAAGAAGAGTAGGAGGCGGAAACTCAGAGAGCAGAGAGTAGGATGACTCTGTTATTGTACTGAGAGCGGCACAATCACAACTCCAGGGCCGCAGCTCTCCAGAGGGCCATTGTCTGGGTGTGCACTCGCTGACACGGGCGAGGGAGCGACCCGTCCCTTTTCCGAGCAACTCAAGTTCCCACACAACACCCTCTGTGCCTCTGTGTCTTCTGCTGGCCATGTTTCTCTCTGGAAACTGGGTCAAGTTTGTGGAACTAAGCACAGTCAGCTCAGTTACATGCTGCCGTGCATCTCGTGTGTAATGTGTGGGAATGTGAGGCTTTTGAACCCCGTCTGACTGCTTCAGTGGCTCTTTTAATGTGTCTGTGCTGTCTGCTGGCTCTCACAAACCAAAGACACATTGTATTTAAGTTAAAAGTGACAAAAGACAGACCAGCTGAAAATAAAGACTTCTCTCATCAGCACTTTTATAAGTCATATACGCATGTAATGAAGAAGATTAAGTGATCCAACTAGAGATAATCAGCTTGACCAATTTCTAGCCAGTTTTTTAGCTTGAACATTTTTCTAATCAGTAATTTGTTATAAAATCCAACACTGCCATTACACAACTTTTCAGACAGAAACAATTCATATTCAAATGCTATTCACATAAATTAATTATAATTATAAATAAATGTTTACTTTGTCAGGTGAGAAATGCACAGCATTTTAATCTTAACATTTCGACATAAATACCTATTAAATACCAAGTAAACGAATGGGACTATAGTTCACAAAACATCTTAAAGATAATTAATAACTATTCATGTTATTATTGAATTATGTTTTTTTAAATAATTTTTTTTAATGATTTTTAATTCATTTTTAAATGATAAATTATTACAAATATAAATAAATGTATTAAAATAAAAAATTCAAATGATTTATCTATTATTATTCATTATTAGATTATTTAGAATTAACTAGAACAAACTATTAACTATATAAATATTAATTATATATAATAAATAGTTATATATAAAACGTGCGTGTGTATATATATATATATATATATATACACACATACTGATTAGATTAATAGTAATAATAATTAATTATTATTACATTTTTATATATTATCTTTTGTAATTCATGTTATATAATTACTATTAATATGAAAATTTGAAATTAAAATGTGAAATTAAATATAAAAATGTAAAATGATTAAAATAGATAAAACACATGCATACACATGATTATTTAAATATACTCTTATTTCATTTATAGTAGTAAATTTTAATATTTTAATCATTTGTTTTATTGTTTCAATTCAGTAATAATTGTAATTTTATAATCAGAATCCTAAAAAAACAGTATCTGTCAACCTACAGATCAAACAACCAAGTTGCTTTTTTATCTTGGGAATCCACAATACAGCCATTTACATTCAAACAAAAATTTGAAAAAGAATGAGGTTGTATACCATTTAGAATTAAATTCCAATTCAAAGAAATGTATCAACTGCAGGTTTTTAACCAGAAAACAATGTTTGTTGCGTTTAACATATCACAGAATGTTAAAAAGACAGACAGACAGACAGACAGACAGACAGAGAGACATACAGTTACATATACAGACAGACAGACAGATAGATAGGTAGGTAGATAGATAAATAGACAGACAGACAGACAGATAGACAGATAGATAGATAGATAGATAGACAGACAGACAGACAGACAGACAGACAGACAGACAGACAGACAGACAGACAGACAGAGAGACAGACAGACAGACAGACAGTAGAGCAGACAGACAGACAGATAGATAGACAGATAGATAGACATATAGGCAGACAGACAGACATATAGGCAGACAGACAGACAGACAGATAGATAGATAGATAGATAGACAGACAGTAGATAGATAGATAGATAGATAGATAGATAGATAGATAGATAGATTATATACAAGTAAAAACTCCTAAAACATAAATGCAAATCTTTCTTGAAATTCTTATCATTCAGTTATAATTACTGCTCCTTCCCATATCTTGGCTGCTACTTTGCATGACTAATGGGATTGAGGAAGGTTGATTAGGAAAAGCTCTTCCAGCTTTATCCCAGGCCTCAGCATCTGACCTTCTTTCATTAAGGGGTTAATACATTGGTCATCCACAGCAAGCCCCTGTGATGATTGCCTTTGATTTCCACTCTTTGAGGACACAAGTGTGGAAGGGCCTACAGGGTCACACACAAGGACCTTTCGGGCCCCTATGTATCGTAATAACTCTGTGTGATTTCTCTATAGACAAGAGCTGCCCTTGACGGCTGTGTTTGGGCCGAGAAATGCTGGAGTGAGAGACAGTGTCAGGCCTGTGCGGACCCATCAGGCTCACAAGCTGCAGAAGAGAGAAGCCTTTGTCTCTTTGGCCATGGGTATTTATAGATGTAAGCCATGTGCATAAGGACCCCCCCACTCCCAGACTGCATGAAGTCTTGCATCAAAGGAATTAAGCATATTGTCATGACTAGAATTGCTGTTAATCAATCAATCAGTGAATTAAATATCAATTAGGGGGGGGGGGCATTAATTTAATGAAAATGGCATGATCTTACAGGACTGTTCAAAAGTTTGGGGTCAGTAAGATCTTTAAAAAAAGAATACTCAGCAAGGATGCATTTCAATTGATCAAGTGACAGTAAAAACATTCATAGTGTTTCCATAAAAATATCAATCAGCACAACCACTTTCAACAAAAGATTCTAGAGAAGCAAATCAGCCTATTAGAATGATTTCTGAAGGATCATGTGACACTGATGACTGGAGTAATGATGCTGAAATTTCAGCTTTGCATCACAGGAATAAATTACACATTAAATTGTATTAAAATACAAAATCTTTTGTAAATTGTAATAATAATAATTCACAATACTATACTTTTTTACTGTATTTCTGATCAGTTAAATGCAGCCTTGTAGTACAAGAGACTTCAATAAAAACTAATAATAAAATATAAAAAATGTTTTAAAAAATTTATTTAAAATGTAAAAATTACTGACCCCAAACTTTTGCAGTAGCATATAATAAATCACCAATAATTCATAGGGTTAGAGCACACAGACCCTACAGTTTTCACAAAGTTTAAAGGTGTAAGGTTCACCACTAATGCTCGTAACAAGAAGCAAGCAAACACTTAAATGGGCATTTCCAAAATCCCCCCATAACTAAAAACAGCAACAAGTAGCTGATGGGCTGTTTTTTCCTGGCATCCATGCAAACAAACTCAGAGTTGAACACATTCTCAAGCGGATTTCCTGCATGAGGGGCAAGGAAGTCTTCTTTCAGATCATAGCCATATCATGCTGAACTGGCCTTCAACCAGCTCAGAACAGCATGAAGGAGCTGATAGCTGGCTCAGTGGAAAGTGAGGGAAATGGAGAATACAGGATGAAAGGATGATATTTTGTATATTTTATAGCAGTAATGCACAATTTGTCACAATTTGTGAGAAAGGTCTTGTTTTTTCAATATAATGAGGAGGTGTATTAATATAACAGGAGTTTGCTGTTATTATTCTTGATAAACAGTTTTCCTTACATTAGACATATTCATTTGGGCCTTTAACAAATCATTTTGAGGTAAACAGAAGAAATGCAAAGAACAATTTGTAGTCAATATAAGCAGCCTTTTGATTTTAAAAAGGTGAATTTTAAGTCTATTTATTAAAGGAACACAAGGCTAATTTTCCAACTCCCCTAGAGTTAAACAGAGAAGAACAATTTGTAGTCAATATAAGCAGCCTTTTGATTTTAAAAAGGTGAATTTTAAGTCTATGTATTAAAGGAACACAAGGCTAATTTTCCAACTCCCCTAGAGTTAAACAGTTGAGTTTTACCGTTTTCAAATCCATTCAGCCGATCTCCGGGTCTGGCGTTAGCACTTTTAGCTGTAGCTTAGCATAGATCATTGAATCTGATTAGAACGTTAGCATCTCGCTCAAAAATGACCAAAGAGTTTCGATATTTTTCCTATTTAAAACTTGACTCTTCTGTAGTTACATCTTGTACTAAGACTGACGGAAAATTAAAAGTTGCGATTTTCTAGGCCGATATGGCTAGGAACTATACGATATGGCTAGTAAATATACATGATATTACGTAGAGCCTGAAAATAGGCTAACTTCTGCCAACATAACCAACGTGACCACCTGCTTGCACAGGGAGCATGCTGGGGACTATTTTCAGGCGCTGCGCAATATCATTGCGCCTGCTGCACCCATGGTACTGCAGCAAAGTTCCTTGATTATTACGCCGGAATGAGAGTATAGTTCCTAGACAGATCGGCCTAGAAAATCACAACTTTTAATTTTCCGTCGGTCTTAGTACACGATGTAACTACAGAAGAGTCAAGTTTTAAATAGGAAAAATATCGAAACTCTTCGGTCATTTTTGAGCGAGATGTTAATGGTCTAATCCGATTCAATGATCTATGCTAAGCTACAGTTAAAAGTGCTACCGTCAGACCCGGAGATCAGCTGAATAGATTAGAAAACGGTAAAACTCAACTGTTTAACTCTAGGGGAGTTGGAAAATGAGCCTATTTTCAAAAATAGTGGAGTGTTCCTTTAAAGCTTTTATACATGATAGATTTAAAGTATGCAATTAAGATGAAATACATTTTAGAATTAATATATTTTAGATTTTATTTACTGTAGAAAATCGTAACAACAGGGTTGACTATTCAAGATTGTCCCCTACCTGAAGGGTTCACATGCTGAAATGGTGATGATGTAATTATGATGTCAGTATGTTTTTTTAAGGAATTGTACATCTTTTCCATAAAGAGGAGTTATGATGCTAACAAAATTGGCACATATTATTTGGCACAGACATATATACAGTGGTGTGAAAAAGTGTTGGCCCCCTTCCTGATTTCTTTTTTTTTTTTGCATGTTTGTCACATTAATATGTTTCAGATCATCAAACAAATTTAAATATTAGTCAAAGATAACACAAGTAAACACAACATGCAGTTTTTAAATGAAGGTTTTTATTATTAAGGGAAAACAAAATCCAAAACTACATGGCCCTGTGTGAAGAAGTGTTTGCCCCCCTGTTAAAACTGTGGTTTATCACACCTGAGTTCAATTTCTCTAGCCACACCCAGGCCTGATTACTGCCACACCTGTTCGCAATCAAGAAATCTCTTAAATAGGACCTGCCTGACAAAGTGAAGTAGACCAAAAGATCCTCAAAAGCTAGACATCATGCCGAGATCCAAAGAAATTCAGAAACAAATGAGAAAAAGTAATTGAGATCTATCTCGGATTTCTTAGCCAAGTGGATTTTGAATGCAGCATCCAAAAGACAAAAAAATAGCCGAATAATATTTTTTTTAATGTTTGATACAATCCCACCAGCGTGATTAGATCGTTCAGTGCGTCATATCATCAGCTACTAAATTCAAATCTGCGTTCGCTGGCTGGCGCTGAGCCAGACAGACGCGTTTGTACAGCGCTGCATTATAACCAATCACACACGATTCTGTTGAGCTAATGAATGCAATGACCAATCAGAGACGTTCAGATGAGTCATCGCTGAAACGAGGTGTTTTGTTCACTTGCTCGCTGACTGAATTATCCTGCGAATTCTCTCATCAGAAACAACAAAGTGCAGATGTGTGTACAAATGTAAGTTAAGATATTCACTTCACAGTGTAAACAGCTTCAGTGATTTTAATGGGAGTTTTTGAGAGTGCCTGAACTCTGGCTAGACTGAATGAAAATGCTCTTTGATAATGTATGTTCTTTGCTCTCTGTTAAATGAAAGTGTTATAATTAGTAACTTATAATATTGTAATTAAATAAATTCACATTAAATACAAAGTCAGTCGTATTAAAAATATTTTATGGCATGACAGCCATATCCGCTACTTAAGTAAAAAGTCGGGTTTTTAGGCTATGTGTAGTTAACAGATTACACAATTTGTCTGCTTTGCCCATCACCATTTATTGATCAAATAACATAATCTATAAAGGCGCAAAACGCATTTACTTACACATTTTAGAGAATCGAGATATTTCCTGATATAGTTAACACGTTCGGAAATATTTCGAATAAAAATGAAAAGAATAAATGAAACATAAGCCTATATCAGTTATACAGTGCTATTGTGGCTGCTGTGTGTCATTGTCATGTGGCATGACCCCCCCGCCCCCACGTGCCCCCCATATACTGTATAGTGCCCCCTCAAAAATCATGAGTGCATGACGCTCCTGATTGTGTAATAACATCAGATTCACCTGCACAGGTGCACAGGAAATGTGTGATTGACTTACTTTAGCAGCCTAATGATAAAAAGCTAAAATAATCCATTATTACTTATTTCGAAGACGATAACTGTAAGGCTAGTGTCGTATGAAAAACGAATCTTACTTACAAGTGGAATCGGTGATCTCCATGTCGAAAAGACTAGTTTTCTTGAGTAGCCTACTCCGTAACAGACTTCAGCAGCCCCTCACTGTAATGTACACCAGCATCTTGTGCAGCGCGCGTGTGGCCAACACTACACTTTTGACAGGGGCGCGTGCAGACCACTCCACATCTCTGCTCATCCGGGTCCTAGTGCTCGTCAGGTAGTAGAAGTTCCTAGTGGAAAACAACGTCATCCTGCTGGTCTGCTTAACCTTCTGATGCGTGAATTATCATTTATACCAAAACAGTGTATTTGGTTAGAGTTAATCATCGGTCCACTGCAAGGCTGCAGTAAACAGGCCAACATGGCGTATCAGCATTTGCATTTGAATTGATCCTGGCATTCAAAAAAAATAATAATTATA
>NW_015505303.1:288528-290468 GCF_001515645.1 Sinocyclocheilus grahami
TATAAAGAATATATAGTCCACACATCAGAGAGGCAGCCGAATCACACTTATGGATCGAGGTCAAAGGTAATCATTCAAGATGGTTTGATTTAACACAGTTTATGATTAAACATCAACATGATTTTTGATGTTAAAGTTTGGCACCCTCCAGAGGTAGAGGAATTGCAAGGTCTTTATACAGTTATGAAATATCAAACCATGGCACTAAATATACACGAGAAAAACAAATATTTTGATAAAAAATAAAAATGCAGCACAGATAGGGATATCTAACCTATCTAATATTGGGTCTTTCTAATTTACAATAGTAGAAAGTTTTGTAAAAGAAATAATGGGGAATAATTTATATTCCATTCAAATTAAAGTTTCTGAATACAAGTTTATGGCATGGTTTTAATAGTCAATTAAAACTAAAACTACAACCACAAAACATGTTTGTTACTTACATTAAATAAAATAAACCAAACCTTAAACTTATTTTATTTTAAACAATTTGTTGTACTATAACTAAAGCTAAAACTAAACTGAAAACTATATACTAATAATAGACATAAAAAAATACAACTAATAAAAATAAATAAAAGTAATGAGCTATTAAAATGTCAAAACATAAAATTTAAATAAAACAGGCTTAAAAATAAAACTTAATTCAAAAGAGTAGGCTAATACAAGCGATAGTCAGCTATAAAATAACACCGGTTTATGTTCTTCTATGCATTATTTTGGCACGTTTGCATGTTTTAAAGCAGGTCGTTAAATCAAAGGGACTTTGGTTTAATAGCCATTTAATTACTAAGCATTTTCTGCTCATCACGATTAGGCCTGCCACAACACTGAAATCAACAAATATGCTAATAATGTTTTAATGGCTTTTTTAAAAATGACAATCTGAGAGAAAAAAAAAACATTTCTGGTCTTTCCAATCCACACCTTTCCAGTTAAGAAAAATTCTGGAACCCTGAAGAGCCCACCCCCTTCGCGGTCTTCTAAAATCTTATAGGTCAATTACCTGTCAGTCATCAGAAAACAGAACGCCTATTGGCTAGCTAGGCAAAAAAAATTAGGTGCTTTATAAAATACGTCTTCCAAACTGCTGCACATATCATCGCATCGGGGGTGCGGGAAGTGCAGGATTTCCTGGTTCTGTTGCTTAACTGGACACATCCAAGTTTTAGATTCGCAGAGGTACCTAGCTCATTTTAACATCCATCGATTTAATGTCTTAATCAAAACCTTCTCATCTGTACGTGCCCTAGACTACACCTTGCCGTAGTTAGTCTGAAGTAAGTCATCAAAGATGTCCGAAGCCACAGTGGCCGATACTCGTCGGTTAAACTCTAAACCGCAGGACCTTACGGACGCCTACGGGCCTCCCAGCAACTTTCTGGAAATCGACGTGTACGACCCCCAGACTATAGGAGTCGGCCGCAATCGCTTCACCACTTACGAAGTCCGAATGAAGGTAGGCTGGCCCAGTGAATGAATGTGATTGTGTGTTTGTGTCAGAGAGTCTGCGGCTCGGTTCGGCCTAGCTAACGTTAGCCTGCGCGCTAATGCTAACTAACACCTCACTCGACGTGAAAGAATCTTATCCTTCGGAAAACTTCTAAAAACGGGACTTTATTGTATGAGCTGTTAGGTTTTTGGTCTAAAATCGGTTTTCTATGTGAGCAAGTTGGGTTAAAGCAGTTTTGGCGGAGAGAGATTGAGCTAATTTAGCTGTTGTTGTTACTCTGTCAACCATCAACAACCTCTAGCCAGTTGCATCTAAGCCATTAAGATAAACATTTGGATGCGTTACTGTTCCAAATGCATCATTTAGTTGTTTTAGTAATACCTGTCAATGTGTGTTAGATGAATTCGAGAACATTCTGCATCGTGTACACCGCTAAGATATGACATTATTTAATAATCATGTGACTTATTCTGCTTTCTCCGGT
>NW_015505303.1:291083-291553 GCF_001515645.1 Sinocyclocheilus grahami
GAAGGCATGTAGTAGATTGTGCGCAACAGGCTTTTCAAGTTTTTATCATGTTGATAATTTAGAAGCCTTAGAAATTCATCTATCAAATATGATGCAGTATGCTTTATAGGGTTAAAATCGTTTTTAAAATGTGTGAAAATATTTCCTAGATTGTTGTGCCTCCATTGCCTGGAAAGGCATTGAAGAGACAGCTTCCCTTCCGTGGCGATGAGGGCATTTTTGAGGAGTCCTTCATTGAGGAGAGACGAGCTGGGCTTGAACAGTTCATCAACAGGTTAGCCATCGAAATGATACCTGAGGGACACTTGTAAATTATAAATGAAATGCAAGACAATCAAGCAAATGCTTAATGTTTGAGGGCCTGAAATGATTACACAAATATATTGTGTTTTCAGATTTCATGGATTGTTTCTCATATTCCTTTACAGAATTGCAGGTCATCCTTTGGCCCAGAACGAACGCTGTCTTCA
>NW_015505303.1:292464-293601 GCF_001515645.1 Sinocyclocheilus grahami
TTGTTTGTTTTTATTGCTGGCAGAAACAAGCTTCCATACATAACTGTCCAATACATAATTTGAATACAATTTTAAAGTATCATCTTACAAAAATATGAATGTTGCATTTCAATCTGATTAACGCACATATTGGATTATGAAGAGATTAGAACCTTTTAGTTCCAGTTTTATGTGAAAAGATATGGTTCTGAGATTATGTTGGAAGATTCATGCTAATCTGTGTTGGCAAACAAACAACTTTCAAAAATAAAGTATATATCAGGCCCGTTTAGTATGAATTACCCAATAATAGGCATTGAGTAGTTGGAAGGTATGTTCTAAAAACTGATATTAGGGTTGAAATTATATTAATATTAATAATATTAGGTGCTGTAATGTTCTTTTGTCAACCACTATGGAGTTTTCCAAAGTAATTAATAAACAAATGTACCTATTTTTGGTATGAAATAAGTGTGCAAGACCTGCGTTGTATGTACGTCCAAGTTAAACTCTAGGAGTCGACCGTGCGAAAGATCCAAAAACGGCTCCTTAGGAGGACAAAATATGTGCCAACTGTTTAAAGGTTGTCCTGCCAAAGTTCAGTCATTTTCCTCAGAATGACTCTATATTTATATTATCTCCCGTGTTCATCGATTTGTGCCTGTGATGTTTGTCTGTAAATAAAGTACAACAAAATAGAGCACTGGCTGGAGATTTTATAATATCAGAACTTTTTTCCTTATTCTGTTTATTCTCTCTTCCATTTTAGGTGTGAATGAAGTAAGTTTTGTTTTTTTACTCTCAGTGTGTTGTAACTGATGTGGGGAAACAATGTCTGCATGAATGCTAATAATTCAAATCAGTTATATGGGGGGAAATGCCGTCTCATGGTCATACTTACAAAACTCATTTTAATGTTGTCTTACATCCTGTTGCTTTGCTAATTTTTATTTTGCATCTGCTTGTCATGACCCTTACAGTCAACGTGTATTTGTAAAATTACTGCCGGCTGCATGTCCTGATTTGCATGCTTCATGTTGTATCTTTTTTTCCTTTTTTTTAAGGAATAGTTCACCCAAAAATGAAAATTTGCTGAAAATGTTCTCTCAGTCCGGCCATCCAAGATGTAGATGAGTTTGTTTCTTCATCGGAAAAGAT
>NW_015505303.1:293611-304244 GCF_001515645.1 Sinocyclocheilus grahami
CATGACTCCAGTCCATCAGTTAATGTCTTGTGAAGTAAAAAGCTGTATGTTTGTAAGAAACAAATGTAGCATGAGGACGTTCTTAACTTCAAACCGTTGCTTCCGGCTGAAGTTCCAGTGAAAAGGTCTTGTCTAAATTATGAGAGAAATATGCACATATCAAGCACTTAACAAGGCAAAATAGCTCTAAACAAATACGTCAGTGGATTTTGATGAGAGGACAACAGAGGATGGACTTTTTCACTGGATTAAGTGTCATGGATTATGGACTTGTATTGGCCAGAAGCAATGATTTTAAATTAAAACACCTTAATGACAGATTATTTACTTACACACTCACATACACTGCTTTGCACTAAACAAGCTGTTCATTGATGGACTGGAGTCGTGTGGATTACTTGTGGATCATTGTGCTGTTTTTATCAGCTGTTTGGACTCTCATTCTGATGGCACCCATTCACTGCAGAGGATCCATTGGTGAGCAAGTGATGCTAAATTTCTTCAAATCTATTACAATTAAGAAATAAACTAATCTACATCTTGGGTGGCCTGTGGGTGAGTACATTTCAGCATTTCTCTTTTTTTTTTTTTTTTTGGATGAACCTACTTAATGGAATAGTTAATTTCACACGATACTCAGATTGTTGTTGTCACTATCCAATCAAGTTTTCTCTCCTAAACTAAAATGTAATAATGGAGGCAGCATAGTTTGCCCTGAGTGCATTAGTACTGTCAAGATCTCTAACCATTTTGTTTCATGTCTCCTGGCCTGTGATCCAAAGGTTTTGGTAAACCCCCCCCCTCCTCATCCTGGACCCATCTGCTCTACCAGCTCTTTTCTGCACATCAGTCAAAGCCTTTCACAGCTGCTGTCCATGATATTCTGTATATATTTCTATTCTCTAATAGAACTACAACACCTGTTTCACCCTGAGGATGAGCTCATCTTAATGCTGTATTTATACCTCATGCATTCTTTTTGTGGAAAGACACATCCTTTTTTGCTGATCTTTAAGCAAATATTCCTTTCTCTAAAAACAGTGCTTTCTGTGTTTATTCTGGTTAAAACTCCTGGCTTAAATCCTTTCAGGCAACCCACAGATTTTTCTCCAAAAATGTGTATGTATATTATAAAGAGAATTTGATCAGGCCACATGACATTCCTCAGTGTATTTTTGATTTAAAGTTTAAGTCTTAGATTTAAAGTAACATGCTTCCCCTAGTGAAAAATAAATATAATTAAATGTATTTGAAATGCATTTATTTCATGCCAAGTATACTACAAACACATTTACATATTTATAAACGTTATAATACCCTGCAGTTGCACCTTTAGTATAATAAAGTCTGCTAAATTGGAACAACTAATTTTGTACTAACGCACTGTGTGGAAGTAGTCCTGAAGTCTAACTGAAGATATACTTAGGTAGGCCTATATTTGATTGTGCTCAAGTAGAACTATTGCTTTAGGTACACTATATCGCGGATTTAAAGAACTATATTATTCAAAGATCATACAATCCGCATCAATAGTGACAATAAAACACATTTTCGGCTTAATATGATGAAATGTGTGTTGTGCACAAGTACTAGTCCGAATAAAGTTTAATTACAATGTTTATATCAGCAAGCCTTAAGTGATGTGTCTGTAAATATGTTAATAGATTTGAACTATACTTAGTATGAAATAAATACATTTTACTAGGGTCAAGAAAAGCGATATCGTCTAAAAACAAATGAACGAGGTCCCAACACAAACCCAGAGAACAGTTTTGATCAAGATGACACCAACTGACCAGATGTAGCACTTCAGAAGCTAAAACTAGGATTGCCTCTCGACAACGTCTTCCTATACGTTCCATATTTCATTTGTATCTATTTGACTTTGGATATGTTAAAGCAAGGCGTTTTGCAACCATTTTTAAATGTGTTTTCGTTTGTTTAGTGTCCGTGTATAAGTAAAGCTTCGGGGAATGTACATATTCAATCACTGTGAAAAACTGAATTCCATTATGACCAAATGTGTCACATTTGCTCTTATGTTTCTATATGCCATCTCTTAGAATGAGTTCTGTTCTTTTCTGGCACTTTCTATTCTGGTTATTTTCAGGACTGTGTGTAAAGAAAAGGGCACTCGTTGATTTTTAAATCATTTCTACCCATGAATAAACCCTCTCTGTCTCCTTCAATGTATTTTCTCATCTTGTTCTATGAGACCATACATTAAATAGTTAATGGAATTATATAGTTTGGAATAATATATGTCCACACGTCAACGATTTGCTATTTTATTAGTCTATGTAATTCATCAATCCCTGACAAAGAAGGCTGTTTTCTTGAATGTAGCCACGAGGTGGCAGCGCTGCAGGAACTGTTTGTCATTTCATGCAAAGAAACTTGCAAGTTAACCTTAGTGGGGGTTAATACACAATAAACGTGCCGTTTTTATATATTATATTATATGCCTACTGGTCAAAATTGTGGAATAATTCAGATGTTTTTGGAAGACGTTTCTATGCTCTGCAAGGGTCCCTATATTGATCAAAAAATACAGTAAAATAGTAATCTAATACTGTGAAAAATTATTACAATTTGAAATCATTTTCTGTGATGACAATGCTGTATTTTCAGCATCATTAGGCTACTCCAATGTCTGTTAAATATTTCTGTGGAAACGGTTAGCTATACATTTTTTCAGGATACTTTCATGAATAGACAGGTCACGAACAGCATTTATTTCCACAACTTTATTTCCGACTGATTTTCCTAAGAAATTCTTGAGCGGCAAATCATCTTATTGGAATGATTTCTGAAGGATCATGTGACACTGAAGACTAATGGCTTTGTCATCACAGGAATCAATTACATTTTAAAATATATTAAAATAGAAAACATTTTAAACTGTAAAAACTTTTCACAATATTACTGTTTTTCTTTAATTTTTTTTTTTAAAAATCAGCCTTTGTGAGCATAAGATTTTCCCCCAACTAAAACATCTTCATTAATCCAAACTTCTGACTGGTGGTGTAAATTGTATATTTGTGTGCTAATGAACTACAAAATCACAAATCTGGGTGTGCCCAGTTTATTTTAAGACCATTTTATTCAATACAACTGTGTTTTCAGGCCCCTTGCTCTTGTGTGAATTGCTCTGGATTAAACATGGGGGAGGGAAAGCGTTGGCGGGCAGGTCAAGTCTACCTGAATGAGCCTGTCGTGTAAACTGTGTAAGCGCTGCTTGAATATGGATAAACTGACACCATTACTTCTTACAACCAAGAAGAGGACTGTTATACTAATATACTAATAGTCGAGTCTAATCGGCAGTGTGCGAGTCACATGGACAAACCAGCTCAAAAGTGATTTTATTTTCACTGTATACATTTGATTATTTTCATGTGTTTCCACAACTGCTTTATTTAAAGTTGTTTTGTTCACAAGATGTAAAAAGAGGGCTTGCCCTTATCACCCATTCTCACAAACATTACAGAGAAGAATAGGGATAAATATTCATTAAGTAACACTTGCCATTCACTTTAAAAGACTTCATCTGACTAGCGGCAGTTAGACTGTAAATGAGTTTGTGCATAACGCATGATTGCAACATCACTCCGTGAAGTGGAAGCTAAATGGGATATTTTTGATGCCTACACAAACTGACACAACATATTATCCACCGATGTCAAAGACCACAAGGCTTTCTTTGATGCACAGACTTTAACCCTATGAAAACATGCTAAAAGAAGCAGCCAAATGGACAGACGTGAGATTACATGTGCTTTGTTAAGTCTGAAACTGCAGTGCATGGATGAGATCACAGAATGCAAGGCTGTGACCTGGTTTCCACTGTTTTATGATGTTTCAATCAACTTGACGGGATGGAAAAAGATTAAACAAGAATTGAGGATATGCACCAGACTTTTTGTCTGGACAGGAACCAACAAAACTGTACACCTAAAAAATGAAGTTTCTTTATTGCCGTTGATGGTACCATGAAAAACCTTTATGATATTTGATTGTTATAGTGGAGGAAGGTTCTTTAGATTAATAAAATGTTCATTACACTAAGAAAAAAATGGTTATTTTAGCAACTGTTTACCTAAACATTATTTGAAAAACCTCAAATTAAAAATAAAGGTTCCAAAAAGTTTTTTTTGCAGTGATGCCTTATTAGAACCATTTTTGGTTCCTTAAAGAACCTTTCAGTAAACAGTTCTTAAAGGGGTCATATAATGCAATTTCAAGTTGTCCTTTCTCTTTGGAGTGTTACAAGCTGTTCGTGAATAGATAAGATCCATAAAATTGCAAAGACTAAAGTCTCAAACCCAAAAGAGATATTCTTTATAAAAGTTAAGACTCGTCCACGCCCATATCTATGTCACTGTGTGGGAAGATTTGCATAGCACCGCCCAAATGTTCACGCAAAGAAAGAAGGTGTAACTTTGATTCTCACTGTAGTATTGTTACCGCCACCATGTCGTGGAGACGCTGTGTGTTTCATTCTGAAAGCAAAACTACTTTGTTTGGCCTTCCAAAAGAGGACACGACTAGAAATCAGTGGTTAAGTTGTATTTACAACACTGTTCCAGAACAGTTCAACCCAAATATTCAGATGTGTGCAGCACATTTTATTGAGGACGAGGACTGTTTCCCATGGGAGAGTAGCCTACAATGCCGATGTTCAGGTGAATTCAGTTCCCCTGTTTCCCCTTTGGCGCGCGTGCTGACCACAGTCTATGATACTGACAAATAACGCTGACTCGCAGCCTGTAAGTACGTTTTCATATATAAAGGATTTGCCACTGATGATTCAAACGTGAGTTTTGAGCAGTGTAGAGTAGCGCTGGTAGTTTGTCGTTTCTCAGATCACAAATGCAGACATGGTTTTATGTTTACGCGGCACGATGCAACACAGTGGGGACATAATTACTGATTATTAATTCATTATAATCAGTAATTATGTCCCCACTGGATGCAACAATTAAATGCCTCGTTTATAATGGGTTTTAATGTTTTTGTCTCATCGCTCCGGGACACAGCATCACAGTATGGTAAGACGCGTAACATTTCCGTCACACACTTGAGGAATTCGACCAATCACAACGCACTGGATAGCTGGCCAATCACAGCACACCTCGCTTTTCAGACCGATGAGCTTTGTAAAAATCAAAGCGTTTCAGAAAGGCGGGGCATAGAGGAGAAACAATAATGTACAGTATGTGGAAAATAATGTTTTTTTTTTACCTTAAACTGCATAAACACATTTCATTACACCAAATACACCAAATAATGTTCTTTTTTTAGCAACGTCATATGACCCCTTTAAAAGAACCATTGATTTGCTAGTGTGAAGAGAAGAACATTTTATCTAAACTTTTTTCAAATATAAAGAACCTTTTGTTGAATGGAAAAGTTACATGGATTTTAAAACGTCTTCGTGGAACCATCAATGCCAATAAAGAACCTTTATTTTTAAGAGTGTTCTATGGCATTGCTGCAAAAACCACCTTTTGGAACCTATTTTTAAGAGAGTATGTATTAAAACCTACCAATGTTTATTATGTTACATTGAATACTAAGTAGATTTAAATCTTTCCTTAGATGGCTTACGCTCGTCCAAGTTCATTTCTTGGAAAAGTTTCAGATTAAGTCTATGTTTCTGCAGATAATGGGCCCCCTGCTTGGGAGAGCGATCTGAACTTTACCAAGGCCGATGGGAGATTTATTTTATAACACCAGCAGATCCTCCCTCACACTACACCTCAGAAAGAACCGGTGGGTATAAATCCCAAGTTAAAGTTTATTTTATTTCACAGTAAAGCTGAAGCGGATACCATACTAAACCTGCTGGAATAATTAAGGTATCAACAGTATATAAGACACTGTGACTTCTGACACAGTCTAACTGATAAGAATAAGAATAATTCTTCACATGGGATCACCTGATGCCTCTTTATGACCAGACCTTCTGATTTACTCCATAAGTAAATATATATAATTCTGAAAATAGACAGTTATATACATATAGTGCATACAAGGTTGGTTTCTAATACGCTTTCAATTTTGAACATTAACAAGGTTACGGTCATGTACTTAAGTATATTTTTGGTAGTTTACACAGTCTATAAATACCATATTCACCATTAAAATCAGATTAGATTCAACTTTATCGTCATTGTGCAGTGAACACAGAGCCACTGACTATGCACAATGGCAAGTGTATTCTAATCTTAGCTGATTTTATAGTTGTTTCAAAGCTGTGGATAAATTTAATTGGCCATTTCAGGTGACAAGTTTTAGGGTGTGTTCTAGAGCAGAAGGCTGCAAGTAGTAAACTAACTAACTAAATAAATGTAATAAAATAAAAAAATTATTAAAGTAAATAATACAAATAAAAACGATTTATGTAAATAAATAATAGGCTACATCTAACAGTACAGCGTTAGTGAGCAGAAAAAAACAATGTAATAGGGGAAAAAAACGAATATTTTACTCATTATAACATTATATTTTTCACAGTATTTGAACCTTTAAACATGAAAATATATAGCTATCTTTAACATTTTAGGATAGAGTTCCTCCCACCTACTTTTCGTCAATTATTAGGCCTACTTGTAGACTACGTTTTGGCTAGATACTTAATTTTAATATCCATGCTTAAACTTAAAAGCACAACATCTCTGCACTTTTTACACCTCTGGTTGTTTTTTATTTACCAGTTGGATTTGATGAGATGGTTTTGAGTAGATTGGTCACCTTTCACGTTGAAACGTCTTTCTGTTGAATGGAAACGCCATAGAACACCACTTTTTATTCAGAGCAATTGAATTTTTTGGCTTTGCCAGTTATTTTCAAAATGCTATCAAAACCTTATACAAAGGATGTACAAGTTCTGTAAAATTAGCAAGGGGGACTTCTGGAAGATTTAATATAGGCAGGGGAATAAGGCAAATCTCCCCTTTTTTGTTTTTGTTAGTAACGCAAATAATGGCCCTTCACATTAAAAAAGGTGTTTTTCAAGGAATTGCTGCTTTAGGGAGAACATTTAAGTTATGTCAGTTTGCCGATGACCAGGGGCGGTTCTGGGGGGGGGGCAGTGCCCCCCTGCCAACAAGTTTGCCAATCAATTTGGAGTCATATCACACAGTCGTGGCCTAATGGTTAGAGAGTCAGACTCGTAACCCAAAGGTTGTGGGTTTGAGTCTTGTACTGGCAGGGATTGTAGGTGGGGGGAGTGAATGTACAGCGCTCTCTCCCACCTTAATACCATGACTGAAGTGCCCTTGAGCAAGGCACTGAACCCCCAACTGCTCCCTGGGCGCTGCAGCATAAATGGCTGCCCACTTGTGTGTGTGTGTGTGTGTGTGTGTGTGTGTGTGTGTGTGTGTGTGTGTGTGTGTGTGTGAAATGCAGAGCACTAATTCCAAGTATGGGTTACCATACTTGGCCACATGTCACGTCACTTCACCAAACAATTGTGGGTGAAATGCACAGTTTGTCCTGTAATCTATGCATATAAAAAAATAAGTTTTTGAGAGTGCTTGAATTCGCTGGACTGAAGTGAAAATGTTCTTTGGTAGTGTAAACGTTCTTTGCTCTCTTTTTGTACAATGAAAGTGTTATACGCTAATTAGTAACTTACTGTGTTTTTATTAACTTCACATTAAATACAAAGTCAGTCGTATTAAATATATTTAATGGTATGACACCATATCAGACGGATTTTTATGCAAAGTTAATAGATTAATACTATTAGGCTACTTTACTAGAGAACTAACATAATCTATAAAAGGTGCAAAATGCATTTACTTGCACGTATTTGAGAATCGAGACATTTCATGATATATTTTGGGAATATTAAAAAAATAAAAAAATAAACCCCTGCTGAATAAAACATTAGACACCATTAGAAAATTTGTATGTGATGGTTTTATTGTATTATTTTTATACATTTTTTTCAGTAGAGACATAAACCTATATCAGTTTGTGGCTGCTGTGTCACATGACAAGCATGAGAGCCCCCCCCCCCCCCCCCTTGCCACCTCAAAAATGATGCCTCTGACACTACAATACAAAATTATTTGTCAAATAAATGAAACATGAAGAAACATTCATTTTAGTTGAAATTGTTATAGATTACTTCTAGAGATTGCAGCGATACATGACATGGTGAAAAATGACTGAATGAATAATAGGCTACTTAAAGTAGTTTAAGATTCATTTTAAAATTGTGCCCCCTAAAAGCACAAGTGGCCCCTGTCTGGCCCCCCCAGTTACTGTGGTCTAGAACCGCCCCTGCCGATGACACTACCTTATTTTTGAAAGATTGGCATGAAATCATTAAAGCAGTGAACTGTATAAAATAATTTTCAGAAGTATCAGGGCTAAGAATGAATATGAATAAATCAGTTCTGTTTCCTCTCAAAAAAAATTATTTAACTCATTTCCATAATATTCCAATTAAAAACCAAGTAACATATCTGGGAGTTGTTATATGTAATGATGAATATTTGCGTAATGATTTAAATTTCAATCCAATTATTACTAAAACTAGTAAGAGGTTTAATATGTGGTTGCAAAGGGATTTGTCAATTCAGGAGCGGGTATTCTGTCAACAGCTGAAGGTATTTCCAGATCAGTCTATACGTCCTTATCATTGCATATTCCTCCTAAAGTTACCAAGCAATTGGATAAAATGCTTATTTTGAAAAACAAGCCTCATTACCTGAGAAAAGAAATTTTATGCAACTCCAAAGATCATGGTGGTTTAGAGGTGTTGAGTTATGATACTTTATACAATGTATTTAAAATGAATAGGCTTATTCAATATTTAAAAAATAAAGACAGTATTTGGAACTCCTTTCCCAACTATCTGTTCAAGCAATTGGGTGACCTCGAATTTTTGTTGAAGTGCAATTATTCAATTGAAAAAATATTTTGGATTGATGTGGAGTTTTTTATTAAGAAAATATTGGATATTTCTTTGCAGATGAGTGGGTTTGATGTAATAATATACTTCAGTGATTATGGATTTGACAAAGATAAAGCATATTTCATGCAATTGTTCATTTTAATGGGGAAGTTTCATATTCATAAAATGAAGTGGTCAGGCTCCAAACCAAACTTTTCTCATTTTAGAAACGATTTCAAGTTGTATTGTAAGGTCCTGTGAAATTACACAAGTAAAAAGTCTATTAGAACTCATAATATTGTAAGCAGGTATGCTATTGTATAAAGTGACACACCCCAAAAATTATTTTTTTTGGTCTATTATATTTTGTTACTGTCCTCTGTTTTATTATATTAATGTTGTTCATCTTTTGATATTTTTCTTTTACATTTGAACGTTTCTCGTTGCATTGTTCTGATGTATGACATAAAAAATAAATAAATAAATAAATAAAATAAATGTTGAATGGAAACGCCCTCGAAGCTGATTGGTTTAATCCAGCGGATGGGTGGAGAAATGGGCGTGTCACGGTTTGTTTATACTACGTCACCTACAGCTTCAGCGCCAAAACGTAGCCGCACGAGCTGATGCTGACTCGGTCAACACAACAGACTCAAGATATCACGCCTACACATCAGAAACCAAGAGGTACATTTTTCACTATTTTAAATGTATTCGACATCGGGGTTTTTTTCTCGATAACTAAGAACATAGTTTCATATTAGTCCATCTTGACTCTGTGATGCAGCCTGGATCTATCATCGCACTATACGGGTGTCTGATGCAATCGAACTCGCGCATGTAATCATCTTGTCAAATTAACTTACATCCACGACATTAACTATATTACATAAAAGAATATTTTGATGCATGCATTAGCCGTGCAACGATAAAAAAAAATTAAAAACGTTTTTAAAAAAATAACGTTACATTAGATTAGTGTACTCTTGTCAACAAACAATAATGTACATGCATCAATTGTGAATAAATTAATTACGGGGTAAATTTACATTTCATCCTACGAATAAATGTCATTATGTTTAACGTTACACGTAACGTAAACGTTACTACTGTTGCAAATATTCGTCTGTCCTGTGTATATTATTTATCTTATTTTGTTACATGTCTAATTATAAAATAACACACCTTCAATGTTGTCGATCATAACTATTCGCCCTTCTCTTATTCTGTTATTTTGGAGGAATATTTATCAGTGAAATGAATCATATGCGTGTCCTAGCGAGCCAGGGAGAACGAACACCGGTGATTAAATAGGCTATAATTCAAGTGTCTGTTTACATTTCTCAACTGCTTCGTTTTTGTTCCTCACATTTGCTGTAACGTTAGCCTATCTTATATTTAAGATTTTCACAAAACGTGACAGTTTTAGGTGTAGGCGCGTTTCATTCATTGAAGCGAGTATCCGCTCATCGGACACATCGGACATTGTGCCCCGGAAGTTGTTATCTATTGTAACAGTTGCATCAGCCCAGAACTGGGGCAAGTTCAAGCTCAAACCGGTGTGCACCGTTTTGGAGTGGGGGTTCAATCTTCAACTGGCTGGCAGGAGCTGCCACTGACAGGTCATGTGACCTGCCAGTGGCTGGTGGCAGCTACCAGTCTGATTCTGGCAGCTGCCAGTGGCTGGTGGCAGCTGCCAGTCTGATTCTGGCAGGTCACGTG
>NW_015505303.1:304770-335577 GCF_001515645.1 Sinocyclocheilus grahami
GAAAATAAATGCCTTTATGATGTGATACGAGATTTGAAAAGTGAGAAAAAAAAAGTTTGGCAAAATGTGGGATCGAACCCGGGTCGATCGCGTCAAAAAGCCGACGGCTAGCGCTTATCCATCTGCGCCACTGGAGCTGATGAATTACATCCACGTTTAACTAAATCTAAATAGACACTCCGTATTTTTTGATTGACAGATGTCTCGTCCAGTCAGCGGTGAGTAATCCCAAACCAATGGCGCTGTCTCAAACTATACCTATCTCTTCCGGTTTGTCTGAATTGTCGTTGTGTTTTCTGACTTGTTAATTTGGTTTCGGATTTGTCGTTGTGCTTTCTGACTTGTTATTTTGTTTTCAAATTTGTCATTGTGTTTTCTGACTTGTTATAATGTTTTCTGAATTGTTGTTGTGCTTTCTGAATTGTTATTTTGTTTTGTAGACTTGCATTTGCGTTTGTAATTTGTTATTTTGTTGTCATCAGAACAAGGTGTTCGACGCACCACCGTTTCCGTTTAAAAAAACGTTTTGCACCATTTTTGTCAGGGCTGAACGCAGCCCTGATCTCACACCTATCCCTGTTACAAATGACGCTGTTTTAATATTACGTCGGAGGGGTACCTGATTCATCCCGTGACGTTCGTTGTATTTTATTTGTGTTGCCATATATTTTACCCCTGCTGAAAAAAATCAGTTTTAAGAAAATTTGCTGTGTTTTGTTCGGTTCACCAACACAGTGCTGTTTTTAGTAGAGACCAACCAACCAACCAGCATTGTTTTGGACCACCAATGTTTAAATGTTTTTGATAATAACCAACATGCAGAACTGATTAATAACAAAAAACATATTATGCATATTATGTGTACAATAATGTCTATAATAATAATTATCATTACTACATATTTGCCACTTGAGAATGAATGATTGAAAAAGGATTATACAAATAAATTATTTTTATAGATCATTTAAATAATATAAATATCAAAACATTATTATTGAATAAACTGAATAGAATACTTTTCCTGTGAACAATATATGGCATTTGGGTGCTATTCTTTAAAGAACCAACCAACCAACATCAGTAGTCCTGATATTAAAGAAGTAGATAAGTGCAAATACTGGTAAAACATTGGTTACACAGATTTTCAATCTCAACCTTTTCATATTTTTCAATCTCAGATTAAGGGGAAAACTGTGGTAGATAGTTCTGTTGGCTTGCTGTAAGAACTTATACATTTAGCTCTCTTTACTTGTTTATTGTACTTTGTAAACTTTAATGTTTTATGCAATAGCATTGGTTGAACAAATTTGCAGTTGTTGTTGAAGGATCTCTGGCATTTTGCACAATCCGTGGAGCCCTGTTAAGGGGGCTGTGTGATGGCATTAAGCCAGCTATTTGAGAGGTTGCCAGGTTCATTCACAGCAGTATGTGCCACCCTGAGGCCTGAATGAGTCTGTTTCATAACCATGAATAGTTGAGTTCTTGAGGAATGAAGCTCTCATGCTGGTTTCTGCTTGTAATGTGGCACCCGTGGCCAGTGGAACCTGTGGATCCCTAAGCAGTTTTGTAGTATCTCCTTCTCTACGGCATTCTCCTTGTTTGGTATAAGAAATATATATTCCCGTGCTGTGTTTATATGCACTGCATGTAGACTATTAAATGTCCATTTACCCACAGATATCATTTCGTACTTGTGTATATCAGTGTGCTAAATCAGCTATAAGGGTTATTGGAATGATCAAGAAGTAATACTGATCCTGATTTATTAAGAAGCAGAGCCTGGGAATGATTGTTCCTAGCAAATCCTGTCAAGAGGAGTAACTTTATTAATACTGAATAGGTCTATAATGTTTAAAATTGGGTCAAATATATCATCTTTCATGTCTCAAACGGTTTATTACAGTATGTAATCACCCAATTTCATAGTTCCAGGGAAATTGTACTTATTAAACATTGAATAGGGGGTTTGTGGTGTTTGTTTTGAAATTTTAGATGTTGGACTAACACATTTACTGAGTTGCAATAATACAAAATCCAGTCTGCAGAAAAGCTAACCAAAACTAAAACAACACCTAATGTTAACCAATGGAGTCCTCGCTCTCCTGTTAAGAAGGTTAACCGGTTGGCGGGTCTTTATGTAAGCCTCTTAGAATCCATTGAGGTATTTATTTTGAGAAAAGCCCAGTGAGTCACTTCAAAACACTAACGTCTTACACTCTTACAACATGGGTTACTTGAACCATAGACATGAGGAGTCCTGTAAGAGTACTGTAGCTCATGTGTGTGTGTGTGTGTACTTCAACATTCCGTCACGTCTAAGCCTGTGCATTCAGCGACCATCATTGTTGCTACTAGCCTGCACATCTAGTGTTCTATAAGTGGGTCAATTATTTTTTTTGTCCCAACTATTAATTTATTTTAAATGCTTTAAAAATTACATAAATGAAAATTTAAAAATAAAATTATATATATTAGTGCTGTCAAACGATTAATCGCATCTAAAATAAAAGTTTTTGTTCACATAATATATGTGTGTACTATATTTATGTATATATCAATACGAACATATGCATGTATATATTTAAGAAAAATATGTAGTTTATATATTAAATATATTTGTATATAATATAAATTATATGAATACACTGTACATGTAAATATTTTCAAAATATATACTGTATATGTGTTATAAATACATAATAAATATACACCGTACACACGCATACTGTATATTTAGTAAACAATGACTTTTATTTTGGATTTGATTAATCGTTTGACAGCACTAGTATATATATATATATATATATAAATAAATAAAATTTAGGGGGCATCAAGTAAAAACTGTCATGTGTTATCTTATTGTTTGTCAGAAATGGAAGCATTTCAGCATTAAAATTTGAAAAACTTATGTCAAATTATTGTCATATGGTGCAACTTAATAATATGTATAAATGAAAAACTCATGATACTAAACTATAAAAACTAAAACTTTAAAATTTTATATAAACCAGTGGTCGGCAATAGGCGGCCCGCGGGCCAAAACCTGCGCCCGCAGTCAGATTATTTTGATAGCGGCTGGTTCTGAAATAGATCTGTCATGACAGCAACAGTTACTCACAATCAGAGTATGTGAGCGGAGCGCGGAGTGGAGCGGTGTGATTTTGACTGGAGCAAGGAGCTGATTTTTAAAAAGTCGCTCCAAGAGCGCTCCATCACGATTACAGTTCATGCCAACAGCCCGTAATATAACTGCATATTTAGCATGAGTTCACATGTTAAACATATTTAGCTAGCTTGATAGAGAAGGATCACTCAAATCAGAAAGAATGTGAAGCTATGTTAGAGGTCGACCGATAGTGGATTTTGTCGATACCGATAGCTAGGTTGGACCACACTGGCCGATACAGATTAATTAACCGATAGTTTTAAAATTGATACTGAACAAAACTAGTAAAATAGTGCTTTATTAACAAAAACAGTAGTGAACCATTCTAGTAGTAGTAGTACAAAAATAATAGTAAATGTTGAAATTAACACACTCTAACAAGGAACAATACTTACACAGCTTTCATTAATCTTAATGCTACAAATGGACTCTTATTTTAAAGTGTTACCATTTCATTTCAACTGTCATGCTTAAAGGCTATAGCATTAAAATTATATACATATGGATATTGTATGTATACTCTCACACTTTAACTGCTTCTATTCTTGAACACTTGATGATTATCTAATCAAAATAAAAGGCAGTGCTGAGTCTAGGAGAACTCACCAGTATCACACACACTCCAGACGCGTCACTTTCAACTCAAGCAGCAGTCTAAAACAGTTTATTTAATCACCAAACGGACACAAGTTCACTTAAAGAATTAACCATTTGAGTTTGAAGTTCGGTGTTTAAAAAACGGAGCAAACGGAAAGAGAAAGCGAGACCTATATTATAGCTCTATAAATGAAGCACACAAGACTTTATTCGAGCCACAGAAAGACAAACGTTTTGCTGAAAATGCACAATACACAATTCATTATGTACATTAACAACGATTCGGGACCAATATAATGTAATTTAAAGGAAAACTATGTGAATGGCGCGCAGTATCACGTGTCTAAACAAATAGCACGTGCTGTCAGTGATCTCAACCACTAGAGCCCGCTCTCGCACTGTATAATGACAGCAGACCCTTCTCAGCCGCTCCAGCAATGGACGCAACCCGGAAAACTGTCGGCATGGATTTTTGTCGATAACCGATAGTTCCAGCAATCAACTATCGGTGCCGATTAATCAGCAAAACCGATACATCGGTCGACCTCTATCTATGATGACGGCAATGAGCGGGAAGTTATAGTTCTCAAGAAATTGGTTTGTTCCTTCTAGATACTGAATATTTTCAGCTGAAAGCATGATTTAAACAAGTACTACAACACTTATTGACAAGCAATCGCTCTCTCAATTATGCATTCAAACAAATGTAATCTTACAGTGCTACTTCATCTGTATCCGATTTCGAATGAGCAGTAATCTGTAAGAAATGTATCGATCCGTAGGTAAAATAACTGACAAAAACGTACTGTTATTTTCATCACAAACAACATTTGCACTGCAAAAAGCTGCAATTATAGGCCTACCTTTTAATGCTGACAACCATGTTATTAACTTGTCATGTGGTAGGAAAAAAATTTGAACACTAGTGTTCTAATAAGCCACTTTGAAACTTTGTTATTTTATTTATTTTATTTTTTAATATACGTTATGAACAGAACTGTGATATTTCAAACATTCTGAAATACTTTAGCTGCAGAGCGGTGATTCTGCGAGGAGCGGGAGCGGGAAATGGTGAACCCGGAGCGGAGTGATTATTAAATGCTCGGAGCGCGGAGGGGAAATTGTTGCCGCTCTCTCCGCTCACATACTCTGCCGGACACCGCCACACAAATGTGGCTTTTTGTTAATGACTGTCCTACTACAGGATTTAACACAGAGTAACAGCTCACTACCAGTTACAAAAGACACTGAAATAGTCTGTCACAGTCAATTCTAGTTGCATTTTTCATCAATTAATTTCTTAAATTATCATTTGACTATGTTCTGGCCTGCCATCTAGTGGGGATTTTTTTTTTGTCCCAATGCCAAACTTACTTGCCGACCCCTGATATAAACTTTAAAATTACTAAAACTAAAATGAAAGAAAAGTAATAAAGATATAAAGTATAATGAAGGATAAAAACTAAAAATATAAAAATTAAAGTAATTAAAAATTGATACTATTATTAATAATAAAATAACAGTGGTAATGTCTATTACGGTATTTTACTTGATGGTTGCACCACATGACATTTGCGTTTCAATGTTTCTTGAAAATGGTATAAAAGTTTTGCAAAACCATATGAAACCAACATGAATAGAAAGAGTGCTTTTCTTGCAACATGTGTTTTAAACTAGATCTTGAGAAGATCCTTATATTTCATTCACCCAAGTTTAGCCAAATCGGAGAGTTACACTAAAATGTGTAGGTCTCGTTGATGTGCCAGTTTCCACGGGATAACAGACGTCATGGCATTCATGAATTTCTCATGGTCAGATCAAAAGCCTTACAGATTTAATTTTGCCTACATGTCACCCAGCCATCCTCATGGAGACCACAAGAAAGAGATTAGTGCTACCGCCCTCGCTGTGGCCTATCATAGATGTGTGTACTGTATACTGCCCAAAAAGAAACTCCTGGTAGGGAACATTTTCAAGGCAACTGATATGGGTGCACGCCATAACCTCCGGTCAAGGCTCCAACCTGGTAAAAAGGAAGACATAATTCCAGACTTTCTCAGCTGCTTGATAATATATCAGTGCCACATTTAATATGTTGCATATGCGTATTCATTTCATGATAACGCAAAGCACAGAGTAGTGAAAGAAAGCAGCTATTGTATGCATTGTTTAAGACCACAACAGTGGCTTAAAGTTCTGAGCTCTTGCCCGGACTGAGCTCGATTCAAACCGCTAAGAATCTTGCCAGCTGCTGTGCCAAGTGAAACAAACCACCTTACAGATAAAAAGAGTCTATTTCAGCCCCTCCATTGTACGGTGAATTACAGGGATGTTTTTGTTTTCCCCCCCTCGTCTGTCCTCTTTGTCAAACCTGACTTTGATCCGGCTCATGGGGTTCTTTGCGAGTGTTTCCACAACTTTCATGAAGCCATTTTTAGCGATTTCATTGTTCTAGTTTTGTTGTTTTTTGTGGCAAGTTTTATTTATAAGTGTTAAATAATTGATCTCCGTCATGGGATGGGAAGGTGAATCATCACGGTGGTTTGTGAGAAATGTAAGAAGATAGAGTGCTCCATGTTCCAACTTTCTTCACTGTCGTTGCGTCAGTGTTTCTGTGGTTATAATAGCTGTTGCTGCAACTCAGGGTTCAGTCGTGTCTTCATTTGCATGGGTTTCCAAATCATTTCTGTTTGGCATCGCTGTAAACGTCACCAGTAAGAATCATGACCTAGGTAAAGAACTGTCAACATCAGTGTACTACTGCTTGCTCAGACATAAACATGACCATGCAACCTGATGAGCTAGCAGGAGTGCTTTGGAATCAGAAAAAAGCGAGACCTATATTATAGCTCTATAAATGAAGCACACAAGACTTTATTCGAGCCACAGAAAGACAAACGTTTTGCTGAAAATGCACAATACACAATTCATTATGTACATTAACAACGATTCGGGACCAATATAATGTAATTTAAAGGAAAACTATGTGAATGGCGCGGCAGGATTTTCTGTCGGCTGCATTTAAATCCGCTCTGTTCAGCGTGCAGTATCACGTGTCTAAACAAATAGCACGTGCTGTCAGTGATTTCAACCACTAGAGGCCGCTCTCGCACTGTATAATGACAGCAGACCCTTCTCAGCCGCTCCAGCAATGGACGCAACCCGGAAAACTGTCGGCATGGATTTTTGTCGATAACCGATAGTTCCAGCAATCAACTATCGGTGCCGATTAATCAGCAAAACCGATACATCGGTCGACCTCTATCTATGATGACGGCAATGAGCGGGAAGTTATAGTTCTCAAGAAATTGGTTTGTTCCTTCTAGATACTGAATATTTTCAGCTGAAAGCATGATTTAAACAAGTACTACAACACTTATTGACAAGCAATCGCTCTCTCAATTATGCATTCAAACAAATGTAATCTTACAGTGCTACTTCATCTGTATCCGATTTCGAATGAGCAGTAATCTGTAAGAAATGTATCGATCCGTAGGTAAAATAACTGACAAAAACGTACTGTTATTTTCATCACAAACAACATTTGCACTGCAAAAAGCTGCAATTATAGGCCTACCTTTTAATGCTGACAACCATGTTATTAACTTGTCATGTGGTAGGAAAAAAATTTGAACACTAGTGTTCTAATAAGCCACTTTGAAACTTTGTTATTTTATTTATTTTATTTTTTAATATACGTTATGAACAGAACTGTGATATTTCAAACATTCTGAAATACTTTAGCTGCAGAGCGGTGATTCTGCGAGGAGCGGGAGCGGGAAATGGTGAACCCGGAGCGGAGTGATTATTAAATGCTCGGAGCGCGGAGGGGAAATTGTTGCCGCTCTCTCCGCTCACATACTCTGCCGGACACCGCCACACAAATGTGGCTTTTTGTTAATGACTGTCCTACTACAGGATTTAACACAGAGTAACAGCTCACTACCAGTTACAAAAGACACTGAAATAGTCTGTCACAGTCAATTCTAGTTGCATTTTTCATCAATTAATTTCTTAAATTATCATTTGACTATGTTCTGGCCTGCCATCTAGTGGGGATTTTTTTTTTGTCCCAATGCCAAACTTACTTGCCGACCCCTGATATAAACTTTAAAATTACTAAAACTAAAATGAAAGAAAAGTAATAAAGATATAAAGTATAATGAAGGATAAAAACTAAAAATATAAAAATTAAAGTAATTAAAAATTGATACTATTATTAATAATAAAATAACAGTGGTAATGTCTATTACGGTATTTTACTTGATGGTTGCACCACATGACATTTGCGTTTCAATGTTTCTTGAAAATGGTATAAAAGTTTTGCAAAACCATATGAAACCAACATGAATAGAAAGAGTGCTTTTCTTGCAACATGTGTTTTAAACTAGATCTTGAGAAGATCCTTATATTTCATTCACCCAAGTTTAGCCAAATCGGAGAGTTACACTAAAATGTGTAGGTCTCGTTGATGTGCCAGTTTCCACGGGATAACAGACGTCATGGCATTCATGAATTTCTCATGGTCAGATCAAAAGCCTTACAGATTTAATTTTGCCTACATGTCACCCAGCCATCCTCATGGAGACCACAAGAAAGAGATTAGTGCTACCGCCCTCGCTGTGGCCTATCATAGATGTGTGTACTGTATACTGCCCAAAAAGAAACTCCTGGTAGGGAACATTTTCAAGGCAACTGATATGGGTGCACGCCATAACCTCCGGTCAAGGCTCCAACCTGGTAAAAAGGAAGACATAATTCCAGACTTTCTCAGCTGCTTGATAATATATCAGTGCCACATTTAATATGTTGCATATGCGTATTCATTTCATGATAACGCAAAGCACAGAGTAGTGAAAGAAAGCAGCTATTGTATGCATTGTTTAAGACCACAACAGTGGCTTAAAGTTCTGAGCTCTTGCCCGGACTGAGCTCGATTCAAACCGCTAAGAATCTTGCCAGCTGCTGTGCCAAGTGAAACAAACCACCTTACAGATAAAAAGAGTCTATTTCAGCCCCTCCATTGTACGGTGAATTACAGGGATGTTTTTGTTTTCCCCCCCTCGTCTGTCCTCTTTGTCAAACCTGACTTTGATCCGGCTCATGGGGTTCTTTGCGAGTGTTTCCACAACTTTCATGAAGCCATTTTTAGCGATTTCATTGTTCTAGTTTTGTTGTTTTTTGTGGCAAGTTTTATTTATAAGTGTTAAATAATTGATCTCCGTCATGGGATGGGAAGGTGAATCATCACGGTGGTTTGTGAGAAATGTAAGAAGATAGAGTGCTCCATGTTCCAACTTTCTTCACTGTCGTTGCGTCAGTGTTTCTGTGGTTATAATAGCTGTTGCTGCAACTCAGGGTTCAGTCGTGTCTTCATTTGCATGGGTTTCCAAATCATTTCTGTTTGGCATCGCTGTAAACGTCACCAGTAAGAATCATGACCTAGGTAAAGAACTGTCAACATCAGTGTACTACTGCTTGCTCAGACATAAACATGACCATGCAACCTGATGAGCTAGCAGGAGTGCTTTGGAATCAGAAAGCTCCGATAAGGACTCAAACGGGTCAATAAGATACTGAAACGTTCCCACAGAACAATGTGGACATTGTTGGTAGAGTGCAACAGTCAGTACACTCACATCAGCAGTTATAATTGCGCTACAGAAAGTTTTCATTAAATTTTCAGGTTTTTTTTTAGTATCTTTACTATGATTTAGAAATCATAGTTTTTAAGAATTATGAATATGAATCAGATTCATAATTCTTAAACTATGATTTCTAAAAAAGATACAAAATTCTTACAAATTTAATCGTAAATTCTTTAGTTCGCAAATTCGTAAATTCTAAATTTTGTTTTGTTTTTTTAGTATCTTTTACTATGATTTAGAAATCATAGTTTTTAAGGATTATGAATATGAAATCAGATTGTTAAGTTGCAGTCACATTAGCATATTTATTGCGAAATTTCGTCTATTGTCACAGCAAATTCATGTGACCAACTTAAACCTGTTTCAAAATTTCCATTCCTATTGAAATGACTGGGAGTTTTGCATTAATTTTCTCTATAGGAATTAAAAAAAATATCCATAATAAACAGTTCTAAGCTAAATCACAGCAGTACTTTTTCGCAGATCTTCATGTGATTGGGAGTTCACTGCTCATTGTTCTTGTTTCTGTGGTAACATTCACCCTGCTTTGTGGCTTTTATGGAAGCTATTATCATTGCATTCGAACCTCAGATCTCATTGTAAGTCTGTCTTGACAAGCTTATACATTATCATTCAAAAGTTTGGGGTCAGTAATTAAAAAAAAATTAATACCCTTATTTATCAAGTTGCATTAAATTAACAGTAAAGACAGTTTATAATATTACTAAATATTTATATTTCGAATAAATGCTGTCCTTTTAAACTGTCTATTCGTCAGAGAATCAGAAAAAAATTTAACAGTACTGTGTGTTATTTGTAAAAAAATTATTGTGAATTTTCCTCTTTATTCCCTGTTTGACTGACATTATTTTTCACTTTTGTTAATCAGGGGTGCATTTCCCAAAAGCATCGTTAGCCAACTATGGTCGCAAGTTCCGTCGTTACCAACATAGTTCAACGATTCGTGTGTTTCCCGAAACCATAGTTCAAACGAACATTTGCAAACAGTGTCGCAAACTTACGTGGTAGGATCAACAGCTCTCGACCTGTGGTTAGAAGCATAGTTTTTTGTTAGAAAGACATATGGACTTAAATTATGCTTTTGGGCGCAATAAGCAAGCTAGCATGCAGTACAATCTATATCTTCCATTCTATTTAAATCCTCGTCCTCAATAAGCGCCATTTTTGAAGAGTGTATGTATATGTGCATAAATACCTAAGGGAAACCCGGAGTATGACGTAAGAGGAAACCCGCAATGAATCAAACATCAAATAAAGCAAAATGACAGGGAACAAAACATAGTAAATTAGTCATCAGGTGCCATGTTTAATACAGCAGCATCTCAGAAATCTCGAATCAATCAATTAGCAGAAGTTATTACACCACCAAATGCGTGTGAGGTCATTAACAACGGCCCTATGTTAGGAATGGGCGATACCCCTTATTTTGTTTTCGATATGATACCGATATTTTTCAAGGCAGTATCGTCGATATCGATACCAATTCGATACTTCTGCACTAAACTTTTAAATTATGAAATGTATTAAATTATTAAATTACTAAGAGTAAAATGGGTAATGAAAATCACTTAACTTTGTTTAAAATGCATTTTAACCCGTTTAATCCCAAATTTTTCCCAGACATGAAAATATCCAAATGATGTGACATTAGTAACCCTTTGAAATAATCAATTATTATAATTTTTTTTTTTGAAAAGTGTGTGAAAAATGTTATTTTATGGTCAGTCCCAATTGTAACCGGTGGGATAATGTGTATACTGAATTAACATATTTCTGCAGTCATAAAAATGGCTATATATCTTAGCCCAGCTATTTTAAACTGTTTGATCACATTCTAGGGTTACTATTATGCATAAAAAACCCTTATACAACATTGATAGGAATACTGAGATCAAATACAAAAAAATACAACCATCAACGTATTTCAAAATTTTTTACTTTTTTGTAACATATATCATCACATTTTTATATTAGTGCTACCAGTATTACAACATTAATATTCTAACTTATTTGTAACATTTGAACTTTTGATTTAGTGCAATATTTTGTACTGCCATTAGGGACTGCCAGTGAATGGCTGTTGCATGCATAAAATGCAACCTTTTTATTCTGACAGTGTATGATTTCTATTAACATTACAGAATAGAACATGATCAATATTATCTTTCAACGTTCAATTTAAATAATTGAAATTGTAGCCTACATAGTTTGAACGTTGAAAGATAATTACTCGCTAACAAAGGTTATTCGTCCAATTCAATGCATATTGTACGCATTATTATTATTGTTAAATAAACAAAACCACTAGTAAATAAAGCGCACCTTAGTATCGATATTTTTTGTTTGAGTATCGATACTTTCGATACTCCACGTCAGTATCGATATATCGATACTTCGGATCGATACGCCCATCCCTACCCTATGTTGTTGAACTAATGTGGTTCAAACGATGCTGATGCGACCGTGTTCGGGAAACAGTCGTGACTGGCTAGTTAGTTTCCACAACGATGCATCGTACTATGGTGGTTAATCAGTGAGTTATGTCTTTGTACGGGAAACGCACCCCTGATCAGATATAGTTTTGGTTGTGAGCAGCACAAAACTGGAGTTCCACATTCATATCATGAAGTTTGTTGCCTGACTTTTCCTCTGGGAATACTGCTTTACTGGATCAGGGTGTAATTGATTCCATTTTTATATCCGTCCCTAACGGACTATTTAATTAGAGGGCTGAAATCTGAAGATTTGGGACAAATCCTTCTTCCAAAGAAGCTCTTGTACTCTGGAAATACTTTGTAATTCCTTATGCACTAGGAATTCTGAGAATCACAAAATGGTGCATTCACTGAAATTTGGCAGTGAGGTAGGGCTGTCAAAAAAAAATTAGAATTTTTAATATTCGTCGAATTTAAAATAAAAATCCAGGTGTGCATCAGGCAGCCTTAGTGGTGCACGAGATGCGATGACGATGGAAGTGTCATTGCATTTTAATGTTTTTCTTAGCCTATCCAGTTGAACCCATTAGATGCGGCGCTGCTACATTGTTCATTAAAATATTGCGGGGAAAAAGAATATCAATGCGGAGATGATGTTGTTTACGTCAAAACCGAAACCAAACCGTTCACACAGAACGCATATTTATCACATTTTCTAGAGGGACATCTATGAACGTTGCACTCGCATCTCGGAGAGAGACACATGTAAAATTAATGTAAGTTCAACTTTTTAAAAACTTGTCTCAAGACTTTATGGCGGTTTTTTCCCCATCCTACTGCATCTCAAGTTTTTAAATGAAGAACGCAGGCTACTCTTTGTGATTGGTTTTCGGTCCTTTGTATTAAACTATAGGCTACATACATGCTTGATTCTGTTTTGTTTCTAATTGTTTAAGCAACTTAAATTATAAACTTTAAAATAATGTATATAAGGTTTATAAACATTGTTTTAAACATTATGCACTTTTTTCAAAGATAGTCGTGTTATTTTATTATGCTTTGAAGAAACGTGCATAATATTTTGTTCGATGCGCCCTCTTGTGGCCTCAGGAGAGAAGCCAAAAGCTTTTCCCCCCCTAACTGAAATTATGCCTTTTAAATTCGAATATAATTTGAATATTGTTAATATTTAAGTACAAAATTCGAATTTAGTTTTTCAGCCATTTTGACAGCCCTACAGTGAGGTGTGATGAAAGTTCAGCGGGGGGGGGGAAATGAGACGTGTCCTGACTAAACCAGTTAAATCAAACCTTGGCGTACTGCCTTGGGCAACTGACTGTCACACCTAAATATGTCTAATTCTTCCTTCCTCTTCTGTTTGTTCTTCTAGGTGTATAAGTAGCGGAGAGCTCCTAAGAACAAGCACAACCAAGAACCGGTCACCTCATTCCGAATTAATCATGGTGGACAAAATGGCCTCTTTTGGACATGCGCTGCTGCGCCGTCGTGTGCTGAACTGCTCTGGGGAGGAAACGCGGTTCGCTCGGTGTCTGTCCACTCTTGATCTGGTGGCGCTCGGCGTGGGCTCCACACTTGGCGCTGGAGTGTATGTGCTGGCTGGGGAGGTTGCCAGAGAGAAAGCAGGCCCTGCTATCATCTTGTGCTTCCTTGTGGCCGCACTTTCCTCCATGCTGGCCGGACTGTGCTATGCAGAGTTTGGCGCACGAGTCCCTAAGACTGGGTCTGCGTACTTGTACAGCTATGTGACAGTGGGAGAAATCTGGGCCTTCATCACTGGTTGGAACCTCATCCTCTCTTACGTTATAGGTAAGTGTGTCCAGGACCAGTTGATAATGATTTTCAAGAAATCTGTTGTAGCTATAACTGCAATAAAAAGCTGGTTCTTGTTTTCAGGTACAGCTAGTGTGGCGCGAGCGTGGAGCTCTACGTTCGATAACCTGATCGAGCAGAAGATCTCTAACTTCTTCAGGGCGTCTATGGCCATGAAGGTTCCTGGGAAAGTTCTTGCAGAATATCCGGACCTGTTTGCCCTCATTCTCATCCTGCTACTGACTGGTGAGAAAACTAAAAATAGGTATCTTAAGATTTACAGATTTTTTTTGTTTTTTGTTGTGTCTTTAATTAATAACCAGAAATGTAGAGATGAACAGAACAACCACTTGGTAAACACTAAAATGTTAAAACTTTTTATTAAAATATTTTATAAATAAATATTATTAGGGATCCACCGATAAAATTCTAGCTAAACCGATTTTTTTATAGTTTTTTTTATAGTTGATTAACTATGATTTAATAAAATTAAAAACGTAAGTTCTATATTATAGATATTGTGTAAATAAATAATAAATAAAAAATCAACCATGTTACAAGTATATTCAGGCATCACAACAATATTCTAATTCATAATTCATTTGGATATTGGCTAAAGCTACATTTACATTGTTCTTTAATAAGTAAATTACAGATTCAAAAAATTTAAGTGTTAAATATTAACTCTAAGTGACGGTTCGATGATGAAAAAATATGACTCCGATGCAAAAATGGTAAATGAGCATTCATAATTAAATATTTGATGTTGGCCGATGCAGATACAAAAAAATCTAATATAGACAGGTGAAGAATGTGGTACCAATATATTGTGCATATTAAGTAATAAATGTATGTAGTAAAAATGTATTAAATTTAAATAAAAAAATTTAATAATAATTGTGACCTTATGAACTTTTATCCTTAAGTATAAAGTTTAAATAGCCTAATCGGTACACATGTGTAGTATCTATACATTTTAAGTAAAAAACAAACTGAAATTGTTCTAATTATCATTATTAAAAAACAAACTGATTTAATAAGTAAAATATTTGTGCTTTCCTCCTCAGGATTGCTTGCTTTTGGTGTAAGTGAATCTGCTCTGGTGAACAAGATCTTTACTGGGATCAACCTGATCGTGCTTGGCTTTGTCATCATCTCTGGCTTCGTCAAAGGCAACACAGCCAACTGGAACCTCACATATGAGGACTTCATCAATGATACAAATATCACCGAACCAGAGTAAGTTTGACATGAAAGAATCCTGTTTTTGAAGTGGTGCAAATGAGGATCTCTTACAGTTGTGCGGTGGATAATGGGAATTCGTGCTCAAAATACATGCAAGAGATTTGACATCCATTTATTCTCACAGAAGGGTTGAAAGCACATTTGGAAGTGGAGGTTTCGCGCCGTTCGGCTTCGGCGGCGTCTTATCTGGCGCAGCCACCTGTTTCTACGCCTTTGTGGGCTTTGATTGCATTGCTACAACAAGTACGTCTTTTAAATGGCAGAATTCTAGAGCGCGAATACTGATTGCTGAACATTTTGTTTCTTCTGAAACCTTCTGCAGGGTAAGACAGAAATGTATGTGGTTCACTTTAACCTTATTTTTTCCTGTAGGTGAGGAAGCCAAGAACCCCATGCGCTCCATCCCTGTGGGCATTGTAGCCTCTCTGCTCATTTGCTTCTTTGCTTACTTTGGCGTGTCAGCTGCTCTTACGCTCATGATGCCCTACTACAAACTCAACACCCAGAGTCCCCTGCCCGAGGCCTTCAGTTACGTAGGCTGGGCGCCGGCACGCTATATCGTAGCCGTTGGTTCACTCTGTGCCCTTTCGACAAGGTAAATCAAGGACTTTTTGTCCTGTCATGTTTCCATTCATACGTTTTCAATTTATCTGAATCTGTGTTTTATTTTTATCGTAGCTTGTTAGGCTCCATGTTCCCCATGCCTCGAGTGACACATACAGACAGAAATGTATGTGGTTCACTTTAACCTTATTTTTTCCTGTAGGTGAGGAAGCCAAGAACCCCATGCGCTCCATCCCTGTGGGCATTGTAGCCTCTCTGCTCATTTGCTTCTTTGCTTACTTTGGCGTGTCAGCTGCTCTTACGCTCATGATGCCCTACTACAAACTCAACACCCAGAGTCCCCTGCCCGAGGCCTTCAGTTACGTAGGCTGGGCGCCGGCACGCTATATCGTAGCCGTTGGTTCACTCTGTGCCCTTTCGACAAGGTAAATCAAGGACTTTTTGTCCTGTCATGTTTCCATTCATACGTTTTCAATTTATCTGAATCTGTGTTTTATTTTTATCGTAGCTTGTTAGGCTCCATGTTCCCCATGCCTCGAGTGATCTACGCTATGGCAGAGGACGGGCTGCTCTTCCGTTCCCTCTCTAGGATGAACAAGAAAACCAAAACTCCACTGCTGGCGACTATTGTGTCTGGAATAGTGGCAGGTGAGAGATGTTTTTTTTGTTTGTTTGTGTTACAACGTCCTAACTTTGCAGGCGTCACTTAATTTTTGTTCACACTGAAATCGGAAATGAGGCAGCCAATCAGAACATACTTGTTTGTTTAATATACAGCTATGTGGATTTTGAGCCAATGAGATTTCACTGTGGGAGGAGCTACCCAGTGCAGCGCTGCAGAAATGGAAACAAATGTTTGTTTTTGTGACTGCTACTGATAAAAATGTATATTTACATGGTAGCGATAGCTTTTATCGCTACGTGTCTGTATAAGACGTGGTGTTTAACCATTTAAAGGTGGTGGTGTTATGTAAGATTTGATATGGATGGATTTTTAGATATGTTTTTTATTTTTTATTTTTTTAGCTCTCATGGCGTTTCTGTTTGATTTGGCTGCTTTGGTTGACCTCATGTCCATTGGGACATTGCTTGCGTACTCTCTGGTGGCCGTGTGCGTTCTCATCCTCAGGTAGGTTAAAACATCACAAACACTATGCAATGGGTCTGCTACTATCAACTACCTAAATCGTTAAGAGAGGCTATATTGTACATGTTTTTCCATGTATGATGTTAAATCACGGTTTGTTGCTTCAAAAAAACAGTCACAATTTAGTATTACATGACCATTTCCATTTCAATGTTATGTAAGATTTGATATGGATGGATTTTTAGATATGTTTTTTATTTTTTTAGCTCTCATGGCGTTTCTGTTTGATTTGGCTGCTTTGGTTGACCTCATGTCCATTGGGACATTGCTTGCGTACTCTCTGGTGGCCGTGTGCGTTCTCATCCTCAGGTAGGTTAAAACATCACAAACACTATGCAATGGGTCTGCTACTATCAACTACCTAAATCGTTAAGAGAGGCTATATTGTACATGTTTTTCCATGTATGATGTTAAATCACGGTTTGTTGCTTCAAAAAAACAGTCACAATTTAGTATTACATGACCATTTCCATTTCAAATCTGTTTTTGCTATGGTACCTCTGTTATGTAACCAATGCCAGTAACCACAGGTCAAACGTTTGCAGTCTGTAAGAAGTCTCTCTCACTAAGACTGCATTTATTTCATAAAAAATGTAGTAAAATGGCATTATTGTTCAAATATGATTACAATTTAAAGTAACTGTTTTGCATTTGAATATATTTTGAAATGTAGTTCATTGGTGCTCCAGAAGCATTTCGTGTCATCAATGTTGAAAAGTTGTGCTGCTTAATATTTTGGTAGAAACCGTGATACTTTGATGAATAGAAAATCGAAAGGAATAGCATTTATTTGAAATAGAAATTTTTTGTAATATTATAAATTGGTTTGACTCGAGCGTTCTTTATGCGTCTAGATATCAGCCAGGCATCCTGAGCTCTTCCAGTCAGACTGAGAAACTGGTGGAGCTGGTCGGTGGGGAGAAGGTGGCCGTATGTGGAGATAGTGGAGATGAATATGGCATAGACCTGGATGACAATCCCCGCAAAGAAAAATTCTCCCCAAGACTCCTCCTGGTTCCTTCCAAGGACTCACCAACTGAAATGTCAGGAACTATTGTCTACGGAACAACCGCTATTATCTGTAAGTAAAGATTTGCTTGGTTGTCACCTTTTGATGAATGAAAGAGACATTAAAGTCCCCATGAAATCAAAATTAAAGTTTTTTTGGGTGTTAGTATCAATATGTTAGTCTTAAGGTTATCTATAAGGCAGTGTGCTCCAATACGATGACAAAATTCGCATTTATAAGATATAAGCATTCAAAGCTTGCAGTTCGTCACTTCCAAAATGGCACAACGATTTTTTTGTCGTCACATCGTACTTCATCTTCTCATCAAATCTTCTGACCAATCAAATGCTCGCTAGAATCCGAAGCACCCGCCCCCTGCACTATAAATAGATGCTGAAGTGGCTGAGATTGGTCACTTGTTCACAGTGTAGTACTTCCTGTACAGTGAATGGCTTGAAGTGCACAATGTAGGTGATAGGGAACGATTCAGACAGTGTAAATATACTTTCGATTGATGCAAATGAGGTCTGGTTTCACGCGAACAGCGGCAGCGCACACAGTCTGATCTGGACTTTGGCTCCGGTCCAGAGATGCGATCGCACGGTGCGGATCATATGCGCGAGTCGGCATATATTAAAAACTTTTACAACTTCACAGCCTCAGCATGATTATGACCTTTTATTTATTTTTTTATTTTATTTTTTTTACTAAGAGTTTCATATTGAATCTAGGGGGTAATCTATTAGACTGTGGCTGTCAAATGCGGCTTTACCAAGCTCAAGGGCTCTGGCCCGAGCAGATAAAAACAAAACGCTATTGGCTATTTTTAAAAGGGGGCAGGGCTGCTCAATATGTCCCGCCCTCTCTTTCTGTTTCAGTTGAAATTACGTCACCACATAGAATAATGCTGGGTGTTTCAAGCCACTTCAGGGGACCTTTAAAGAGACAGCTGACCCAAAAATAAAAAAAAGAATTGGGTTAACTATAAAAGGGTGAGTTAGGGATTTTGTCTAAATTAAATAAAAAATAAATAAATAATAAAATCGTACATTTAAGTGGATTGAGGCGTCACAATATTAGAATGTACAGTATGAAACTGAATATTTTTTTATGAGATTTGCTAAATATTACATTTAAATGTTATTAAATTATTAGTGTTTTAAATATTAACTTTAAATGAGAGTTATTTTACAACCCCGGTGTGAATTTGTGATTAAAAATATACACTAAAAGTCAAAAGTTTGGGGTCAGTACAATTTGTGCATTTTTTTTTTGTTGTTGAAAAAGATTATCCTTAGCAAGGAATTATATTCAGCAAGGATGCATTCATTGGATCAAAAGTGACAGAGAATATTTTGATAATGCTACAAAATATTTCCGTTTCAACTCAAGTAAATGCTGCTCTTTTGAACTTTATATTTATCAAAGAATCCTGAAACAAGTATATCACAGCCGTATTAAGCAATAAATATTAAACTGTTTTCAACACTGTTAATATTCAAAGAATGTTCGTCAGCACCAAAATAAGCATATTAAAATGATTTTCTAAATGATTTAGTATGATTTCTGGAAATGTATTAAAATCGAAAACAGTTATTTGAAATTGTTTCACAATATTACTGTTTTACTCTTATTTTGATCAAATAAATAAATGTTCCTGTGGCTCAGTGGTAGAGCATTGCGTTAGCAGCGCAAAGGTCGTGGGTTAAATTCCCAGAGAAAAAAACACATACTGATAAAAAATGTATAGCCTGCATGTACTGTAAGTCGCTTTGGATAAAAGCGTCTGCTAAATGCATACATATAATTTTAATTTAATTTAATAAATGCTTGGTGAGCACAAAAGCCTAAAAAAGCCCAAACTTTTGAATGGTACTGTAGTGTATGTACACTCTGCATAGACCCAGTTATTTGTATTTATTTCATTGTGATTCAGTGATTTGGCTCATCCTGAATCTGTTGACTATGCACTAATTCTAATATCCTCTTGTCTGTGTAGCTGTGCTGATCACCGTGCTATGCGTGGTTTTGGCTCTGCGGCTGGAAGCCATCATGAATCTCGAGATCGTGTGGGTGACGGCGTGTGTCATTCTGGTCCTGCTGTGCATCCCGTGTGTCATTGTGATCTGGAGGCAGCCTGAGAGCAAGGAAGCTCTCACCTTCAAGGTACCAGATGTCCTCGTTATTGATTTGACCTTTTATTAGGCTATAAATCTTTGCCTCGGGCTTGAACGTAAGCACTGAAGTGATGTAAAAGGAAATGCGCTATTAGAACACAAATACTCACAAGGGACAGTATTTGTTTTTTTTATCACTTAAAGGGACAGTTCACCCAAAAATGAGAGTCCTGTCAGCATTTACTCGCCCTCATGTCGTTTCAAACCTGTATGAATTTCTTTTTTCTTTGTAACACCAAATAAAGGGCCCTTTGATTTCTGTGATTCAGAAAACGCAGATGGAATACAGTCATTAAAAATTGAATTTACAATGTGTAATATCACTTTTTTTTTTTTGTGCATTTTAACAGTAAACGTCTGTTTAAGTTACATTTTCATTTGATTACATGTTAAAAGATTAATTCAATAGTTAATGAATTATGCCTTTATTTGATTATGACAGATATTACATTTGTATTAAATCATAAATGAAGGAATGGGTCATTTCTGGAAAAATAACATTTTAATGAATTAGTAAATTGTTAAAGTTTTGCAAATTCAATTGAATAGACATACTTTTTGATTACAAAAATGTATTAAATCAATAAAATGGGGATGGAATTAAAAAATTAAAACAAAACAATTTGGAAAAAATTAAATATTTCATAGGGTCTTAAAAGTTAAATTTTTGTTAAACTTAATGAATTGTTGTTAAATTGTAAGTTTAATTAATTAATTAGACCTTCTTTTTTTATTACCCAAAATTATTTTAACCATTAAAATGGAATGAAATTGGGGGGGTGGGGGTGGGGGGGGGAATTAAATCCAGAAAAACTTAAATGAAAAAAAAAAAAAAAAGGAATTTGGGGAGATAAAAAAAAACACCCCCAAACTATGATTTCATCCAGTCTGAGCATTTCAAACATGTTTAATATTTTGAGTTGATTTTAGCACACAGTTTTTATAAAATAGAATTTAGGGGAAAAATCAAAGATTTCATAGGGTCTTATAAATGTAATTTTTGTTCAACATTAAAAATTTTTTTTCTTAAATTGTAAAAGTTTCATTAATTAATTGTAACTTTCATTAAAGACATGTTTTTTAATACCACAATTTAATTTAACCATTAAAATGGAATCCAGAAAAAAATGGAATCCAAAAAAGTAAAATGGCGAAAAAAAATGGAATTTGAAAAAAGAAAATTAAATAAAATGGAATTTGGGGTAAAAAGAAAATGCCTCCAAACTATGATTCCATCCAGTCTGAGGATTTCAAACATGTTTAACATTTTAAGTTGATTTTCATTTGTCATGTGTCCCGTGCAACAAGGTGCACATTTCTGCACAAGTTTGTGTTCAGAATGACCTGAAAGTATTTTTCCTCTGTAACCATTTACAAAACCAACAAGTCTGCGATACCTGGTATTTCAAAATGTGCTCATATTTGAAAAGTCATACATTGTTCTAACCTTAAATCTAAATCTTCCTGTGTGCAGGTGCCTCTGTTGCCCTGGCTGCCTCTGTTCAGTATCTTTGTCAACATCTATCTCATGATGCAGCTGGACGTGGCCACCTGGTGCCGCTTCACCGTGTGGATGTGTGTCGGTGAGGACATCTGTTCATTTAGCTTCTGCCTGCGATAGCGTCCTGTTTGTTTCCTTCATTCCAAACCACCCACTTATTTTCTCATGTCCGTTCCCAGGTTTCGCAATCTACTTCGGCTACGGCATCCGGAACAGCACAGAAGCCATGAACAGCTCCCTCCGAAAATACGAGCCGGCCCTTCAGAACAAAAGCCCCATATACCTAGGCGGTGAGGAGAGTGAAGTGGAGGGCATTTCTCTTTGATAGGGAGAGTTTGACGGGCATGTTGCCCTACGCATTTTTGTTGAGGTTACAGATTTATTGTGAAAACGTGGCTCATTCATTGTAGAAACTGCCCCAAACGTCTCAATTGCTAAAGGATTCTTAAAAGAACCCTAAGTGTTTTCCGTTAAGAGGTTGTTGTGCAGCCTTGGCCCTCCAGTACTGCAAATGCTGGTTTGAATGTCCTGCTGTAATCGCTAGTACAGTGATGGCCATATTGTCTGGTGTACAGGGTATTTCATTTTTGGGATCGAGCTTCAAGCGTGTTGTTTGTGCAACTTTGGGTCCAAAATGGTCTCCTTTCACCTCTTGGTTTCCCAGAATGAGGTTGTGAAGTACAACAGGGACCCCTAGTGTTCACAATTTGAAAATGGCAATACCGTTTGGACAGTATTTGTGGGAGAATAATTGAAGAAATGAAACTGAAAAGAAAAAACTGACTGAAATGCTAAAATCCCATCAGTTTGAGAGTTGTCCGACTAGAGTATAGATAGAAAAATGGTTTCCATTTCCTAAGTATGACGGTGTGTTATTAGCACTGCTGTCTGCTGTGTGTTGGGATAATGTTATTGGCCAATGTGGTATAAAATGCTAGTATTTTAAAGTGTGTGTGTGTGTGTGTGTGTGTGAGAGAGAGAGAGAGTTTTGAATGGATTGTATAAGGTTGCGCTAGAATCTGTTCCGTTTTGCAAAATACTAAAATACTATTTGGAAAAAACTGTTTTATGTGGACATGTATAGTTTACCCATCCAACTCCTTAAACTTGATGATTTTACTTTGGCATACTGTATAACAGTGTTTCTAGACAACATTTATGGAAGGTTGCCTTCGTAACTGTTGTTTCTGCCAAAACTACTTACACTACCGTTCAAAAGATTTATTTATTATTTTTTTTAAGAATTGAATACTCTTATTCTGGAAGGATGCCTTAAATTGAAAAGTTGGCAGTAAAGACATGTATAATACTATTCCAAATAATTGCCATCAAAGAATCTTGAAAAATGTTTATTACTTCAAGCGTGTTGTTTGTGCAACTTTGGGTCCAAAATGGTCTCCTTTCACCTCTTGGTTTCCCAGAATGAGGTTGTGAAGTACAACAGGGACCCCTAGTGTTCACAATTTGAAAATGGCAATACCGTTTGGACAGTATTTGTGGGAGAATAATTGAAGAAATGAAACTGAAAAGAAAAAACTGACTGAAATGCTAAAATCCCATCAGTTTGAGAGTTGTCCGACTAGTGTATAGATAGAAAAATGGTTTCCATTTCCTAAGTATGACGGTGTGTTATTAGCACTGCTGTCTGCTGTGTGTTGGGATAATGTTATTGGCCAATGTGGTATAAAATGCTAGTATTTTAAAGTGTGTGTGTGTGTGTGTGTGAGAGAGAGAGAGAGTTTTGAATGGATTGTATAAGGTTGCGCTAGAATCTGTTCCGTTTTGCAAAATACTAAATCATTTTTTGGAAAAAACTGTTTTATGTGGACATGTATAGTTTACCCATCCAACTCCTTAAACTTGATGATTTTACTTTGGCATACTGTATAACAGTGTTTCTAGACAACATTTATGGAAGGTTGCCTTCGTAACTGTTGTTTCTGCCAAAACTACTTACACTACCGTTCAAAAGATTTATTTATTATTTTTTTTAAGAATTGAATACTCTTATTCTGGAAGGATGCCTTAAATTGAAAAGTTGGCAGTAAAGACATGTATAATACTATTCCAAATAATTGCCATCAAAGAATCTTGAAAAATGTTTATTATAATAAAATGAATTATAAAAAATTCATATTATAAAGTTATATGAAACTATCAATTATCAAATAATTATAAAGTTATATGAAACTTATTAAAAGGCTGCATTTTAAAATAGAAAAAGGTTATTTAGAGTTGTAATATTATTTCATGATTTTACTGTTTTTTGAGCAAATAAATGCAGCCTTGATGATCATAAGAGTCTTCTATCAAAGTATTTACTTTTGAACGGTAGTGTATCTACGGTTATCTGTACCAACTGCTAATTTGATAGTAACCACCACTGACTTGAAGGATTCTGAAAGCTACTTATATTGTTTGAAGGAAATACCCCATAATAATCTTTCATTTGTAACAGTATTAACTGTAATCTTTGAGCAGAAACTATGGTTACTGTGGTAACTTACTGTAATAACTAACTCTCAGGTCAAGGGTAAAACCTAAACTTGCCTGAAGACGGAAGACCTAAAGAAACAGGCTTTCAACAGCCTTTCTTTCATTTCTGAAGGTGTAGATACTTGAGAAAAAAAAGTGTCACTATTTTTGACTTTTTTGTTTTTTACTTTCCATTGAGCTCATGTACCTTTATTGTAAAGAATTTGTAATGCTGGTTACTGTGCTAACTTACTGTAATAACTAACTCTCAGGTCAAGGGTAAAACCTAAACTTGCCTGAAGACGGAAGACCTAAAGAAACGGGCTTTCAACAGCCTTTCTTTCATTTCTGAAGGTGTAGATACTTGAGAAAAAAAAAGTGTCACTATTTTTGACTTTTTTGTTTTTTACTTTCCATTGAGCTCATGTACCTTTATTGTAAAGAATTTGTAATGTAGTGGAATACTAGTTTACTGTTGCTCAATCAAACTTATCCTGTGCTCTCATCATACCTTTTTGATATTTTATGGTATGAATATTTAAGCCCTTCAGGATGCTGAAATTCAGCTCCTATTCAGCCGATAATCGGAGAGCAACGGAGGCTTGTCTGTGCGACAGAATAGAGTAGAAGTTGTTTAAAACCACTATTATTTTTTAACCCATTTTGTCTTTAATATATTAACATAGACTTCATTATTAGAAGCTCATTTTTGTCTCTGTTATGTTTGTGTTTCACAATCAGCTAAAAATGGCTTTGTTTACATGTTCCAGAAATGTAAAGTTTAGCATGTAAACGTGTCTGGTGACGCATTGTTGTCTGATCCCTAGGCATTACAAAGTTTTGATTCTGTTTGGAGACGTGTGTCTCCTGTAGATCAGTGCCTGCTGTTTCAAATGTACCTCAAAGATGATTGGTCATCCAAGTCATATGCCTTTGAGATACACTTGTAGTGTTACATGTGTTTATCACTATAGATATTTTTGTCTTTGGGTTTTTTTAAACTGTAAATATTCATGCCATGTACAAAGAAAATGAGCTGTATTATAAAAATTCTGTTCATGCTTTTCTTTTTTTTAAATAAAATGTTTCGCAAAACAGAGGCGGTTTGTTGTGCAAAATATATGAGAAGGAAATCATTTTTAGACACAAAATCTTTTGTGTCACACATTTTATTGATCGTTCATCTCCTCTCTCACACAAGATCAATAAATACACAGTTAATAGTCATTTCGGTCAGCTAAATGACATTGTATTAGTCTGCAAGTCAAAAATGTACATCTCAGCAGCTACTAACCTCAGTTATGAAAGAGTGAACTTTTATTAATAAGAACCAAACCAGAAAAATCAGGGACATGGTTTAACAGTGCTTTATAGACAAGTATGTTGGTAAAGTGTCTTTAGTGATATCATGACCATTTTGAATGAGGAAAAAGGTGGGAAACTCAAATGCGGCTCCCCATAATTGAGTGTTTTTTGTAAGGTTTATGATATCTGAGATTTGCATGTAGTGATTTAAAATGCATTTTATTTAGTATGTATCAGATCATTTAACAATCATGAGGGTGCATCCTGAAGGAAAACCTGACTTTTCATATTCCCTATTATTGGTATAACCAAAAATCGATGACGAAATTCGTCATCATCTCCTCATCAGGTGATGAGGCTTGACCGTAAGGAACAGAAGTCCCCCCCCTACTGTTGAATTATTCAATCAGAGGTCCCAGCATATAAATAATCAACATTCAAAACATTGGGTTTGGTAAGATTTTTTATGTATCGAATGAAGTGTATTATTATCACCAAGGCTGCATTTATTTGATCAAAAATACAGTACAAATTACAATATTGTGTACAGATGAATGCGTTCTATTATAATATATTTTAAAATGTAATTTATTCCTGTAAGAGCATAGTCATTACTCCATTCTTCAGTATCTCGTGGTGCTTTAGAAATCATTCTAATTTGTTGATTTGATGCCCAAGAAACATTTCTTAAAATTATCGGTGGTAAAAACAGTTGTGCTGCTTAATATCATTGAGGAAACCATGATACATTGATTTTTTTTCCCTCAGGATTCTTTGATGAATAGAAAGTTGAAAGAACCGCATATATTTGAACTTCTGTAATAATATTGAAGGTTTTACTGTCACCTTTGACCAATTGAATGCATCCTTGCTGAATAAAACTAGAAATTTAATTCAAAAAGAAATTACAGAAAATTATTGTTAATGAGCATCCTAAGTGAACACATTAGGGGCTATTTGGATTGGTGTGGTCCTCCTGTACATGCTCTCAAATGATCCATAATTTCTAGGTGAACTTTTGGTTTAAACTTCAGATCAGTCTTTGCTCCAAAGGATCAGTGTTTCTGCATTGTTTTCCCTTAAACAGTTCCCACAACTCAGTTCTCTAGGTTCCATCCTGCCAGATTGACCGAGAAGACTTGCCAAAGCTCCAGGAAATTCACATTTGCTGATATTTGTGACCATGGAGCACAAAACCAGTCATAAGTAGCACAGGTATATATTTGTAGCAATATCCAACAATACATTTTATGGGTCAAAATGGTTGATTTTTCTTTTATGCCAAAAATCAATAGGACATTAACTAAAGATCATGTCCCATGAAAATATTTTGTAAATTTCCTACCGTAAATATATCAAAATGTAATTTTTGATTAGTAATATGCATTGCTAAGAACTTCATTTGGACAACTTTAAAGGCAATTTTCTCAATATTTAGATTTTTTTTGCACCCTCAGATATTCAAATAGTTGTATCTTGTCCAAATATTGTCCTATCCTAACAAAGCATACATCAATGGAAAGCTTATTTATTGTTGATGTATAAATCTAAATTTAAAAAAAATGGACCCTTGTGACTGAGTTTGTGGTCCAGGGTCACATTTAGGTCATTATTTGTATTGGCTTTAAAGAGAATAGGAACTTTATTCGAAGTAACTATGAAAGCAGGAAACATTGATCGAGGGGACGAGAGTATTTGTGGGTTGTCAAGCTAAGGGAGAACGACAGCACTGGTTTTGCAGTGAAGGAGCATGATACAGAAGTCACTTGATCAACAGAGGCAGCGGCGGTCGCTCTTGGTCACCTCCTCGGATGAGTGCACCACGTTGGGCACGAAACCGCTCTTAACACCCTCCCAGCCCTCCTGGATGGTGATCTCACCACTTTTGACTAGGTCGTAGATATCGCGCGTAAGCTCCGTGAAGGCCCTCTCTACGTTTATGGCGTCGCGCGCCGAGGTCTCCACGTAGCGCATGCCGTAAGCGGCTGCCAGTTTCTCGGCCTCCTGCTGGCTCACCTGCCGCTGCTGCTCCAGGTCACACTTGTGGCCCACCAGTATGAAGACAATGCTGTGCCGCTGCACGTGACTGCGCGCTTCCTCCAGCCACTCGTGGACATTCTGGAAAGAGCGGCGGTTGGTGATGTCGAAAAGCAAAAGGCCACCCACTGAATTACGATAATAAGCCCTTGTGATAGATCTAGATCACATACAGAGAAGAGCAGACGATATCAGACAGGTGGTTGAACACGTTGCATGTTACATCATATAAATTAACGGCTGTGGATGAGCGGTATTTTATATTCAAAAGGATGACTTAATTTGTATTCAATTACATTAAACGAGCATGCAAATACTTGATGGGAATTTATGCTAATAGCCTATAAGAAAGCTACAAGCAGAAAATGATCACAGCCTGAAATCCAGGAATTTAGTGAGCGGGTTGAAATAGTTTATGAAATCTATGTGATGTAGAGACTACTATGATGCAAATTTTTTCTGTCCCATCTTTTAATTTATTTAATGCAATTCATATGTACAATGACACACTTCTTCTATCACTGGCATGTTTTTAATTTATTATTTAGTATAAAATATATCTTTATAATCTTCCACTGGGACCAGATCTAGAATAGGAAGTTTTAAAATTCTAATAGGAAATTCTATTGAAAAATTAGGTTTAAGAAAAGAAAAGTAGGCCTATTGAAAGTTTGAAGTCTACAAATATCCAGATTGGGAACAAGATTGCATGGGAGGAAAATGTCAAAGTCTTTGTGTATATAGTTACAATAATGTGTAATAAGACGCATAAGCTTACATATGGATTTGGTACTAAGACAAAATACTTAACTGAGTAAATTCTAAAAAGAAAGCAGAAAAACAAAGATTATCAGAGTGCATTTTACAAGATAATACAATTTAAGATATTCTACTTTAAAACTGATTTCATGTTTAATTCAGTGTGTTATTCACCATTTCTTTGTTATTATTTGTGAAATTTACTAGAAATTTCTGAGTGAAAACTGTTTCTACAGCAATTTTTTTGTGTAATACGTGCACAGTAATGTTTCTTCTGTCAATGTACTAAAATGTTTTATTTGTGTTTAATGTCTAAGATTGCATGTATTGTCCTCTTATAAGGAAATGTTGAAATCAAATCAATGAAACTTGCTTATTAAAAACTAACATGTAAGGCCATTCCAACATTTGGGGGTTTTTAAATAAAAAAACAAAATCATAAATGTATCTTCCTTCTTAAGCACGATGAAGTCATTAAGCAGCTGTGTTAATGTGTGCCAATAGTGTTTAGTTAGCTTAAGTAGCAGCAGGGGAGGGATGTCCTCATTTTAGAGAGCATTTGATTGGTCAAAAAATCTGTGTAGTGCAGGATGAGGCATCAATGTTTTGGCTTGTTTTCCTGAAAGAGAAAGACTATACATTTGAAATGCATTGATCTGCCAAAAAAAAGAATTTTGCCAAAGTTTAGGTGTACGCTCGCATACAGAAAGCCTCAAAGCTAACAATCATAGACTAAAAGCCACAGATCTCCTATTATGAATTGCTTAGAATTACAGTTAGAGAATGCACGTAGCTGTGATAGCTACATGTAAATGTCATCAAATGCCACTAGATGTACCTGAATCTTTCTTGGCCTGCCGTGTCCCAGATCTGAAGCTTGATGCGTTTGCCTGGTTCAATCTCTACCAGACGGGAGAAGAAGTCTACGCCGACAGTAGGATCAGACACCTGTGCAAAACGTCCTTCTGTGAAGCGTCTGATCAAACAAGACTTCCCCACCGTCGAGTCGCCAATGACAATCAGCCGGAACTGGTACAGCCATATAGCTTCCATATCTTATATGATCTGTCAATGAATAACAGTGTTTTGTTATTAGATTACACAGTAATACATGTTTTCTGAGTAAATAGTTGAATAGTTTAAAAAAAACACATTATGTACACATTTACTTATCCTTGAATTTTCATTTTTGTATAGGCTATTATTCAACTAAAATACATTATTATTATTATTATTATTATTATGAAAGTTATTTTTAAGGATCAGATCATGTAGAATTGGAATAGACTCAACTGAGCCTCGTTCTTTAAATGGACGACTATCATTCAAATAGGTGTTAATTACCTTAATCCATGTATGATGCGAGACCCTTAATTTGTATTGCAGTACAAATTATACATTTATACATTGGAATGATGTTGAAAATTGTTATAACTGTGATCAAATTGACAAAAATGTGTCTTTTTGAGTAGGCCCATGTGAATCTCAGAGCTTGTATCAGACCTGAATTTGTTATGTTAAAATGTAATATAATTGATATGATTTCCTAAACTGTTTAACACGACCTCTATAGTATCCAAACGATAATGAATTTGATATCAACTTAGCATCTCTAGATTTACGATTTTCTAAAGCTAAGTTAGCCAAAGCATAGTAGATGCTTGCAGGCCTATGAGTCGAGCATCGCACTTGCGTAAAGAAATCGCTCTATGAACACATATTATTGTATATTTCGAGTAATTATTACCTTGGTAATGCTTCTCAGTGTCTGAGGATGGCAAGCCCCATATTCTTCGCTGTCTTTCAGTCAGAAAGCGTGTAATACCGTGGCGTTCCCAGGCAAGGCATCCGAGCACACCCGAATGTTTTTGAGGATAAATGTGCAACTAGTTCCGCTTTGAATATGCACTGACTGACCAAACGAATTAACATAATCGACTGGGGCGTTTGCATTAAGACCCGTTAGTTTCAGAATGCCCATAAATTCTTGGTAAATTCATATTGTCAATCTCGTGATTAGGGATAAAGAGATGTTTGTGAAAATGTGCTGATGAAATGGCAGTATCATGAGCATCATATAGCCTGACTCATCCCTCATCAGTACCATTACCGTAATAACTGATAGAGCGACGCACTGCTGGTGGCTCCCTCATTCAACACTCCCAGGAGGCGTTATACCGTATACTGTATATTCATACTGGCAGCTGAGCTCGACCACTGATGCTTATCATTAGTGACTTTCAAATTGACTTTTTCAAAATAACGAATATGTGACCCTGGATCACAAAATCAGTCATAAGAATCAATTTTTATACATCTTCTGAAAGCTGAATAAATAAGCTTTCCATTTATGTATGCTTTGTTAGGATAGGACAATATTTGGACGAGATCAGAGGCGGACAGTAACTAAGTACATTTACTTGAGTATTGTACTTAAGTACACTTTTTGAGTATCTGTACTTTGCTTGAGTATTATTTTTTCTGGAAACTTATGACTTTAACTTCACTACATTTGAACGACAAATATTGTACTTTTCACTCCACTACATTTCTATCAGGGTCCTCGAAGTAGAAAGTCGTTACTATGTAGCAGCTTTGAAAGTCAGTGTCTTTTATTCCAGACAGTTTATCAGTAATCACTCTTGGGGCTACATGAAGTGATTTCCCATCATTTTTTTAGCGTTGACCAGTTGCAAATGTGATATTTATTTACAACAATTCAATAATAAGAGGTTAATATTGTGGTATATATTAGACACAATAGTGTCTGATTTTGCTAAATTGTGTACGTGAAAATATGACCTATAAAGCCACAGAAGAACTGTTGTGCGTCTCCTAATAAAACACAAAAGGTGTTTGACTGAAGCAGCACTGCACAGACCATTCTGTGT
>NW_015505303.1:335981-389217 GCF_001515645.1 Sinocyclocheilus grahami
CAAATAAGTCTTGCTGTTTTGCTTTTTTGTTAAAGCAGTGTTGCTGTTGTAAAGTTGTACAGCTACAGTTGTGTTGTTGGGTTTTAAAGCAGGTTTGGGTTTTTTTTCTTTCTTATCACTCTGTATTTACAGGATTTCACTGTCCACTCTGTTCAAATGTGGATGAATTGCTACACATAGATGTGTGCACACACTGTCAGAGCTGTGTGAGATCACTACCATCCTGCTTTTGTGGGGGTGGGTAGGGGTGTTAAATAATAATTTTTCTGTTGTTGTTGTTTTTCCCCCATAGGTTTTTAACATTCTAAAAGCTCTTTATTCCAAAGATACTACAAGCTAGTCAGTGTATTCAGCAGGTGTAATGTATTCTAAGTTGCTTCAGAAGTATTGCAAGTATTACATACAACAATAAAACAGTGCAAGTTCACTCAAGTAATGGAGTTGTGTACATTGTCCGCCTCTGGACGAGATACAACTAGGCCTATTTGAATATCTGGAATCTGAGGGTGCAAAAAAATCTAAATATTGAGAAAATCGCCTTTATAGTTGTCCAAATGAAGTTCTTAGCAATGCATATTACTAATAAATAATTACTACGTTTTTTTATAGAATATATTTACAGTAGGAAATGTACAAAATATTTTCATGGAAAATGATCTTTATTTAATATCCTAATGATTTTTGGCATAAAATACAAATCAATAATTTTGACACAGACAGTGTATTGTTGGATAATGCTACAAATATACCCGTGCGACTTATGGCTGGTTTTGTGCTCCAGGGTCACATATGCCAGTTCTCATCACTGGCCTTAATTTTGAGCATTTTAATTCAAATGATTATCTTTGTATTTAAACATCAAATAGAGTAAACTAAATAGCCTACAGAACAAATGCATAAAATTTGATATAGACATATAGACATTTATATAGACATTACGTATTACAATTGTTAAACACAAACAAAATAAATTAAAGAAACACGCACAAATAAACGAAGCAAATCATAACATAAATCAAATTAAACTTAATCAAAGATTCTTATATTGAAATAATTTTGAAATGCCACAAAACTCGGAGGAACTTTAACAAATCTCTATTTGTGTAATAACATTAAATATAATCAAAATATTATTGTTAGACCAATCTGACAAATGTAAACACTCCCAAGTTGAGCAGTTTTATGGGTAAATTGGGAGGTGCTGCAAACTCCACTTTTGGTGATATTAAATAATCTTATATTAAATGTTTATATCGTATAAAACTACATTATCATTACTTCTGTTCCCACAAAGTTATCTAGGTATCTTTTTACAAATGTCACAAATGTAACAAACATTATCTTATAACAAATCAATCAGTCAGATGGGGCGTGGCTATGAGGCAACGTGTGTTAATGGGCGTGGCGTTCTTGGGTTCCATCATTCATCACTTCTTCTGTACTTGATGAAGAAGCAGAGATCATCTGTGACATTTACCATTTGTGTTCTTTGAAGAAAAGACTTCATGTTTAAAATTTTTTAAATACGTCCACTTTGTTTTCTTTCTCATGTGGAACTAATGGGAAGGTAAAGCTAGTAAGGAGGACGAGCACAAAGTAACATGACAGCGGTTTGAGCATTATATAAACATTTTAAGAGCGCGTGCCTCTCACAAACTGTAATCCTGCAACAATGATCAATGAATAAGCTGTGAAACATAAGAGCACTCATGTGCTACAAATTGTACAAAAAGTAGGTCAGTGCGTTTATGATCGAGATGTGTATTTGCTATTTTTTAAAGTCGTCATGCAGAAAGAACATTTATTCAAAGATCTAGTCATCGGAGACCTCGGAGTGGGAAAAACGTCGATAATCAAACGATACGTTCATCCGATATTTTCTCAACATTATCGCGCAACCATTGGAGTGGATTTTGCTCTTAAAGTCCTTCACTGGGACAGTCAGACGGTGGTCCAGCTGCAGTTATGGGACATAGCAGGTATGTGCTCCTATTAAAATGTTTAATATTTAATGCATACCCTTACCAAAAAGTAGTTTACTTCAAGTTTATTTTAGTAAGTATACTTAAGTAAAGTTCAAGTATATTTTAAAGTGTACTTTATGTAGTAAGTATACAAGTATCAGTGTACTAGTAGTATACTTGTAAGTGTACTATTTCAATACTCCTTGGGACTAAATTGGCCCACTTTTAAGTATACTTTAAGTATAAACGTAGTAAACTCTGAGTACACAACTAGTTTACATCAACATGTTTAGTTTGTACTGCAACTATAATAAAAGTGAACTTATAGGTATACTGATAGTTTACTAATTAAATACTTGTGGTTGCATTTTTAGTACACTTTGAAGTATAGTCTCAGTAAACTACTAGTTTAGTAGTTTTATACTGCAAGTATACTCGTACGTTTTCTTTGAGTGAACTTTACATCATACTTTAAGTATACTACTATGTCCCTATTTAGGTATTCATTTGTATATATTTTGTTACATGAATATCTGAACATACAAAACATCAAAAGAACAGGGTATCTGCTTGTAAACAAAAACATTTTATTCTAGCTTCATGCATTCTTTTTTTATAAACACTAGGGGTACGGTTTATAAATTAAAAAGATAAAGAAACAAACAACATTTTGAACAAAAAGCTGAAAAAAGACTATGAATTGGATTCAGAATGATAATCAAAACGTTGATAAAGTCGATCAACACCCCAAATCTTGACAGTCATTATTACCTCTTCATTGGTAGATATTTTATTCCATAATGTTACATAGTTTTGATACTGTTTTATGTCTGATGATCGTGTTAGAATACATGTGGAAGCATCTGTTGTTTCGGTTTCTTCTTCACTTGTGTTTTTTGGAAATTCTGTACAGAAGATGTGTACTAGCAGTATAACAGTATAACAATAAAAACACGGATTCTAGGAGCACAATTATAGCTAAAATATATTTAGACTTTTTCTAAGTATAAGTCAAGTATACTTAAATGGCATTTTAAGTATATTTCTGAGAAGTACATAAAGCCCATTTCTGAGAAGTAAAAAGACTAAAAGTATACTTTCCTATTTTTAGTTTAAAAGAAGTATACTAAAAGCACACTTGAATAAACTTCTTTTTCGTAAGGGTATGGTAAACATATCCCGCTGGCTTTGTTTTATTTTACTTTACAAGATGCTGAATTCATATTATTTAGTGCTAGTCCAAAGGCAATTAAAGTAACAAGATATATTAGGCAACATTTGTATAGTGTTGGTGGTCCATATAATATGCTAAATCATTGTAAGTACGCTATTGCCTCTCTGAAATCTCCTCCTGCTGAGTTTCCTTGTGTGAATGTGAAGGAATGTGTCTTGTGTGTTAATCTCAGCTGGTCTCATACTCCTGCTAAAGTCACATGAGAGTTTGAGGTAAAGTCCATAAACACACACACACACACAAACACACACAGACAGACAGACAGTGTAGATCAACACAGTGTTATAGTAGGATTTATTATTAAGAAAAACATGATGCTATTTATGTCTGAGTGATGTTTAACCTCCAATTTGCCATCCCACGTTCGTCATAAGACAGGAGCGCTATGGGAACATGACACGGGTTTACTATCGGGAGGCCGTGGGAGCCCTCATAGTATTTGACGTGACCAGAGCCTCCACGTTTGACGCAGTGCTGAAATGGAAAGACGACCTGGACTTAAAGGTCACTCTCAGCAACGGCAAACCTGTCCCAGCTGTTCTTCTGGCCAACCAGTCTGACCAGTCACGTGAAGGTCTGCGTTCCCAGATTCCAAAGCTTGATACATTCTGCAAAGAGAATGGATTTGTGGGCTGGTTTGAGACCTCTGCAAAGGTGAGGGGTTTATTTTGTGACCCTGAGCAGGATGTAGATGTAGAGAGATACAGAATCAGGATCTGTGTATGTGTTTGTGTAGCTGTTTGCATGTTTGCATTTAACACAAATACAGCAAGAATGCATTGTGCTCATTAGCAGGAAGGCCATTGTTTAACATTTACAGCCCCACTTTAATGAGTTACACAGTTGTGTGTGAAAGGGTATAAAGTGGATCCTCAAATAAATGACATGACACCATACTGTCTGAAACATTTTAACTCTGGATCACCTTTATTACTTTATGACTGTGCTCTTTTTATATACTTTCTTTTTAACTTTTTAATACAATTTAAAATTCCACCAAGCAGTTTACTGCTGCCTCTATATATTTTGAACCATAATCTGGGGTAGAGTTGCATTAAATGTTACGCCATACAACTGTTGCATTCATCCTCGGGTAAATGTCACATGATCTGAGCTGTAGAGACAGTGCTTTCTTTACATGCAGACTGGGCCAAAAAAAATGTGCATGTTATAGTAAAGTGACGTGACATGTGGCCAAGTATGGTTACCCATACTAGGAATTAGTGCTCTGCATTTATCCCATCCTTAGTGCACACACACACCATGAACACCCACCCCAGAGCAGTGGGCAGCCATTTATGCTGCGGTGCCCGGGGAGCAGTTGGGGGTTCAGTGCCTTGCTCAAGGGCACCTCAGTCATGGTATTGAAGGTGGGAGAGAGTGCTGTAGATTCACTCCCCCCCACCTACAACCCCTGCCGGACCTGAGACTCAAACTCGCAACCTTTGGGTTACAAGTCCAACTCTCTAACCATTAGGCCACGACTTTATGAGTGGCAAATCCAAATATGTATGCTTTAGAATAATATTTGACATGCAATTGGGAATTATGTGTGTGATAAAATGATCATAAATGATATACAAATGCATGTGTTCAAAAGTGTGGGGTCAATAACATTTTTTATAAGGTGTCTAATACTTTTATTCAGCAAGAATGTGTTAAATTGATCAAAAGTGACAGTAAAGACAAAACCTTTCTAAAAAATATATTTAAAATAAATGATGTTTTTTTAGTTTTTTTCTTATTAATCAAAGAATCCTGAAAAATGTATAATGGTTTCCACAAAAATATTAACCAGCTCATCTGTTTTCAACATTGATACTCGTAAGAAATGTTTCTTGAGCAACAAATCAGCCTCTAGAATGATTTCTAATGTTAATATTAGAATGATGAATATTAGAACAGTTTCTGAAGGATCACGTGACACTGAAGACTAGAGTAATGATTCAGATGTGCCATCACAAGAACAAAATACATTTTTAAATGTATTAAAATAAAAAACTGTTTAAATATTAATAATATTTTACAATATTAGTTTGACTGTATTTCTGATCAAATAAATGTAACCTTGGTGAGCATAAGATACATTAATGTTCATATTCTTGATGTTTAATGTTCAAAAACATTCAGAAATCTTACTAACCCCAAACTTTTCAACAGTGATGTATGTGGCTGTAATATAGGGATTTGTGACCTTATTGTCTGAATGACTCCCATATTCTTTGTGTTTGATTTTACGCCCACTGAAGGAGAACACAAACATCGAGGTGGCAGCTAAATGTCTGGTGGATCACATTTTAGCCCATGAAGAGAACATCACCAGCAGCACAGACCCAGATGTGGTGGCCCTCCCCGGGTACAACAACAACACAAAAGAACGGGTCCGAGCCAAATGCACGGCGTGTTCCAAATTTTGAAAACAGGAGGATGAAAGTAAATATAAAATAAATAAGTTGCGGTTTGTTATAGATTTAAGGGGACTTTAATCCCATTTAATGGTAATCCCAAAACAATGAGATTCATCTTCAAGACACAAGAAATGCAACAAAATGGCGGGGCCTGTGAAGAAGGATTGTGCTGATTATATGTAGCGTGAAATCTCACATCATTAGATACACTGTGTTTGTGACACTTCAAGTCTCAAGGATTTCACTCATCAGTGTTCTGTTTACAGGTGAATGCTCTGCTATTTTAGCCAAGTACCAAGTATTTTATGACACAAGTCCAGGTCAATTATGCATTTCTTGCTGTTTTGTGTGCGGACTCTTTGAGCATGTAATATTTATTAAAAGTGACCTCTTATTCAGTTAGCCTATATAAGATTAAAAAACGAGGATGTTGTGCACACAAAATGCCTTAATACTTGCACAGCTACAGTATCTAGGAATGTTATCCTGCAACCTCTTGCATTAACAAATAAAGCATACAGTATTTTCCCTCATGTAAGCTCTTGAATATGATATTGTAGCCCTGCGCAATTCAGGGTTGTGCAATGAAAAGAGGCAAGACGCACTATTAAAGACTCTGAAATGGCCGTCTGATGCATTCTTATCTATGCACAGAGGGGGTTTAAAGCAGTGCGGAAATTCCACCTTAAGGTGCCCACCCCAGATATTCTGACACAGGCCAATCGCCCCCCTCTCCAGTCACCTGATTCTCATACTGCCATTTTGCGCGGAGCGTCCGACTGTTAACTATAGGAAATTGGAATTGTTGCTTCATCAAACGAGATGCTGAATTTTCACATTTAGGACCACTGCTGCAACTGTTCGACTGGGATAATATCCACATACTATTTCGTATTCTCAGAAGCGCATGCATTTATATAACGCGCGTAAGGCCGCCGAAGGAATTTGGAAAATGATGCTTGGTATCAAATTCCCTGATGCACCGGCTCCGCGCATGCAATGAAGCAGGGCGAGATTTTCCGCGGCTAGACGTCGAGAACGCTCCGATTTTCATTTTCGTTCGCCGAGATCGTAGTTAGCTTCGTTCAAACAGCAATTGCATGGTTAACCGGCAACACCGGAGGCTAGCGAGTAACATAGTGTCCTTTTTGCGCGTGCTTAACTGGTAGGCCTATTTAATTAACGATCGGTCATTATATTGTCATCGTTTCAGCGCGCGGTGATTGCCGTTATCTGAATGTCAGAGCATCCTCGCCCGTGTCCGGTTCGTATCAGGGTAGCGCTCTCCGCAAGACCGACTAAGCCCACGGAGCGGGCTCCCACACACCCCTGCAGCGAATAGATCTGTTTGAGAGACGATTTATTGAAAATCGTAATATGTCGGGACAGTCCATCACGGACCGGATCGCCGCGGCTCAGCACAGCATGACCGGATCTGCCATCAGCAAAGCCGTGTGCAAGGCCACGACGCACGAAGCCAGCGCGCCCAAGAAGAAGCACCTTGATTGTAGGTTAAAGCAGAAAAACGCTGCGAAATGTCACCCGTTGTGTTTTGCACTGTGCTTCGGCTGTCATACATTCACTCTTTGCCGGCCTCTCATTTGCTGCTATTTACAACCTAATCGAGGACATTCAAATGATTACAGTAGATGATGATTTCTGGACAGCCGTTATAGAGTTCATTTCATCAATTAACTGAAGGTCACCGTGGCACGTTCACAGTCCCGTACGGACGTAATGCAAATTAGAAATGCGTGATTGACACACTGACCAATTTGCATACGACAGGGACCTCTTAACCATTTAAATTGACGTTATTTATTTGAAATGCATGCGAATCATTTTGATTCTATGCATGCCACATTGGAGATACCACAACTAGATGCTTATTAGATAATTATGCAGATTCCTATGTAGACAACGTGCTCATGATTCAATCCTATAGGAAACATACAATGTCAAGGGCATAGCATGATGCACACTACGCATAGCTTGCGTACACAATGCAAGGATCAGATTGCTCGTGATTTGTATCTTAATTCCTGTTTTCAATGTTGGTGTTGCTGTTTGTATTTCTCCATTGTTGACTTGCACAGTTTGCTTTCCTAGTCTGAGTCATTGAAGGTGACAGCAGTATAATGCAGTGGTGTTTGTAGTTTAGGTGTTTCATATTGGATCACCTTAACCTTAATCTGGTTTATATGCTGCATTGCATTTGTTAAATTAGTCATTTGTTTTTTATTTGCAAGAAGCATAGTGTAGATATTTATGTAAAAAAAATCCTGTTTACTGATATGAGTCACAACAACGGAGAAAGATTTGATTCTGAAATCGGAATGCCATCACTATCTTGGCAAGGTGATCGCTATGACCGATATTTGTATTTGCAGTTCTAGTTTTTTGTTAATCCCACCTTTGTATGAGTCAGAATGGACACCTAACACACGACTTGAAGGTGCACCTTCCTTTACATGTCAAAATGAGATTTTCTTCAATTCACTAATAATAACTGAGCGTAGCTGATTAATGAAGCGGGTTATCAATTAAGCTGTCAGTTAATGAGTCCAGAGCAGATGTCCTGTGGGGGACATAAAGAAAGCAGCCTGCAGATCTAATAAACTGCCAGGCTCATTCAAAGTAATAAAGGTAGCAGGTGGTCTCTGTATATGTGCTAGCATTCACTGACACAGGTTCTATTATCAGTTAATTAGAGAGAAATCAAGTGTAACTTTTTAGTAACCGCTATTCAAGCAATGTCATGTTAGATAGCAGACCAGCATCAGTACGGATTGTTCTATTACAGTGAAACATCACATTTCTGGCAGTTCACCTTATATAATTATGAGCCACTGAAGTAGACAACAGATAAATATTGTGAGTATGCATAGAATGTCGTTAGAATGATTTGTTGGCCAATTTGTACAAAGCTATGGAACGACATCTAGATTAACTATAGAGTTTTATACCAACTATATGACTGAACGAATGTGGGCACCTGAACAAAACAACCTGATTATTGGACATTTGATTTCAAAACCATTGCAATTATCAGTTAGTCCTTCCTAACCGCTCCCATTCTCCTGGGAAGGCTTTCCTAGATGTTGGAACATGGATGCAGGGATGCATTCCTATTCACACAGAAGCGCATCTCTGGCTCGTAGTCAGCTTTCCGATTCATTTGTAAGGTGTTCAGGTCTGGGCTTTGCGCAGGCTATTCATAAACTCGCTCACTCATAAATCATTTCTTTATGGACTTCTCATTTATTGACCCCCGAAGGGGTTTTGGTACACTCATTTCTACTAAAACGTTTAAGTAAATTGGACGACTATGTTCTTGATTTTATGCTGTTAGTGATGGGTGTAGCTGAAATAGCTAACCTTGTTCATTATAGCCTGTTCGTTGGCCACATAATTTTTCAAATGCATAAAAACGTTATTTTTCTTTTAACAAATTTACTGTTCAAAATGTTGGGGTCTGTAATTATTTGAAAGAAGTCTTGTATTCTTACAGAGGCTGCATTTATTTGATTAAAAATTCAGTGCAACAGTAATATGGTGAAATATTATTACAATTTAAAAGAGCAGGTTTCTGTTTTAATGCATTTTAAAGTGTAATTTATTCCTGTGATGGCAAAGCTGAGTTTTTAGCACCCATTGCTCCAGTCTTCAGTGTCACATGATCCTTCAGAATTCAATGTGCTGATTTGGTGCTCAAGAAACATTTCTTATTATTATGAGTTATTATTATTATTATGTTGAAAACAGCTGTGTAATATTTTTATGGAAATGTGATACATTTTTCAGGATTCTTTAATGAATAGAAGATTCAGAAGAATTCAGATCGATTCCATTGTAAATGTCTTTACTGCCACTTTTGATCAATTTAAAGGGATAGTTCACCCAAAATAAAAATGTGTCATCATTTACTCAGCCTCAAATTGTTCCAAACCTGTATGAGTTTCTTTTTTTTCTGTTGAACACATAAGAAGATATTCTGAAGAATGTTAATAACCAAACAGTTGATCAGTCAGTGGCTACCATCAAGTGTTTACTCACATTCTTCTAAATATCTTCTTTTGTGTTCCACAGAAGAATGAAACTCGTACAGGTTTGGAACAACTTCAGGGTGTGTTTTCATTTTTTGGGTGAACTATCCCTTTAATGCAGTCCTTGTTGAATAAATTTATTAATTTATTTTTAAAAAATCATTCTAACCTCAGACTTTTGTAGGGTACAACGGGGCTAAAGGCGCCTTTGATATTATTTTCATCTAAACCACTAGATGGCACAAAAACGTGGCGTAGCACTTTCCAAAACATCTGCTTTTCAAGATGCACATGTATAATTGTCTGATCCTTGACGCTGCAGTGCAAAGTTGATTCTGTGCTTACTTAATCAAATATTTTATATATTTAAAAAAATGTTGTAGATTTAAGTAGCAAATGAGAATCACTAAAATTAATGCATATATTACTTTATGATTTTCAGTTTGGTTTAAGGTAATTAAAGCAACAGTTTTTAAATGACGAAAGAATATGTAAAAGTATGGTATTTGGGGTAAAAAGCGCCCCTGCTGTTGGGGTGCACAGTAATTAACATGATAATTAATAGATGGCTGACTTTTCCATTTGTTAAAAAAAATCATTCTAACCTCAGACTTTTGTAGGGTACAACATCTAAACCACTAGATGGCACAAAAACGTGGCGTAGCACTTTCCAAAACAGCTGCTTTTCAAGATGCACATGTATAATTGTCTGATCCTTGACGCTGCAGTGCAAAGTTGATTCTGTGCTTACTTAATCTAATATTTTATATATTTTTAAAAATGTTGTAGATTTAAGTAGCAAATGAGAATCACTAAAATTAATGCATATATTACTTTATGATTTTCAGTTTGGTTTAAGGTAATTAAAGCAACAGTTTTTAAATAACGAAAGAATATGTAAAAGTATGGTATTTGGGGTAAAAAGCGCCCCTGCTGTTGGGGTGCACAGTAATTAACATGATAATTAATAGATGGCTGACTTTTATGTATAATTGTCTGATCCTTGACGCTGCAGTGCAAAGTTGATTCTGTGCTTACTTAATCAAATATTTTATATATTTAAAAAAATGTTGTAGATTTAAGTAGCAAATGAGAATCACTAAAATTAATGCATATATTACTTTATGATTTTCAGTTTGGTTTAAGGTAATTAAAGCAACAGTTTTTAAATGACGAAAGAATATGTAAAAGTATGGTATTTGGGGTAAAAAGCGCCCCTGCTGTTGGGGTGCACAGTAATTAACATGATAATTAATAGATGGCTGACTTTTCCATTTGTTGACACGGCATGGTTAGATTCAGATGGTAAATATCATATATTATGTTGGGTGTCCATATTAGAGATAATCACCATGTTTAGAATGAAACCATCATATTTAAAAACATGATATTCATCATATCATATAATAAAATATCATTTGTTGTTACTACTGTAAATATATATTCAATTATTATTGGATCTCCTTCAATACTTTCAGAATCTTTACTTATTAAAATTATTTTGTTTCTGTATTTTAAAACATATTTTAATGACAGTATATTTATTGAACAAAAATTAATTCTTTTATTTTTCAAAATAAGCAGAAAATAGTACAAACTTTGCTAAAGTGATTGTTTTTAACTTTAAGTATTAACTTAGACATTATTTTTTTTTAAAACATGTATTTGTATGCCTTTTACCCCATGCTGGTGGGCCTTTTACCCCGTGTGTGGCCCCTCTTGCCACCTCATACATTTATACGATTTTTAAACAAAATAAACAACTTGAATGATTTATTTTCACACAAAATATGTAGCTCCATTAATGTTCAATACAACGTATATATTTGTTCTGCAATTATGCATTTTAGGTGCAGTAAACAAAAATGAGTTGATTCATTTAAGTTTTTTATATTATTATAACACATTAATGGTATATGTATATATTTTTTCTGCAATTATGCATTTTAGGTGCAGTGAATAGCACATTTTTTCTTAAGGTGGGCCTTTAGCCCCGTTGCACCCTACTGAATTAATAAGTAGGTCCACAGACTTTTTCAACCACAATACAATAGTCCTGGATCATGTACAGTCATTGTTTCTGCTCTGTTTTGCTCACCGTCCGCAGATCTAATGCACTGCACCAATGAGCTGAACGTGAATATACCTCACTTGGCTGACACATTGTTTGAGAGGACAGCAAATCAAAGCTGGGTGGTGGTCTTTAAAGCTCTCATTACTACACACCACCTCATGATGTACGGCAATGAGGTAAGAGTCGCTGCTTGAATTCTTGTTGTTCTTGTCAGTTTCTCAATGAAATGTAGTGTGTCACAAAATCAATGTAAAAGTACTTGCCAGGACCATTCTGTCAGATTTTCAGGTAGCTGGGAAACATAATATTTCTTGTTTTTATGTTTTTCAGTAGATCTTTATTGTTGTTATTGTGCTCAGTTTGCTCTACCGATAACTCTGCACTTGCTTTTTATCATCCAGAGGTTTATCCAGTACCTTGCATCAAGAAGCACACTCTTTAACTTGAATAATTTCGTAGATAAAGGCGCATTACAAGGTATGTTTTATGGTTAATACTTCATAATAATTTTGTTTTTGAACCTTCTCATCAGATTTATGCTGTATGTGAAGCTTTAAGTGGCCTAAAGCACTGTATCACTGAACGTCTCTTCTAGGTTATGATATGTCCATCTACATTAGACGTTACAGCAGGTATCTGACTGAGAGGGCTCTGTCCTACAGACTCGTCGCAGCTGATTTCACCAAGATGAAGAGAGGGTGAGGCGTCTGCTCTGGGGAAATATTCCTTAATGAGCCAAATAAGACAAATGGCAGCATTACTGCAGAAAGAACGGCAGCCTTTTTGAAGGTGTACAGTTGTGGTCACACCTGTCAGTTTCAAATATGTATAACCTCACACCATTAATATGTTCTGCGCAGGACGGATGGCGTGATGCGCAGTATGAGCATAGAAAAGCTGATGAAGACTCTACCTATCATTCAGAATCAGCTGGACGCCCTTCTGGACTTTGAGGTACAGGATATAAAATATCTCAGATTCCAAAGCCAAAATTTTGTGTGAATAAAACAAATAAAATGAATTCCGTCTCGGCAGTTTTACACAACACAGCATTTCACAGACTGTCATTTTTTCTTTTCTTTTTTTAAATTAAATATCGTGCATTATTTAACACATGTGGATTTGAGTGTTTTTTCAAGGGAATGTTGTCAAAGTATAGACCAGTTTCAGTGTTTTTGTGGGCGGAGCCTATCTGGTGGTAGAAAATCTCAGTTTTAAAGTAGCGGTCTATGGAAGCCATGGAATAAAAGAATAAAAAAGGTAATTTTGAGTTAATATTTCACAATTCTGACTTTTTTCTTCCAAATCCGAGATTATATGTCACAATACTGATAAGAAAAATCAACTCGTCATTTTCTCTTTTCCCCTCAGCTCAGAATCATAACATTTCCTCAGAATTGACAAATTCGCAGTTGTTAAATAGAGTTATAAAGTCTGAACTAGGAGATATAAACTTGCATTTGCGAGAAATAAAAGTCAGAATTGTGAGATAAAATAGGTAAATGTTATGTAAAATGTTATAGGTTTAAACAGTATTTCATGCTGTAACTGTAAATAAAATATGTCCCATATGAACTGCGAATGTGAATATTATGTAGACCTATTGTTTAAATCAAATTTATGCTTTTAAAATAGGGTAATCAGCAGGTTTCATTCATAGTCTGTCTGTTTAAACGTCTGCATTGAGTTTCAAATGGCGTCTTTGACAACAGTACTCTATAAAAATGATTTGCATTCCAATTCTGACATCAAAAGGCACAATCTCTTCTCTTATTCTCAAATTCTCTTATTCCATGGAGTTTACTCCCACTTGTTATCAGTGTTTTTCTGCCACCACAATGTGCACACAGCTTTATATCAGCATGAGTGTGATTTGGCTGTAGAAAATCACAGCCATGCTGATATAGAGAGATATTACATGGCTACTCATGTGATACTGCATTTATACAAAAGTTAAACAGCACAAGTAAGTAAACAAAAATGAGTTGATGAGTTGAAAAGTTTTTTATATTATTATAACACATTAATGGTATATGAATAATGCGGCATATATATATACAGTGGGGAAAAAAAGTATTTAGTCAGCCACCAGTTGTGCAAGTTCTCCCACTTAAAAAGATGAGAGAGGCCTGTAATTTTCATCATAGGTATACCTCAACTATGAGAGACAAAATGAGAAAAAAAATCCAGAAAATCACATTGTAGGATTTTTAAAGAATTTATTTGCAAATTATGGTGGAAAATAAGTATTTGGTCAATAACAAAATTTCATCTCAATACTTTGTTATATACACTTTGTTGGCAATGACAGAGGTCAAATCATATATCATATCAATGACGATTTTCGACAAATACAAAAATAATAATTGCAATTGTTCAAATATTAAGAATGTTGTGTGCACATAAATTCATATTAGAATTTAAATTCTAAAAGATTTGAGTGTTTTTTTCATCTAGATGAATAAAAAAATGTCCAGTGGTGCGACCGTGATTTATCAAAACCCCTGGGTCATTCTACTTTATTACACAGAACTTAATTTCTGAACTTATTTGTTTTGCTTTCTTTGTATGTATGGATTACTTGGATTGTTACCGACATCTGGTGAAAATTTCATGTCAACAGCACCTTTAGAAATATATTTACTGAGAAAAATGGTGATGTGTTCAATACTTATGTAAATATGTAGTATAGATAATGCATATCAATTGTATTTATACAATTATACAATTGCAAAAATATAACATATGATATAGGAATAAAATATTTGATATGGATATTAAGGATATAATAATAACTGTTATTTTGGATTAAAGAAATAAAAATAATGTAAATTATGAAATGTAAAACACACAAAACCAAAACTTTCAGTCTTCCCCTACCTGACGTTTATGAAAAATCTTTTTGAAAACATAGTTGAACCTTTCACTTAACCATACTGTTATTGAGATACAACCCTTGTAACAACTTACCCCTCTATGGCGCTTTGGAGACCTTCTTAGTAGAAGTTTGGAAGCTTGATATTGCTAGATGATTTATAGATGCCTAGTAGGAATGCAGAAATACAGCAAGCCAGTATTTAAATGTTTTGACAAAGATTGTGACTTTGTGCTTCCCTGTAGGCCAGCTCTAATGAACTGACCAATGGGGTGATCAATTGTGCCTTCACGCTGCTCTTCAAGGACTCTATCCGCATCTTTGCTGCTTACAATGAAGGTGTCATTAATCTGCTAGGTAATGCATTCACCTCAGAGCAAAGATCCATGTAATTTCAGTAATTCAGTAGTTTGAGTATGCATATGAATGTGCAGCGCAAAGGTTGTTGGTCACAGCAACTTTTATATATGAATATATTATATGTCTTAGAAATATCTTTTGTACTTCAAAGAGAAATGTTAACTTGCTTTTTTCTTCACTTCAAAGAGAAATATTTTAATATGAAGAAGAATCAATGCAAAGAGGCGTTGGAAATATACAAGAGGTTTCTTATCAGGATGACCAAGCTCTCAGAGTTTCTCAAGGTGGCAGAGGTAAAACGTCTCCAGATATAATCCATGCATGGGATGGTTGGGCTCATCTTGTTCAGGCCCTTTTTTGCTAAGTGTCCCTCTTGCCTTTTGGTCCAAGAACCTGTATCAGAGGCCCCCCCCCCCCCCTCATGCTGCCTGTTCTGGTGCCTGCACTGCATGCCTTAGCAGAAAGTCTCTCTATCTATCTGTCCCTCTCAACAACAGCAAGACCAGAGCTATGACACGACTGCAACGACAGTCCTTTAATGTGCAAACGATGAGTTGAACCTTTGTTTTGCAGTTTGGATGCAGGCACAGTTGTCAATTTGGATCTATTGGATGAATAATTGCTTTAATGACAAGATAAGACACACTGCAAAGATAAAGCTTTGATTCTGTATAGATGAATGAACACCGGGCACCTTGATAAAGGACATGATATTTTTGACAACTGTGCCAGTGCGATGGTTGGAATTTAGCTGTTTACTTTTGTCTGTAAAGCCCATAATTTTGATGTGTATGGAGGCATATATTGGGGGAAAATGCTAAGCACATCCTTCTTGAGTTTTTTTTTGGTTTCTTCTCTTCTCTCTTTGGGTTTTCTCCTTTTCTTTTTTGCTTTCTGGCTGAATAATATGACTTCAGGAAAAGGGTGAAGTGCTATCCAAAAACTGACTAAAGTTGACTTTAAGAGCACATTTCTTTATTTGTATAACAATGTGTGTATGCCATTTGTTTTTCTTGTCTTTTTTCCAAAGTCAACATTAGTTGTGTGTTTCTTTTGGATGTTTCTCACCTAGTCATGTAAATATCTCACCATTGACCTACAAGTGTCTTCTCACTCACCATCTCCGCCACAACCTCAATGTCTGTGTGTGTCCATCCATCCATCCAGTCGTCCATGCTTTCGTTTTTGGTTTTCATACACTGCATGGAGTAATGGCTCTTTTTCTTAATTCTTCTTTCTCCCTTCTCCACGTGCCTTGGTTTTTCCTCTTTTTACCGTTTGGTTTCACGTTTTGTTTTCCGTTCTCCCTCCCTTCCTTTTCTTTTGTGTCACAGCAAGTTGGAATTGATCAGGTTGACATCCCAGATCTCTCACAGGTTAGTGGTGCATTTCATCTCAGTTTCTCTCATGTGGCTTCACCCTGATCTCTCATTCACGTCTCACCCCATAGACCATCATCCCCAGCCCTGATTTCTTTTGATTTCCCCCTCATCTATCAGACTTTTAGGATAGGGGCCTCAAGAAACTTACTCCATACCCGCGCACTCCCAAGGAATCAGATGTGCTGTTTTGCATTTTCTGTTGTCGCCAGAGGTAAATGGGTACCAAAGCTAGTCTATGTGAATTTTTACAGGTGCTATCTCTGATAGCCGTTGCCTTGATTATACCCACATTTGATTAGCAATGAAAAGTCAATTAAGGTCTCATTAAAGCTTAGTGCTTGCCCCTCGAGCCACTATTTCTTACTGGCATATACCCATGAGAAATTTGACGGCTTGTAATTCGAAAGCCGCGTCTTCGCCGTCTCCGACACTCGCATACGACTGCATTTACCCTCCGTGTACACACCAAGAACAACGAATGAATGAATATTTATTCACAAATGGCAGTTGGAGAAAATTATATATTATGAGTGTAAATAGTTGTTTTAATCATTATTAGATGACTATTTTGGACTTAATTATTATTGCCGCCAATTCTGCAAGGGTGTTTATTTAAGATTTAAAAAATATGGCGAAACGTCGCACTCATGGTTCATAGATTGGAATACACAACATCTGTCACATGTGGTCTGGTGCGACTTCTGGTCGGTCGTTTGTCGGAGACAGCGAAAAGGCGGCTTTACACCGATTGATATATGGCTAAATGGTGCGTGTGCGACGATCTCCGCCACGCTGTACGTGGCCAGTCTGATGTTGTGGGCACAGCTTCGATAAATAAAGAGCTCTCCTAACCTGTACACACTCACCTTTGCCATATATCTCTGTACTGGTAGGGTATTCTGCTTGGATAGCTTCTTGGGAAGACCAGTGAATGTGCACTAAACTAAAAGAATGCCTTAAAACTGGAGCTGGGGACTAAATTCTGCCTGGCACCTCATGAAGTTAATATAGTCAGCAGCACTGCCAAATATAGACCTGCTTTTCCAGCATCTCTCGACAATTCTGCCAGGGTGCCGGGCATTGACGTCCCCCTTCAGTTTGCCACCATTTGGCATATTTGACATTTTCATTTACATTGGACAGGGACTCCTGAAGGTGTTGGGCTGGCACACTAGAGTGGTACTTTAACAAAACATTTTATTGGAAGGAGTGCCTTGTTTTCTTAAGCTGAAGCAGTATTCAGAAGGCCTGCGTTCTATTCTCGAGTATTCTATCATTAGCACCATTGATTAGGCTTATTTCATGAGTCCTATTTAAGTGCCTTTTCTTGTCTGTAAGCTAGATATTCATCACGGCCTTTTGTATACTCCTGCTCCTGTAGTACCCTTGTCTTAACTTCTCTTCCTTGTTTATCTCTCCTTTAATAGTGTGTTGTTTCGTTGCATATGTTTCAGATTTCTCAGTAGAATGCTCCCTCTATTGTTTTCCTTAAAATGACACGTCTGAGAAATCTGCTCTTTTGTTATTCATGAAATTTTCTCCTCTGAATTGGCATGCACACCGGACACAGCTCGTGGCCCAAAGGCAAACGTTGTGTAAGAGCGGACGCAAGTGCCCGTGTGCCGAATCCTTTCGGCCGGCGTTTCGATTCAATTGACGTTGCTCCTTTTGGATGAAAGTGCAATACGTGCATAAAATACTGGCGGCGTGGGCTCACTCAATGCTTGCCTTTCTTTGGTTAACCTGCTTTGGCTTCCAAGTGTTTTGGGAATCCATCAAAATGGCGATGCAGACATTACAATCAGGTTTTACTCCTGATTTATTTCCAAGAAATCCAAGTGGAATCCAAAGATTAGCAGGTTCTGCTGTGGCTTTTGATACCTGTGCAGTATGTGCATTTACTGTATATCCTGTGCATGATTAGAAAACCCCCCTTGTAGGTCAGTCTGCTTTCTGTTTTTCATGGTTTTAATTCTTCTCGAGTGATCTCAGTTGACTTCACAGGTCTTAAACGGCCTGTTGGAGAACTTGCATGGGAAACAAATATTGTTTTGCATGCGTAGCTTTTAAGCTTAAGTCGTTTCCACTTGAATTACTTCTGTTGTGTTTCCCCTTTGTTTTCAGAATCTCATGACCACTATTAGGTTCTCTTAGTTACGCAGCCTTTGTGTGTGTGAAGGTATGAGTGTGTGAGAGAAAGAATAAAAATGATAGAATATAAATATATGTAGTTTTTGCATCAATTTCTAATTTTATGATTCATAGAGAGAAGTGCAAATGTTTGTGTGTTTGGGTATATATGTGTGTCATTTGCTGCTGCTGCTTTTAACCATTTTGTTGTATTGCCTAAAACCTGTGTTGCCTCATCCCTTTTCGACCTCACCACCAGGCTCCCAGCAGTCTCTTAGAAGCTCTGGAACAACATCTGGCTTCTCTGGAGGGCAAGAAAATGAAAGATGCCTCTACCGTCAGCAGGTACTTGAAATTATACTGGAATTCTGGATGCAGGTCAATGACAAATACAAACGTCAAGCCTGATGAATAGGATAAAAAATTATAATAATCTAGTTTATAAACATCTGCCAAGTTCTTGGAATTTCTTTTTCCAAGTTATTGGTACTCTTTGTATTCATAATGATTTCACACATTAAAAAAAGTTTTCAACCATCATTTTAATTTAATCGCTCGAGATCAGTGTTTCTGAAACTTTTTGACTCCAAGGTCCCTTTTTTCCCACAACATTATTTTAAAGGGGTCATATGACATTGCTAAAAAGAACATTATTTTGTGTATTTGGTGTAATGAAATGTGTTTATGCGGTTTAAGGTTCAAAAAACACATTATTTTCCACATACTGTACATTATTGTTTATCCTCTATGCCCCACTTTTCTGAAATGCGTCGATTTTTACAAAGCTCATCGTTCTGAAAAGTGAAGTGTGCTGTGATTGGCCAGCTATCCAGTGCATTGTGATTGGCCGAATACCTCAAGCGTGTGACAGAAATGTTACGCTCCTTACCATACTGTGATGTTGTGTCCCGGCATGACGAGACAATAACAATAAAACCTATTATAAACGAGGCATTTGTTGCATCCAGTGGGGACATAATTACAGATTATAATGACTTATACTGTCTTTTTACATGTTGCATTACATCGCGCCGCGTTAACATAAAACCATGTCTGCATTTGTGATCGGAGAAATGACAAACAACAAGTGTTACTCTACACTGCTCAAAACTCGCGTTTGAATCGTCAGTGGCAAATCCTTTAAATATAAAAAACGTACTTACAGTTTGTGAGGCAGAACAGCCGGCATTGTAGTCTACTCTCCCAGGATCAGGAAACAGTCCTCCATAAAATGTGTTGCACACATCTGAATATTTGGTTTGCACTGTTCTGGAACAGTGTTGTAAATACAACTTGACCACTGATTTCTAGTTGTGTCCTCTTTTGGAAGGCCAAAAAAAGTAGTTTCGCTTTCACAACGAAACACACAGCGTCTTCACAGCATGGCGGCGGCGGTAGCAGCAACAATAAAGTTACGCCTTCTTTCTTTGTGTGAACATTTGGGTGGCATTATGCAAATCTTCCCACATTGTGACATAGACATGTGGGGTCATGTTTAAACGAGGCGTTTTAGGAGGGCGTGGGCCAGTCTTAACTTTTATAAAGAATATCTCTTTGGGTTTGAGGCTTTAGTCTTTGCAATTTTAGGGATCTTATCTATTCACGAACAGCTTGTAACACTCCAAAGAGAAAGGAAAACTTGAAATCGCATCATATGACCCCTTTAAAAAAATGTTTTATGTAAATGTGATGTAATGTAAAAAAAATTAATTCAAAATCATTTCAGTTAATCTTGAGGCCCCCTTGGAAGTGGTTGAGAACCACTGCTTATAATATAAGTTGTGTGTAAAAAAATACTCCCCTTCATCTTGAATTTACACATCTTAATCTTTTTAATTATTTAATTTATTTATTTTTTAATATTGGGGTACTCTATTTGACTTGAAACAAACTTGCCTTTTCATAAAGATCTAAAAATATCTCATATAGTTTTAAAAACTTACAGATTTCATGAGGGTCAAAGACTATATTTTATAGGTCTACTTTTTATTTTATGATTTTCGTCACATGACACTTTTTAAAATAAATAATAATACATTTTTTATTATATTATTAAAATATAATTATAAAATGTAAATAAATATTTATCATATTTATATTATATTCTCTTCATCACAAAAAATAACTAAAATAATAATAAAATAAACAGTTATGCTATCTAGACATTGTAGACTTCCCACACACAAAAAAAATCTCAAAATAAATTTTTTATCAGAAATTGAAGATTTATTCATTTCTGCCACAGCATTTTAGACAAATCATGCAGCTTTGTCAAAAGTACAAATACTTTTTTTTTCTGGAAGTTGCATTCAGAATTCACTTGGCCCAAAATTAGGTGCCAGTTTGAATGGTCATTACAGTTCAGCTCATAATCATGTTGTCATGGTGATTCTGGTTCTCACAGTAAGGTTTTCACAGATCCTCATAATGTACACACCGAAACTTGCCTAAATAGCGCAATTGGTTTGTTTGTTTATGTATCCGCTGCTATCAGACGTTCCAGTAAATCATTCTGGCTTTGCATTCATAGGGAGGTGGAGGGTGACAGACTACAGCCTGCAAAGGTAAGAAATCTAATTCATTTATCGCTTCATATTTCTGTCAAATTGCTAATGAGTGCCAACTTCACAACAGCATGAAACATATTTTCAAAGTCATTCCCTTTTGCATATTTTTATCCAGACAATTACGTGTTCTCTGAAACATTCGGCATCAATGTCATCAAGTTCTGCTGTTATTTCTGTTCTGCAGGCTGTTCAGCTCAAAGACATTGGCATGCAAACCCCAACAATATCCCCCAGCGGCCAGTCTGAGGGCAGTGCCAACAGTAGCTGCACCAGCAGCGGTGCCACTGAGCTTCTGTCCAGTCCACCTGATCTAACCATCACAAATGGGTACATGAGGCCTGTTTTTCTGGAGTGTTGCTAGTGTAGTGACACTTTATTATGAAATAACATTACTCTGTATTACTATATTTGCATTTATTCACTTAGCAAACACATTTATCCAATGACAAGTGAGACCAAAGTTGCATAAGTGCTTGTGTTTCCATTACAAGATTTAATTGTATTTTCCTGATTATCCCAAACAGAGTGCACAACTTCACCAATGACCATTTTGATCTCCAACACAATTCCAGCACCCCTACTCAGACAACCACCCTCCCAGCCAGTAACAACAGCTGGGGAGGTAATTGAACTGGCACAAAGCTGTCTCTGTTTGTTTTCTATATTCTGAATGTTGTGGCACTTTCTTTAATACAATGTTAATTTAGCCTTTTCTTCATTTCTTTGTTTTATGGCACATTCTCTACTCAATCGGGTGAGTGTTTTACATATTTTTATGATAAGTTGAATGGCTTTTAAAAGGGAAGTGTGTCATTTTTCGAACTAATGCAAAAACAGGTTCCCCTCCATCTTCCATTTTTTTTAGACAAACAGATAATTCATACTCAAAAACACACCCGTGCTTTTATGAACCAGGGGCCGGATTCACGAAAATCTTTTTAAGAAATAAGAAATTTTGTGAAGTTTCTTGAATCCGGCCCCAGATGATTATTTAGTAAATGAAAAACAACTTGACTAGTGTAGCCCGATTCATGAAGGAATCACTCTTATGAACCAGTTATTTTTAGTAAATCAGAAACATGCAGCACAACCAGTATAGTCTATTTCAGGAAACATTACTCTTATGAACCAGTTATTTTTAATAAATCTAAATTATACAGCACTACTAGTGTAGTCCGATTCATGAACAAATTACTCTTATGAACAAGCTTTTTTTAGTGAATCAAAACTATACAGTGTGACCAGTGTAGTCTGATTCAAACAAATGACTCTTATGAACAGTTATTTTTAGAGAATCAAAAACATACAGCACGACCAGTGTAGTCAGATTCACGAGCAAACAACTCTCATCAACCAGTTATTTTTAGTGAATCAAAACATACAGCATGACCAGTGTAGTCCGATTCAGGAACAAATTACTCTTATAAATCAACTATTTTGAGTGAATCAAAAACATACGGCATGAACAGTGTAGTCCAATTCACAAAAAAATAACTCTTAAGAACCAGTTATTTTTAGCAAATCAAAAACATAGAGCACAATCAGTGTAGTCAGATTCACGAGCAAACAACTCTCATGAACCAGATCTGTTTAGTGAATCAGAAACATACAGCACAACCAGTGTAGTCTGATTCAGGAACAAATTACTCCTATGAACAAGATATTTTTGGTGAACCAGAAAAATACAGCACAACCAGTGTAGTCAGATTCACGAGCAAACAACTCTCATGAACCAATTATTTTGAGTGAATCAAAAACACACAGCATGACCAGTGTAGTCTGATTCACAAATATAACTCTTATGAACCAGTTATTTTTGTTGAATCAAAATTATACAGCACGACCAGTGTAGTTTGATTCAGGAACAAATGACTCTTATGAACAAGCTATTTTAGTACTATTTTAAACAAATGACTTTTATGAAAAGTTATTTTTTAGAGAATCAAAAACATTCAGCACAACCAGTGTAGTCAGATTCACGAGCAAACAACTCTTATGAACCAGTTATTTTTAGTAAATCAAAACATACAGCATGACCAGTGTAGTCTGATTCAGGAACAAATGACTCTTATGAACCAGTTGTAGTTGAAACAGACGAGTTACCAGTTTGATTGTGTCTGAAATACCACCCTGTAGTGCATTAAATCAAATTTAACTTCAATTGAAGCGAGAAATTGATATGCATGCCTTTATGTTTGTCTCTGCATATTGAGCTGGGAATAAAAATAATTGACTTGTTTCCTATTTTTTTGTTTTCCAGATTGGTTTTAAAAAAAGGAGCTCTTTTGAAGCCCAACCTCTCCTCGCAGGTCCAAAGTCAAGGCACACAGCTCTACAATGGAGGAAAATTACTCACTAATGATCTGGACTCCTCCTTGGCCAATCTCATGGGCAGTGAGTCTTTCAGCCGTCTCATTTATTTTGTTTCTATGGCAGTTTAACATAACACTACGGACTGTAATATCTGTAATGTAAATGTATATGTTGCTTTTGTCATAGATCTACATTTTGGAGGACCCCCAGCTAAAAAGTAAGGTTTTTAGCATGTAAAGCTAATGATATTTTAGGTTTATTGACAACATAAACAATCGTCGTTGCTATATGAAGTACAGCTGTAACAGTCTGACGTAGGAATCCTTTCTTTTCAGGCCAGAAATTCATTGGACTCATTTGGAGAAGAAATCGTCTGGAGGTTCCCACTGGCAGTCTAAAGCCATGAATGGCACGGCTCCCTGGAGCCACACACACCTGGCCCCTGCTCCCATACCGATGCCACAGATGGTATGGAAATTGACTTATTGCTCAAGGCATGCTCCTGTTAGGAAATTTCAATCTGCTTCTTCGGTTCGATATGTTTGAATACAATATGTTTGCAAATCAAAATCCGAGCAACTTGGCCTGTGCACTACACAGAACACAAAATAAGTTCTTAGTTTTGTGTGATTGTCAATAATGTCTTTGTCTTTCTCTCTTCTGCATGTTTTTGTAATGATACAGAATGGAATGATTTATACTGGCTATGTAAGTCCTGCTTGTACATAAACATAATTGAATCAGCTAAATTTAAAGAACTATCAAAATAAACCAGTTACAATTATTTCTATACATTTAATTCTTATTTATTCAATATTTGTCTTTCTCAGGCACCAGCTCCGGTTGCATTTCCAATGACAACCCCCCAAGTGCCTGTGTATGGGATGGTAGGCATTTCTTATCATGTCAAATTGATTATTTTGACATCTTAATAATATTTAGGGTTCAATATATATTAACTGTTTTATACACTACTGTTTAGAAGTGTGATGTCACCAGCTGTATATATTTTAATGTTTTATTTAATCGATATATTTGATAATATTTTTAATGCAAGGCTGCATTTATTTGATCAAAAATACAGTAAGAACATTAATATTGTGAAATAGTATAACTATTAACTAAATAAATAATAAATAAATAATAACTGTTTTCTATTTGATTATCTTTTAAAATGCAATTTATTCATGGCATAGCAAAGCTGAATATTCAGCAGCCATTACTCCAGTCTTCAGTGTCACATGATTCCTCAGAAATCATTTTAATAAGCTTATTTGGTGCTCAGGAAACATTTCTTTTAAATATGTGGAAACCATGGTACACTTTTGATTGATGTAATACATCATTAATGAATGTACGTTTTGTTTTATTTAAAATTAAATAAAATTTTTCGTGTCGCCAGCCAATGAACCTTTGTGACTGAACCTGAATCCTTAACTATGGCACGTTCAAGTAATGTTTACTTACTTGAGCTTCCAGAGTTTCCGAGATAAGAGGTGTGTCAGTGAGAAAAACATGTCTGTATTAATGGTAAATGTGTTAAAAATAATTAAATAATTGTTTAATTTAAGGTAAATCTAAGTTGCATGTACAAAATACCATTGTATTGTACAGTAACAATAGAATATATAAAAATTCAATTTAGAGAACCTTTAGCGAACACACCCGATGCACCTTCTTTATTCATCATTTTGTAGATTTTAAATTCTGTTGATTTTACGAAAAGGTACATCATCATCTTGCTCCGACTATAGTTCTGTGAACACACCTGATTCGTAATTAAGTTTTTCCGAATTCCGAACACGTTTTAATATAGATGGATGCACTTTATTTGATGTCTTTTGGACTGTTGAAAAAAACACCCGCCTACTCCCATTCCAACGCTTGGAAGAGCAAGGATAATTTTTTATATAACTCAGACTGGATTTGTCTGAAAGAAAAAAGTCATATACCCCTAGGATGCCTTGAGGGTGAGTAAAACATGGGCTAATTTTCATTTTTGGATGAACTAACCCTTTAAGAACTTCTCAACAGGACTTGAACCCTCAAGTACAACGATCACGCTGAACATTTCATTGCTCTGTAGATTCCTCCTCCTGTGGGCCAGATGGGGTCAATGCCCTTAATGGCTCCCCAGCCTGTGATATATAACCAGCCCATCCTGCGCACCACCAATCCTTTCACCCCAATCCCTGGAGCTCAGGTATAGTCGCTCAAGAGCATCCTTAAGATTATATTGACGGCTGTACTTCAGTACGTACCTGTACTTGTAACCTGTGATTAAACGATTCCTTTTTTCCAGATGCACTTCATGTAGCACTGAGGAGCATGATAAACTGACACATACGCCCGAGGAAAAACATCAACCAATCCAAAACCAAAAATGGCAAGGCAGACATGAGAAACGGTTCAACTGGCTGAGATGTTCTGAAGAACTGAAGATGTTCATGTGGCATTTCCCCCTTTAGCCCGTGTGTTTGTAACATACCCCCTCCATCCAGCGACATAACAGTCCTCTGTCATTTTACATGTTACCTTTAATTTCTAAGTGTCAAAATCTAGTGTTTTTAGGCAGCCCTCTTTGATGATGTCACTGGCTGATGCAAATGGAATGACAGTGTACAGTGAATTGCGGTGGAATGAAAAGTTGTCATGATGTCAAGCCCCTCCCCCATCCCCTCCTGTTTGGAAAAGTGATTGTTGTAATTGTGCACACTTGAATCAATGTTTATAATGTCTAAACCAAGCCACGGTTTTGTATGCACATTGCCTGAATAGTGTTTCGAATCAACCACTGTCAATGTTGATTGTGCCATAGCGGCTGGCATCTCAATTTCTTGAGTCTTGGAGAAATGTGTACAGGACATTTTTCGTACATTTGTCTCGTCCCCAAACATTTTGGATTTCACCTTAAAAGTTCGATTTGTTTCTACATGACTTGTAATGCCTCATTCAGGTATGGTAAGGTATGGCTGTTTGGATTAAAGTAAAATACAGCAGTATGTTTCTGTATGGAAATTATACAATTTATTACATATCTGGTGAAAAGTGCACAGCAGATACCAAGACGCTGAGTACGGCTGTGTCTGAAAGCACCCTCTACACCCTTTTATAGTGCACTATTAAAGGTGACAGCATTTGTAGTGGCAGTAGTGGACATCCCATGATGCCCCTCAATAATGAGTGCACAACCGATGTACACTTATCAGCTAACCGCTAACGAATAGCCCCACAATGTTAACGTAACTCTGAATGTATTCTTGCATCTCAGTTTATGGATCAGTAGATTATAGTAGAGGAGTAATGCAGGGAATAGTAAATGAGAGCACAGAGTGCTGCAGGGATAATGTATTTTTGTAGGCCAAAACCCAGAAACAACTAGCGCATCCGGCTCCATCGTCCCAAAGTGTTTTTTGAATGGGTTTTTGGTTAAAAGCCTGATTAAGACAAGCTCAAGCTTAAATAAAGAGTTGTCGGAAGCTTAATGGTGGTGACGTTTAAGTCATGTGACCATGGTGTAGTAGTTTATAGCCTTTAGCTTTTTACTTCTGGTGATTGTATTTAGGTTTTAAAATTGTACTTATTCATGAAGATTATCCTAATGAAAAAATGTCCAAGATTCATAAACATTTGTTAGTCACAGAGCTTATTTTTTTGTCATAATGCAAAAGCCAATGAAAAAATATTATTGAACCAGAGTGATGCTAACTGCTGGGTTGGCCTATAAAATACATCTTTAGATACAGCCCTACAAACAAAGCACTATTCAGCTTCAGATTAAAACCATCAAAATACACAGGTACTTTTGAATAGCTAACAATCGAGAAACATGCTTTTTGGCTAATTTGCTAATGCTAAACTGTTTGGGGCATCCTGACTGCTTGGCCAACCAAAAGCATTTTTGGTGAAGCTAGTGGAACTCGCCTTGTTCGCAATTACTTAAGACAAAATGACTTTTTCCACTCATTCTTTTTCACACACATATCTACAAAGATCATTAATATTACCTACACTACATTTAAAATGTCATACTTAACTTTGGAGCTTCACTGAACGGCACAAGCTCCACTGGGAAGAAAGTCCTCAACATAGCTAGCAACTGCTTTAGAAAGGTAGGTCATGCTGCCAAAACGGCCACTGGGGGCGCTGTCGTACATCAGCCTGCAGATGCCAGTCACGTGATCTCTCTCAAGGAGACTCTCATCAGCTCCCAGTTCTTTCTGCAGAAACAGAATTTGGTCATTTGTGCCAGTGTTGCCAACTTAGCAATTTTGTTGCTAAATTTAGCAACTTTTCAGACTACCCTAGCAACTTTTTCTTCCAAAAGCACCTAGCAACAAATGTAGCTATTTATTATTTATTTATTTGGCAGCTTTTAGCAACTCTTGATAAGTGACTCAAACGATAAAAAGGCACAATTTACCATTTAAATTACACAAAAAGAGGAAACCAAAGATGCCTAGCAGTTCACACGTTACAGAAATTAAGTTTTCTGCTATTTGCAATTGTTTAATTTAATAGTAATAATAATAATAATTGAATACTGTTATTTTTCATTTATGAGACACTTTGTTAGTAGCTTGTACCTGCGATTGCTGATGAGTTAGTACACTGTAAGGAAAATATGCAGAAAAATGGAAAAGGTGCTAGTAATTTACCAGGACATTATCCGTTATCCGTTGTAACCCGAAAACACAAAATACAATGCGTAATTAAAAATGCAGGTACAAAAACCTATGGAAAAATCAATCCAGAAAATTCCTTCATATTAACACAGTAGATTGTGCATTATTTTTTACTGCTCTTAGAGTGCAGCATACTAACTAACTACTAATAAACTGCTTTAAAGTATAAAACTTACATTGTTTTCGATAATTCAATGGATTTAAAAATAGTTATTTATATTTTACTATTATATTATGCATTTATATTGTTACGAACAAATCTAAATGAACATATATAAAATATATATGTTTTTGCTGAGATTTGACATCATTTTGCATCGTGATTACGTAATGACGTCATCACGCAATGTCATCACAGCATCATTTAGCTACTTTTAGCAACAAATCAACCTTCCTTTAGCAGCTTCCCCTGAAAATTAGTTGGCATCACTGATTGGTGCTACTGACTCCATGACTGCTAGTCAGTTGCACGTGAGAGGAATATTCTTATTCTAGAGATTATTTTATTGGACGAAAATCTATATAGTGCAAGATGAGTAAACAATATTTGATCCATTTTCCATTATTGGAAAGATATAAAAAAAAAAAAGAAGGTGTATAAACCTCCTCAAGAAGCTCACCTGATCATTGTAGAACATGTCACTGGCCATTTGTACAATCCTCTCCACCTGAATGATACCACCCACACTCTGGACATCCACCTCAGCCAACATGGTCAGCACCAGGATGGCCTCCACCAGCAACTGCCGGTATTCAGGCTGAGGAACACGGTTCAGGACTGTTTCCACATGCACGGCAAACTTTATTTCACCTGGAGTCATCTGAAAATGGTGCCATTTTATTATCATTCTGTCAATTTAAAACTGAATGCCACTTAATTTGATCTCTTAAGGTTGTTTACCTCTCTTGTGGTTGAGGATGGAAGCACAAAGCCCTCAATGGATAGCCCGTGACACTAAATGTCAAGAAAGGAAAGCCATTTTGAAGCATAACCTCGACGAATAACCCAGCTTCAGCACTCACTGTCAAGCATCCCACTCACCTTCTGCAGAATCTTCCAGACGTTCTGATAGAAACCAACTGGGACTCTGTTGAGAGCTCCATCGAGACGCCTGCGCCGAAGCCACTGGCCATGTCTGCTGTCACGCATCAAGGTGGCTCCTAATGATCCCTGAAATGACTCAATGGATGGAAGTCTGTATCTCTGGAAAACAATCAGGTTAATTACACCTACAGAGAAAAAGCTCAAGCTTGGAAAAGAAGTTAAGCTTTGTTTGCCTGTGGTCCACTTACCCCGGATTCAATATTTCCAATATCCAGCGAATGAACTGACACAGCCTAAAGGACACAGAAAAAGTGGCTGGTCTTTAACTATTGCCATCATATTGAGACATAACTGTCCTAAACCCAAGCATTCTCTCACCAATTTGATATCACCACCCTGTTTACTTGCAACTTTCACTTCAGTTTTGGTGGAGCTGGATTTGCTCATGTCTTGGATATTGACAGCAGAGCTGACCACATTTCCTGTTGAGCGCACTGGTGCAAAAATACAACTCATAAATATACAAATTCACAGAGTATAATAATGCTGGCAATGTGTGAATATATTTACCGCTTTTTTGAACTCCAAACTCTTTGCCACTGAGAATGTGAACCAGCAGGTTCTTCATCTCAGATGGGCTCATATTCATCAAACTCTCTGTAGCCTCCTCACCTAAAAAAAAAAAGAAAAAAATATATGAACCTCTTGTGCACTTAACCAGAGTACTAAAATAATATTAAAAAATAATTAGATTTTTTTAATTGCTACATTCAGCAAGGATGCATTAAATGAATCAAAAGTGACATTTATAATGTTACAAAAGATTTTTGTTTTCAAATAAATGCTGATAAATGCTGTTCTTTTGAAATTATCACCGTTTTAAGCAGCTCAACTGATTTCAACATTAAAAACAATAAGAAAAAAAAACTGAGCACCAAAACTGCATATTAGAATGATTTCTGTAGGATCGCGTTAAGACAGGAGTAATGCCTGCTGAAAATTCAGCTTTGCCATCACAGGAATAAATGACATTTTAAAAAAGGAACCAGTTCTTTTACATTTTAATAATGTTTCACAACATTATTGTTGAATATGTTTACTGTATTTTTGATCACATAAATACAGCCTTGGTGAGAGGCTTCTATCTAAAACATAAAAAAAAATCTTACCAACCTTTTGAAAGGTAGCATATTTCAATAATTGTTGAGAAATCCCTCAAATGAAGATAATTCAAAGATAATGTTACAGCAGATGAGTGAATAATTTAACAAAGTAGCTTAAGTCAATATGTGACCCTGGACCACAAAACCTTAAGTCTTAAGTCGCTGGGGTATATTTGTAGCAACAGCCAAAAATACATTGTATGGGTCAAAATTATTGATTTTTCTTTTATGCTTTTATAAAGATCATGTTCTATGAAGATATTTTGTAAAATTCCTACTTTAAATATATCAAATCTTCATTTTCGATTGGTAATATGCATTGCTAAGAACTTAAGTTGGACAACTTTAAAGGCGATTTTCCCAATATTGAGATTTTTTGCACCCTCAGATTCCAGATTTTCAAATAGTTGTATCTCGGCCAAATATTATCCTATCCTAACAATAGCATACATCAATGGAAATTTTATTTATTCAGCTTTCAGATGATGTATAAATCTCAATTTCAAAAAATTGACCCTTATGACTGGTTTTGTGGTCCAGGGTCACATATCTTGTTTTATTTCCATATCATTGCACATCGAACCAATCACTGGTTAGTTAATTCTAATAAAGTGCAGTCCTAATAAAACAGAATAAACAAAACAGTTTACTGCATGTTAAAAATGGTTAAATATTTATTAAAGGAGTTTATGAAACAGGAACTGAGATACCTGAACAGTTGAGGGACTGGGCGAGCTCTGTGACCATGACCTGAAGAATGAGGCCAATTCGGAGGCGAAACATTTCACTGAAGATTTTAGGCTGGGCTCGAATACTCATAGCCAGAAACACCATTATCTCCTGCCAGGAGCAAACAAGAGTGTCAGTGGAATTAAAATGTACAAGGTTGAGATGTGGATCTGACCCGCAGCTCTAACCTGAGTGAGAATGGCGATGGTGAGGTTGTTCTCGCTAGCCTCATTGATCAGCCTTGCCAACTTATCTGGGGGCATCGGGCTATATGGAGACAAAGATTGTAGTATGAACAGGTAAACGTGAATGTGAACACGTGTGTGTACTCACGCTGAAATAGTTTTCTCTCTTGGTTCAGGAGGAAGGCCAACTGTTAGATGTTTCTGATGAATTAGTAAATCTGAGCAGGCCTGTTAATGGAAAAATATCTAATAACCACATTCAAAGAAAATGTAGTTTAATTTACATGCAGATACAGGAAAACTGCTACTCACAGCATCCAGCTCTTCTACTTTCTTGCGTAGCATCCCACAGATCATCCGGATGAGACCCCAGTGTTTTAGGTTTCCTGCCTTTTCATACAAATCACTCAATAGTCGTCTTACCGTCCAACCTTTCCCATGAAGCTTGGTGTCCCAATCCATTCCCCTTATAAAATAAATCCCAACATTATTTCATTTCAAAACAATCCTCAACCTCCACAGTCACAGTACAGCTCTTTTCTAGGACACAGATATAACAAAACTCATTAAATGGTTCCAGTGGTACTGACTTGTCTTTGAACAGGATGTAGAGAATATCAGTCTGATCCTGTAAGTTCTGACTTTGTTTCAGCATCTGCACTAAGGCTGGGTAGTCAATCCCACCATTGTTGTCTCTGGGCAGGTTCATGGGTTGAGGGGCCTGTTTCTCAGATGCCTTCGCAGGAGAAAAAGTCATTACAGCTCTTTGTTAAATGTGGACACCTGCAATAAAGCCATTTTAACAGTTCCAGAGAGCAATTTTCCCATTAATTTTCTCCATACAGTGATTCCTCAGAAAATATTAATTTACACATTACAGACAGTGTTTGTTTTAAATTTAAAATTTTAATTTTAATATGTTTTAAAATGTAATTTGTTCCTGTGATGGCAAAACTGAACTTTCAACAGCCATTACAGTCTTCAGTGTCACATGATCCTTCAGAAATCATTCATGCTGATTTGGTGCTCAAAAAACATTTCTTATTATTATCAAGCCTGTTTCCGTCACTGAATAAAAAAAAGAGGTAATTGCGACTTTTTATCTTTAGAAAAAAGTTGACAATTCTGAGATTTAAACTCACAGTTCTGACTTTTCTCAGAATATCGTGATATAAACTTGCAGTTGAAAGTTATAAAGTCAGTATTGTGTGATAAAAAAATTGCAATTGTGAAAAAAATCTGAATTGCGAGAATTAAACTTACAAGTCTGAGAAAGAATTGCGAGATATAAACAATTCTGAGAAAAAAAGTTGACTTTTTTCTCAGAATTGCGAGGTTATATCTCGCAGTTCTGACTTCACAACAGGCAATTGCAAGTTATTAAATCAGAATTGTGAGATATAAACTCATAATTTCTGAGAACATCAGTTTTTTCCCCCTCAGAACTGGACTTTACAGTATATCTTGCAATTCAGCTTTTTTTCTCAAAAAAGCGAGATGTAAACTCCCAATTGTGAGAAAAAAAAGTCTGAATTCTGAGATAAAAACTCGCAATTACCTTTTTTATTTTTTATTTAGTGGTGGAAAGGGGCTTCAATAGAAAACAGTTGTGCTGCTTATGTGATACTTTTTTCAAGGATTCTTTGATAAACATAAGTTCAAAAGAACAATTTATTTGAAATAGTTATCTTCTGTAACATTAAAGTCTTTACTGTCACTTTTGATCAATTCTCTGCGTACTTGCTTCAATAAAAGGTAAGAAAAATTATTTCTGATTTGCTGCTAATTTGTTAGGAAGAAAAATACATTATATACAGGTGTAAACCGTTGGGTTACTTGCGTAACCCATGTTCTCTGAGTAGGGAACGAGACGCTGCATAGCTATGATGCAATAGGAACGCCCTCTGGGTGTGCCGATTGTCTGAAGCCCGTATAGAATCACGCCAATTCATTGGCTGATAGCGCGGGCGCCGCCTCGACGCTCTTATATCGCCATCTGCTCCTCAGATTTCTCTGCCGAAAAAGGCCTCTTGTCGGCAGTGCGAGAAGCTTGGCAGCAGACGCAGCGTCTCATTCCCTACTCAGAAAACATGGGTTATGCAAGTAACCCAAGACATTCTCTTTCATAGGTTCACTCAATGCTGCGTGGCTATGATGCAATGGGACCGATATACCAAACACGCCAAGGTAAGAGCTGCCGTATCTGGCCCGATGATGAACCAGATAGAATCCACAGCTGATTCAAGCGGATAAGACCCGGGAACCAGGAGCCATGTCAAGATCTAAATGATAAAAAATAGCTTCCCTAACCCAATGAGAAATTCTGTGCTTCGATGAGGCAAGCCAATGGCGGCCAGCATCAAAGCATAATAACAGCTGGGGAGATTTTCTCCAATGGCTAGGGTGGTCCACATAGAGCTTCAAAGCTCGGACAGGGCAGAGCATGTGAAGTCTCTCATCCTCGCCTGAAGCAAAAGGAGGAGGATGGAAAGAGTGAAGGGTGACCACCTGAGAGTGAAATGATGTGGACAAAACCTTGGGAACATAGCCTGGCCTGGATCGTAAGGTTACTTTGACCAGACCCGTGGCAAAGTCCATACACATCTCACTGACAGAGAGAGCTTGCAAATTCCTGACTCACTTCAAAGAAGTTAGTGCCAACAAAAGAGTTGTAGATGCCGAACTCCACGCATAAACGCGGAGACCAACTGATGTCTCTCCAGAGGGACTTCATCCAACTCTCTCTGAGCGGCGATGACTGCAATATAAACTCTCTGGGTAGTAACAGCCACTCTAGCCGCAAGTTTTTCAGACCTAGCGATCTGCCAGGACCTTGCTCGCTAATCTAAGCGCTCCAAAGTTTGCTACATTTGCGATCAGAAGCCAAAAAAGCTAAGTATAATATCTGTGATAGCTAAACATGTTGCAAGAGAGGCGTCACCACCAACATGACAAAGCACTTTAATTTAATAGATCGTTAAAGATCGCGAAAACGATTCAGTCACCAACGTGATTCTATTCCTAAATCACAATGATTCGTCTGTTTCATTCCTCAACCTTTGAGTGTGCGATCAATGTTGTGATAACTTGGTTCATCCGTGCAGCGTACAATCACACCAGTGTGATTTGAACATTTAAATCTGCGTTCGCGCTGCCATTGACCTAAAGAGAGCAGCTGTCTGTCATGAATGAAACAGCCTCACAGTCTTTTCAGCCACACAGTATCATTATTTCTGTTACAAACATTCAAATCACAGAAGTACTGGGATAAAAGTTTATAGTTCAGATATAAACTGTGTGTACAATATGTATGGTAGCGATTCAAATAGAGTAAATCACCTTTTGAAAGTAATTTGACACTTCAAATGAAGATTTATCGAATACATTGTTACGTCAGTAGGTGGCGAAAAGGGGCTGTTAAAATGTATTTATCTTTGAATCATACAAGAGATTCGTTCAAGAACACTGATTCATCCAGTAATGAAACAAGTACATCTTGAGTGAGTCATTTAATCATTAATTCATAAATTACATGTGATTTTGTTTAGTTGTCTAATGTTTTTTCTTCAGAATCATGAGAGAACCACAACTTCCATTGGGGGGAAAAAAGATTTAGCTATTTTGCATACAAACAGCTCTTAAAGAGTACATTTTCAATTCATTGTATTCAGATTTTTGTTCATGGTATTCAGCTCCAATAAATGGTTTGCAAAAAAAGAAACACAGGATAAATGTTTGATATCATTATTTAATCACATTGGAATCGAAACTGGGAATCGAAAAGAATCGGAATCGATAAGCAGAATTGGAATCGGAATTGATAAAATTCAAACAATACCCAACCCTAGTCAAAGCTTGTGACATATAAACGCGCACATCAAATCGATCACTTTATTTAGTGTTCATGTAAACAATACATTCAGATTCATCAATCGGAATGAATTCAGTCCGATTTAAACAAAAGTTGTGCATGTAAATATAGCCAGAGAGCCATTGTAACCATTTGGTGATGGTGAACAGCGTCCACACTGACCCCTCTCCGAAGAAAGAGGGGGTCCCGCCATTTTCAGAAGGCGCGAAAGCAACTGTGCGACACCTTTAATAGACGAGAGGCTGGTCCTGTCAAGCAGATCCCTAAGAGTTTCATCCACCAAAGGAACTGCCTCATATGAAGCAGCCCAGGGGCAGCACAGGGGAGGCTGCAGCCATGAGGCCCAAGAGCCTGCAACAAGTGCTCACAGAAACATGATGGCCTAGCTTGAACCGTGCCAAGCATGCGTTGGCTGGAATTCCAGGCAGGAGCCAAACAGGCCAGCATCTGAATGGAATCCAAGTGAACCCCCAAGAAAACAGCCTGTTGAGAGGGGATTAGAACACTCTTCTTGGCGTTCATTCCGAGGCCAAGAGACAGAATGTGGCAAAGGAGGACATCCCTGTGGTGACACACTAATTCCCTGGAGTGGGCCAAAATGAGCCAATCGTTCAGGTAATTGAGTATATGGATGCCCTGGAGCTTCAATAGGGCCAGAGCAGCATCCATGCACTTTGTGAATGTCCTTGGTGCCAAGGCTAGGCCAAAGGGAAGAACCTTGTACTGGTAAACCTTTCCCCCAAAGGTGAACCTGAGGAACTTCCTGTGATGCCGAACGACCTGAATATGAAAATAGGCATCCTTCAGGTTGACAGTGACAAACCAGTCTCCCGCTCGAATCTGTGACATAACTGTCTTGCGTGTCAACATCTTGAACTTCCCTTTGTAAAGGGAGAAGTTCAGTTTGCGAAGGTCTAGAATAGGGCATAGGCTGCCGTCAGTCTTCGGAACTAGAAAATAGCGACTGAAAAAGCCCCGTTCTACTTCCGCTGGAGGAACCTCCTCTATCGCCCCCTTGAGGAGAAGTGAAGATAGTTCCTGCTGTAGAATAGAAGCCTCTGAGGCGCTGCTCACTACAGTCAGGTGAACCCCGTCGAAATTGGGGTTGCAACCGAATTGAAGTGTGTAACCAAACTGAACTGTGCGGAGAACCCAAGGCGATATCCCTGGTAGATACTTCTATTCGTGAAAGAATTGTGATAGAGGAAGCAGAGTGTTGCAGTCTACAGGACATACCTGTGTTGGAGTGCCGCGATGTAGAGCCCTGCACGGGCCTCAAATATACAGTGCTGTGAAAAGACTTTTGCCTCCTTCCTTCCTGTTTTTTTTTTTTTTGCATATTTGTCACAATTGAATGATTCAGATCATCAAACTAATTTTAATATTACACAAAGATAACCAGAGTAAATACAAAATGCAATTTTGAAATAATGATTTCATATTAAGAGAAAAAAGCTGTCCAAACCTGCCTGGCACTACATGAAAAAGTAATTGTCCCCTAAATCTAATAACTGGTTGTGTCATCCTTTGCAGCAACAACTGCAATCAAGCGTTTGCGATAACTGGCAATGAGTCTTTCACATTGCTGTGGAGGAATTTTGGCCCACTCTTCTTTGCAGAATTGTTTTAATTCAGCCACATTGGAGGGTTTTCGAGCATGAATGGACTGTTTAAGGTCATGCCACAGCATCTCAATCGAATTTATGTCCGGACTTTGACTTGGCCACTCCAAAACCTTAATATTGTTTTTCTTGAGCCATTCAGAGGTGGACTTGTCTTTTTATGAAATGCTGTGTTGGTTTTACGCCAGATGTAACGGGACACACACCTTCCGAAAAGTTCAACTTTTGTCGCATCAGTCCACAGAATATATACCCAAAAGTCTTGGAGATAATCAAGATATTTTTGGCAAATGTGAGCCTTTGTGTTCTTTTTGGTCAGCAGTGGCTTTTGCCTTGGAACTCTCCCATGGATGTCGTTTTTGCCCAATCTCTTTCTTATTGTTGAATCATGAACAACGACCTTAATTGAGACAAGTGAGGCCTGCAGTTCTTTAGATGTTGTTCTGGGTTCTTTTATGACCTCCTGGATGAGTCGTCGTTGCGCTCTTGGAGTAATTTTGGTAGGCCCGCCACTCCTGGGAAGGTTCACCACTGTTCCATGTTTTCTCCATTTGTGGATAATGGCTCTGACCGTGGTTCGCTGGAGTCCCAAAGTCTTAGAAATGGCTTTATAACCCTTTCCAGACTGATACATGTCAACTATTTTGTTTCTCATCTGTTCTTGAATTTCTTAAGATCACGGCATGATGTGTTGCTCTCTAAGTATGCTTCACTTTGTCAGACAGGTTCTATTTAAGTGATTTCGTGATTCAACAGGTCTGGAAGTAATCAGACCTTGGTGTGGCTAGTGAAATTTAACTAAGCTTTCTAAAATAATGTGGTTAATCACAGTTCTTTCATGATTTAACAGATTTTTCACATAGGGCCAGGTAGGTTTGGACAGCTTTTTTCCCTTAATAAATGAAATCATCATTTAAAAACTGCATTTTGTATTTACTTGCATTATCTTTGTGTAATATTAAAATGTGTTTGATGATCTGAATCTTTTAAGTGTGACAAATATGCAAAAAAATAAGAAAAACAGGAAGGGGGCAAAAACCTTTTCACGGCACTGTAGGTCCTAGCCCGGCCCTGGCCCGAGATGCCCAGGCCCTGGCCCGGCCCTTGTCCGAAAACTTATCAGAATTCTTGGCCCTAGTCTGACCCGACCCCATCTTTTTTCCCCTTCTCCCAAAACAGCTTATACTACTGTTTCAGCAATTAAAATAGTTCAGTTTTGTATGTAATGGGAAAATTATTATATTTCATTTCATTTTTTAAGTTAATTTAGAAAAATGTTTGGAGCATTTTAATGTGTGTTAAATGTAAGTTTTAGTTTTTTTAAATTACGACCAGGCGGCCAGCAGCAGACAGTGAGTTGATCATATGTTTGATCAATTTAGCCTTCTCAAATCATCACGACTTGCCTAAAATAAAATCTATAGATATAAAACCATTTAAGCATATCACAATGTTAGTTTAAACGTTTAACCTAGATAAATACATGCTGTTAGACTCATATCCAATCGTTTGTGCGGAGAGGAGCTAAAGTGTGCTTTACAGGACATGGAGGCGCCAGCACGATCACTTGCACTGGAAATAACTTAAAATACGCTGTCATTTTTTGCTCATAAAGGTAAGAGTAATACATCATTCGAAACTGTAAACTTTTATTTGTGTGCATTCACAATATCAACAAAATGTTGTGCTTTTATATAAAAAAAGAAAACAAATAGGATGTGATGCCATCTCGGTCTTGAATAGGAACACTTCACAAAAATGAACTGAAACTCAGCGAATGCTTGCCTCACAGACTTGATAAATATATATAGAAAGCTTTAAATTACTACTTTAAAATGAAATAATTAAAATCTAAGACTTTCATTATAAAATCCGTAAAGATGCCTTTTTCTCTAAAGGTGCTTCCAATGAGGAGATGGCGAGTCAGAATCAACTTAATCTTTGCGACACGGACTCAGAAAACACTCATTTAGTAATAAATAATTTTAATACATTAAAAAATAAATAAAAAAAATTCAGCACCATAATTGATGGGTCTAAAAAAATAGAGGAGAAGCCTAAAACAGGCCCGATGCCCGGCCCGCGTCTGAGCTATGACATGAAAATTGATCCAAAGCCCAGCCCTAGGGGTGTAAATAAGTCGGGGCCTGTCGGGCCCAGGCTGAAATGCAGGGCTCTACCGAGACGGTCCGGTGGGGGTAACATCGTCCACCATGCAGGAGAGCCCCTGGCGTCCTGATGCAGGTTGTGGAAGCCCACAGGGACCGATGTGAGGGCCTGGTCTGTGACTGGTACAGGGTCTGCTGGCTCTGGGAGAGAACCGCTTGTGTCTCCTATCATATGAGCAGCAGGTGACAAAGGAACAGGAGGTAAGGCGAGAAAGCCTGGTTCATCTCCCATCCCCCACGCTGAAAGAGAGTGAGGCTGAGTGATTGCTGCACACCAAAACGCACTGGGTGGCGGACGTGACAGAACTGCATGAGGAGAGCGTGTTAGAGGCGGGCAGACACGTTTGAACGGTCTGGCCCAGCCTCGTAAGACGAGAGAATCTCTCCTCCTCCTGACATGCGAGTCAGGAGCGACTCGATGGAGCTGAAGCAATGGGTCTGTCAGACCGCTTCAGCTCAAGCCGCTTGCGGGGTCGCCAGGGAGGAAATGGGTGGCTGCGGGCTCCCCAGGCCGTGGGGGATGAACCGGGTCGCTGCTCCTACTGGCGGTCTCTTTCCTGGGCAAGGATGTGAAGGGGTTAGAGGCCTCCCGCACTCTCCTGGGCATAAACTGCCTGAGGGCAGCTCAAAATTTTTCAACCACAGAGTTGACTGCCTTCCCAAACAGCCCAGACTGAGAGATGGGGCGTCAAGGAGAAAAACGTTCTCCTCCTCACGAATCTCTGTGAGATTAAGCCACAGGTGGTGCTCAGTAGCCACCGAGCCTGCCACAGAACACCCCATAGCACGTCTGGTGTGATTGGTGGCTCTCAGGGCCAAGTTTGTGTCTCTGCAGAGCTCCTTGCCTCTGGAGTCAGATCGCCACCCTCGTCCATCTCCTTAAGGACATCCGCCTGGTAGGCTTGGAGAGGCCATAGTATGAAGGGCCATGCCTGCCTGACCAGCTGCCATGTAGGACTTTCCGATAAGGGTGGAAGTGGTCCTACATGGTTTAGTAGGAAGGAGGGAACGGGACTTCCAGGAATGAGCCGAGGATGGCAAGAGGTGCAAGGCCAGCATATCCTCGATAGCCAGAATGCCCCACAGAACCCACTAGGTTGGTGAAGTCAGCGGCTTCCACGTTAGTAAGGCAGGCAGAGAATGGCTTCTTCCATTATCTGGAGATCTCATGATGCAGATCACTGAAAATAAGGGCAACTTTCTCCAAGCGGGCCCTTGAATTTGGGCAGCTTAAAAACCACTCGTCGAGTTTAGACGACTGGGATTCGGACGCAGTGGTGTACAAAACAAAACCCGAAGGAAATCGCATTGCGCACCTCCGTGCTAGGGCATAAATAATAATGTGTGAATTCAACTGGCGAATCCGCGTGCTCGGGCGAGAGAGGGAGAGAAAGGGCGAGGCCCGTCTGCTCACTCTACATCGCCTCAAGCTCCACATCCGAACCCCAGGTCACGGATTCACGGAGAGCCTCTGCGGCCTCTGGAGCGCAACAGAGAAAAGCGAATGACTCCTTTTCAAAAATCACGAGCCTAGTATGGAGGGTTTTGAGATGGAGGTTTTCACAATATTTGCATTTAGAAACGCCATAAACCGCCTTGCGTGCATGTGAAATACCCATACACTTAACACACTTACTGTGTGGGTTGTTACTTGCAATGAAGCGAGAACACGGCGACTGGCAGCAACGATAATCCATGGCACTTCACCGCAAGGAGAACCCATGGCACTTCACCGCAAGGAGAGTTCCACTATAGCATTCACTGAAGTGCAAAGAAGAAATCTCAACAAATACGATCCGAAATCGGGCCAGAAAAACCGCAACAGAAGGGCTAAATGGCTGCATTGTGAAGGCAGAGAAATCTGAGGAGTAGATGGCACATTCGCCAGTTTAAGGATGGCAACATAAGAGCATCGAGGCGGCGCCCGAGCCATCAGCCAATGAATTGGCGTGATTCTATAGGGGCTTCAGACAATCGGCACACCCAGAGGGCATTCCCATTGTGTCATAGCTGCGCAGCGTCGAGTGAACCTATGAAAGAGAACTTCAATATACAATATTCAACCTTCAATATATAATATGCAATCACCTAACATCCTTTAAGTTCACTATAGGTCTATCTTGGAAGGTTTACACCTTATTATCAGTTAAAACTGTTTCTGTGTAGGAGTGAGTGGGATTTTTACTTCTGGAACCTGATAAAAAAATCAAGCATACAATTTGGAGAGCAGAGACAGCCAGATGATTCTTCTAATTATTGCTTAAATGTTCACAGTGAAAGCCTGTAATTTTGTGTTATCTACCTTTTCTTTGTTATCCAGCAAATTAAGGTTTGGTGCAGGAGAACGGAAAAGTTTAGTTGGAAGGTACATGTGAACATCTGCGGAGAGGTTTAAATAAAATCATGAATTATTTTTGAGCATTTGCAAAGGCAACTGTTCTCTGAACAGCGTCAAAATGACTGTCTAAAAACTCACTGTGTATATTAAGCTCTCTGGCTTTGTGCACCAAAGACACCATCTCCCGAGTCTTTTTGGCTGCTGCCCTGAAGCGGCTGAGGCCTCCTTTAGTGGCACTAATGAGACTCTGCTGAGGAACTGCCAGCAGCTGGTCCAGATACACAGCCAGGTCATCCACTTCTACACACACACACACACAATTAAATAAAAACCTCAGAGGATTGAGCACGTTTTCTGTCACTTTTGAGAAGCAATTGAGTATTTCACCACGTGTCAATATATAAAACTGTCACAGCAGTTACTGCTCCATCACAAAATTACCTCTCAAGCCTCCATCCGCCCATGCAGCTACGCAAACTGTCTGACAGAGTGACTGTCAACTGCAGGCCACACATTTCAACAAAAAATGTCATGCAGAAAAGGGAAAAACTGCAAGTTAACAGCCAACAAACCCCTGGCAACTGACTTAACCATCCAAACAAAAATGTTTGTTGGTAACTTTCCAATAAAATAAGAAGAAAATGATTAAATCTTTCAAATGGAAGTCATGCTGTTCTGAATCTTTATTACATTCTTGTGTTTAACACAAAATAAGATATTTTTTTTATATTTTGAAAGTCAGCAGCAACAATGGACCCAATTGACTTTCAGTGAATTTTTTCAAAACATCTCCTTTTGTGTTCCACAGAAGAAAGTAATTTTTCTCATTTTTGGATGAACTATCCCTTTATGCTTTTAGACTTTTCAAGAGAAAAGCTCATTATTCATGCTGCTAGCTGGTGGCTCACTCACCACAGTCCATAAATGTAAGATGGGCACAACAGGAGGTGTCAAGAAAAGCAGAAAGTTTCCCAGTCTTAACCCTTGAAATGTAAAACTGATTTGATTTTGGGCTGCTTTAAGTATGTAACAAATATTGAATGTGTTGACCGCTTTAAATATGTTACCTTGCTCCTCCAAAGTAACCGTCCTGTAGTTTTTTCAAGGTTGCCAAAACAGCAGGATCAATTTGCTTGTGATCATCAGCTACAAAGGACAAAAACAAAATGAGTCTTTCAGAATGAGAAAGCTGCAGTCTGCATATTGTATGTTGACGTTGTGTGTTGAGGACACTCACTGAGCATGCTGTGTGAAATTGGGAAAGTAATTGTGGGTCGGCCTGTAATCCTCCAGCGAGAGCAGAGGTAGGAGAGGTCGATACGGAGCATTTCCACAATCATGTGATTGTCCAGGGCCATATAGAACTCATGATGGTCAACAAACTGGACATTTGATCAGAAGCAAAACCAGAAACTGAGTACATATTCAAATAGATACCAACAGCAAATTAGAATTCACACATTGACATACTTGAGGTGTGAAAGTAAAGATTGTGTTACGAATAATGTAGAATTTGGAAGTTCCCAGCACACCAATTCGCCGGTATGGCCGTCCAGTCAGTCCCAGCCTTTGGTTGCGCCCTGAAAAAGGCAAAAACATAGTAAAATCCATCAGTCGCTCTGTGTATTTTGTTTCTCTCTCTCTCTTAAAAGGTGAATTCCTTCGAAAATTCTGTTCATCATGACACTGTATCCCTTCAAGATAATGAACGTGGATGGGAACCGGCTATAAATCTCCAAAAAGGCATCATAAAAGCATCAAACAAGTAGTTCATAATATTTGTGCAGTATAATGCAAGTATTTAATAGCTTTTGCTAGAGGAACAGGTTGAAATTGTTTTTCATTGTTTGCTGAAAATCTTTCTGTGGTCGCCATTCACTTACTTTGTATGCAAATGAGGTCCTTTTTCTTCCGCAGAAGTTTAAAAACTAAATTGAATCAACCTTGAACTGACTTGAACTATATAATGCCACTGTTTTCTTCTGTATAGTTGCTCATACCTGAATAGGGGTGGGCGATATGACCAAAATCTTATATCACAATATGAGTCATTTTATTTCACGATAATGATATATATCATAATATAGTTATTTTTGCTTTAAATAAGGTCTTTATGATATCAACATTTTTGATACCATAGAAATTTCATAATTCTTGTCACCAGTGTCAATATCATTAAAAAAAACTAATACTAGCCTAAAAAAACCCTCAAGCTCACTTAAGACAAGTAAACAATAAATAAGTGTAAAGTAATCAAATTAATAAAAACACTGCATATTCTTCACAGTGTAATTTAAATATATTTCCTCTAATTAAAGTTACAAAAGTGATTTAGTCAAGAGCAGAGAGATTTTCTCTCTTTTGTTGTTTGATTAAAATGAAAGACAGATAGCAGGAATATTAGACTGCTGTTACTTTAAGAGCTGCCCAGATCCAATATACTGTAACAATATAATGTTTTCTTTTTTAGCTGTGACCATGTAGCACAGCAACGTCACGTGAGTGTGTCTACCAGTATCACCCGCCCCAATCCCTGAATTGAACTCTTTTCCAGTTATTGAACTCTTTTACAGTTATTGAACTGAACTGATATTGAAGTGTTTTCAATCAATATTGAACTGACAAATGACACTATCCCTTTTTTTAGAAATGTTTTACAGCAGAATTTGTCTCATATTTGAAGAATTTCACATCATTGATTTTTTATTTCTGTTTATAAGTTGCTTTGAAACTATTTGCTATGTATGAAGTTCTATATAAATTAAGGTGACCTGAGTTCTTCCCTTGATTTCTACCCTGAGCTCACCTAGTCTGGCATAGATGTGACTGAGGACTCTGGAGGGCTGAACTCGGATTGGGTGAACGTCCTCCAGGGTTTCAGCGTCAATGCCATGGCTCTGCAGGAGCTGTTTAATCTCATCGTTTTCTGCCAGGAGAGACACTGAAAACACAAGAATGGAAAACGGCCAGTGTAAATATGGTGAGATGGAATACTTATGTAATATGCAACATCAAACAGGTTTCTAAATTGATTAACCCAGATTAAGCTACTGTCAAACATAGGTCTTACCTTGAACCACAACATCAGGCTTGGGAACAGTGGAGAGGCGTCTATTGAGAGGATCGATTTCTCCAGCAGCTAAAAACCCCTATAAATTCAAAAACAATCATGATTTCACATTTACAGATACATACAGATCATTATATGTTTTCTCAGCTTCACAGCCACAAGGTAATTGATGCATATGTCAGTCTCAACATTCATGTGCAACTGTAGTTATTTATTTAGCAAACATGTTTATTTAAAGCAACCTACAAAATAAAATTCACAAACAATGCCACAATAAACAATATCTTCAAAAATCACGCTCCTTCCCCAAACCAATAATTTATCATTAAACAAATAGGTTTTGAGTATGATGAATTGTAAATATATACAAATGTATATGATCCATCTATGGAACTTAACATATTATTTAAATAAATATATTGTATTGTATTAAATATGTGCTATTTTTCAAAAGTCTGGGGTTGGTAATATTTATAAGGTGTTTGAATAAAGACTTTTATGCTCACCAAGGCTGCATTTGATCAGTAAAAAACAACAATATTGTGAAATATTATTACAAATTAAAAAAACTGTTTTCCATTTTATTATATTTTAAATATATTTGTCAATGGCATTGTCATTACTCCAGTCTTCAGTGTTACATCCTCACAAATCATTATTTTATGATGATTTGACGCTCAAGAAACATTTCTTATTATTATCAATGTTGAAAACAGTTGTGCTGCTTAATATTTTTGGAGAAAACCTGATTTTTCAGGATTCTTTGATAACTATAAAGAACATTATTTATTTGAAATATTTGTAACATTATAAATGTATTTACTGCCACTCTTGATCAATTTAATGCATCTTAACTGAATAAAAGTTTTATTATATATTACGTATAGTATTATATATAGTATTATAAAATTAGAAGTATTTCTTTAAAAATACCGTATCGACCCTACTTGGATGGTAGTGTATATATAAATAAGCATACATATACAGTGGGGGGAAAAAGTATTTAGTCAGCCACCAATTGTGCAAGTTCTCCCACTTAAAAAGATGAGAGAGGCCTGTAATTTTCATCATAGGTATACCTCAACTATGAGAGACAAAATGAGAAAAAAAAAATCCAGAAAATCACATTGTAGGATTTTTAAAGAATTTATTTGCAAATTATGGTGGAAAATAAGTATTTGGTCAATAACAAAATTTCATCTCAATACTTTGTTATATACACTTTGTTGGCAATGACAGAGGTCAAACGTCTTCTGTAAGTCTTCACAAGGTTTTCACACACAGTTTGAAATGTTGTTGCATGGCACTCCCTGATTTAAATAATTCCATTGAACTGTACTGAAGAGATGAGCAGGATGAATGAGTGGAAACAGGTGTATTTCATAAGAGAGACATAATGTCACGGCCTCCAGAAACAGACTGAGAAACACGGCAGTGCAGCATTACCATATAGAGCGATCTTTGTGGAATTTACTGTACCTCTGCCAGCAGGTTACCCAATATGTACAGAGACTGGCCCCATTTCAGTGGACACTTGCCTACTGGCACTCTCTCCACGGTGTGAGGATTAACATACTCTTCATCAACCTAGATGAAATGACACACACACGGTGAAAGTCCATTTTTCCTTTGGAATAACCCACAAAGAAGCACTCAACCAGGAAGCTGGTTTTATCATAACAGTACAAAATCCAGTGCTTTAGTGTCAAGAGCAAAATAACTAAGTGTGTCCATACTGTACCTTATCTGGAGGAACACTATAAAGCTCAGGGACCAATCGCAATCCATTCTTCCCTCTGATGAGAATGCTGTCTAAAGCCTCTCTGTACTCCTGGACCTAAATAAGAGAGGAACAAGCAAAGCATTGTTTTCTAAATAGAATACTTGGTTATTTATTGAATGTCTGTAGTGAATTGTCTCTACCTGTTCTGGACTGTTGATAAAAACACCATCCAGGATGAGGTATGTCCAGAACAGTGGCCATTCACACTCTATGTTCTCGAAGAGCTTCAGCTCTGATGACTCGTAGTACAATCGATTGGGGTCCTTAGAAAAGAATGATTGTGTGGGAATAAGCTCCATACAAAAGACAACCACACACATAGACGTGACATATTTTGTCTGACAAATTGTTCAAGCTTGGTTTTACCTCTCGGGGAGTTTTATGTCCATCTCTAAGAAAGCGACAGCATCCATATCTGCCCTATGAGACAGTACAGGGGTAAATAAACACTAAATAACTAAGGTGTTTGTCAGAAAAAATAAATAATAATTTCTATAATTAATTAAAACTAATGATAAATTGTACTTTAAACGTACATAAATTATATATAATATAATTTTTATTTCATGCAAAGTATTTAATTTTTTATGTAAATGTCTTGAACTTTAAATGTCAAGTTTTCTTAAAAATGTGTAATCATTATACCTGTTTAGTTGAACAAATTAATTGTTTCAACAGTTCAATGGCACATTTTTCATTTTGTTTGCATAGTTTGAATGCAGTATTGTGTGCTTCATTTCATGTTTTCTATGAAAAATGTACGTCAGGCAGACATTTATGAAACAGAAAATATGACACGTGTAAAAATCTGATCACTGATCGCAAGAGATTTACTGATACCCAAATCTGAAGACAATGGTATTCACCTGAAGTTTTGAAATTATTTCTTCTTTGGTGATATTAACAATGTTAATGTCCTCGACTGCAAATGCAGGATAAGAGATGATGGACAGAACCCCAGCATCTACTTCTTTGGATGTCGATGCCCTTGGCAGCATGGAGCTGAGAATAGACTATTGTAAAGGTTTCAAAAAGAAAAAAAAACATTATGTTACTTTTGGGAGGCATGAAGGACGCTGTCATCCTATGTGTAACATCATAAATGAGTTTCTTACTTGGCAGTGCTGAATGTCATCGGCTAAAGAGTGTACAACGGACTCTGGGCCGCCCTTGGCACCGAAAAGGTTCAGTCCATCCAAGGCCTCCAGAGCTGCCTGAATAAACATGCAGCAAGAGGTCATGTTATTTTATCACATGGAGATCATTATTTGACACTTGCTTGACATGTGAAACCAATTCTTAACTGACTATGCAATTTATCACTAAAAATTTAAATATTTTACCTTTGCCATTCCAATAGAGCTGGCATTTATCTCAGGGATCCCTGTATTCGTCTTGTCTCCTCGTTCCCACATTCCAAAATCCTGAGAATCATTTACACTCTTAATATTCATGGAAAACATGTAAAATCTTTCTGTATCAGAACAGCATAATGGTGCTTACCGCCACTTTGTACGCAGATTCAATGTAAAAGATCAGATTCTGGACAACATCGACCTCATCACGGGTATAAACAATTTTAAGCCCTGTTCCACACAAGACAATGTTCAGGCAATTAATTAAAAATGCACTCTGATTCCATAACACAAGGCATTATGCTGCATGTCAGAAACTTTACTTTAAAAGTGAAAAGTTAAAGTCAACCTGATGCTGTCATTTGGGCCAGAAAGAGCAGGAAGATGGAGGTGGCGTCCACCTGTAGATGACCCCATTCCTGATCACCAACAACAGTGGCACAAGTTCCTGTATGGTATTTAGCATGAAGGCAATCTTTGGTGCTTTTGCTGTACTTGAACTTCTCCACCTTATCCAGCTGAAAATTAAACAGGCTCAGAGTTACTGGACAAAAAGTCTTTGTTTCTATGACAAGGCTGGTTCACGTGCAGCATCATCCTTGAACAGAACTGTAAACCAGGCAAAATGTGTAATTCTTGCTTTTTATAATGACAGCAAATAGGATAAATATATTTCTGTCATGACAACTCTCAGAGGGATTGGCATGGTAATGTACATGTCAATGTTAATGTATTTGGTCTTGGCGGAATAGATCTGCTACACTGCTGCTGCTGCGTTAGAGCAAGTACAGAGACTTGTTACTGCCAATACATCCACAACATGCTGCTGTGAGCATATAAGAAATATTGCTGCTGCAAATATGACATACATGAAATAACCCCCATATAGCATACATGAATCACCTCGTAGCAGATCTATACAGGTGGAGCTGGGGAAGGTGGAGGGTTTCTGAAGCAAGCTGCAACTGCTACAGCAAGCACTAGTCATATATTTGAATGTTGAGCAGTGAGCTCATTGGCTACCGATACAGAAGAGAACCAGTCAGCTGTGCCATGAGATAATGATGTCATTAGGTCAGATTGAGTTAGATCTATCGAATTGCATCATCTAGAGTTTCATGCCAGAACTCTGTATATACTGTATATATATTTGTTGTATATATATATATATATATATATATATATATATATATATATATATATATATATATATATATATATATAGGGACATGAGTGGCATTTTCTATTTGTTCCATGCTTCACAATGCACTAATTAACATTTCTGTCACATTTCTGCAACATGGAGCCCACATAACATCATTCATCAATAGTGTGTATGTTTTCATTAATCTGTTTCCTAGGTTTATGTTTAAATTTTAAATTTAAATTAAATTTTATATAGCTTACTTATATTTTTTGTTTATGAAGAAACACACACACACAAATAACTATAAACAAGCTATCACAAGATTTTGAAACAGTCTTCTGTACAACAGCTAACCACCATAATGCACTCTAAAACTTAATAAGCTATTACACTCTGAGAGAAAATGAATTGCCACAAAGTAATTAAGTAATGTCTCACAACTATAATGGGTTGCCATTTGATAATGAGTGCAGACTGTCATTCAGATCAAAAACAAATTATATTTAAAAACTGTTTAGAGAAAATTCTGACTGTATTCATAATGGTATTGTATTATTATATAATATGACCTGATTTTATCTAAAAAAAAAAAACTAAAAAAAACAAGCACACTAACACTATCATTCAGTTGTTTGGGATCACTAGTTTTTAATAGAAAGGAAGAAATGTATACGTTTATTCAGCAAACACACATTAAATTAATCATAATGACATTTATAGTGTTACAAAACATTATATTTCAAATAAATGCTGTTCTTGCTAACTTTGTTGATCAAATAATCCAGAAAAACTGGAGCAATGGCTGCTGACATTTTTTTGCGAAAATAATGTGAAATATGTAAAATAATGTGAAATAAAAAGTTGTTTTTATTTCACATTATCACTATTTTACTGTATTAAAAAAAAAAAGAAGATCATAAGAGCACAATGGACTTTTTTTGAAAACATGAAAAAATCTTACTGACCCCAAAATTTTGATCATTAGTGTATGTTCTTCTTAAAAAGCAAATTCATTTGAAACGATCACCATAATGATGACTCATTATTTACAGCAAAACATTATCTATTCTACACTGTATGCTTTAGATATACTGAGCAAGATAAGCTGGGCTGGGCTGGTCAGATTTAATCAGAATGTGTTCTGACTCTTTGGAGAATTAACTAATAAGAAGTGTGGGAAAGCATGGGCTTATTAATGATTTCTAAATATTTATTTGCATATAACGGAATGAGATTTGTTGTTTGTCTGTACCTGTCTGATCGTGCACTGCAGTAATCCTCGCATTAGTTTGACCACACTCTACAGGGTGAGAAGAGACACAGAACAAGAGAGAGAGATAGAGAGCAGTGAGCCTTGACTGTGACCTTAAACTCTCCATCTGGTATGACCATGAAAGAAACATGAGCCAAATGATTTGCCCTCTGGCATTTTACATGGTCTCCCAGACACAAACACTAATGAGCAGAAAATAGTACATGTCTTGGACATGGTCAGACATGGTCTCTAATGCCCTTTGACAAAATTGTATAGTTTTGTTTGTATCTCAACTCACTACGTATGCAAGAACCGACCTGCTCCAGTTCATAGGCTTTGGCTTTGTCTTCATCTCTGTCTGCATTCTTCCTGTAGGCCAGACTTAGAGCCCACACAGACAGGATGCAGTACACATTGTCTCTAACCCAGGCGTGAGGTAACGTCTCATCTCCTGGGAGTAACCCTGTCACCGGATCCTGCAAAATATCATAAGGAAGCATATATATGGCATTATCCTGAGGGTCTACCATACTCAAATCAAATATATTGATTGTATATGGGACAATTTAAAGTGTCACCAATGGCCTGGCCTATGACATTTAAAGCATATGACACTTTAAAATCTATGCCTGTATTTTAAATCTTTATAAATTGTTCATTTGCACAATCCTGTTGCATGACGGAAATAACAAATAATGAATTCCAATAAATATTCTCAAATGCTCAGTAACCAAAGTCAAACTGTAAACTATGAGAAAAAGAAGTGTGCATAAATTGTATTGGATGTGCACTTGTAGTGTACTTAAAATCCTAAAAATATATATATATTAAATGTACTTAATATGTATAAAAAAATTGCTTAAAATGTACTTAAGATAATTTCATATTACTGAAATAAATGGCCACCTTAATGTACATAAAGAAGTGCATATTCATGACTATTTTTCTCACCATCATGTCATTCCAAACCTGTAAAACTTTCTTCTGTGGAGCACAAAAGGAAATATTTAAAAGAATGCTGATTACTAAATAATTTCTGTTTCCATTGACTTCCATTGTATGGACAAAAAATAAAATGGAAATCAACTGTTTGGTTATTAACATTCTTCAAAATATATTATTTTGTGTTCAGCAGAGGAAATAAACACATACAGGTTTGAAACACCTTCGGGGTGTGTAAATGATGACAGAATTTTAGTGACCTGACCCTTTAAGTGCACTTAATGAACTTTGAATTATAATTTGGACTTTTAAGTACATTTTAAATCACTGTTTTAATAATATTTTGTCATGCTTTGAAGTACACTTATTTTCTAAATATAAAATACTAAAGCACACTTAAAACTTAAAATTACACTTAAAGTTAATATATTTTGAATGTACAAAATTACAACTTCATCATTACAATTGCGTAATTATATATGTATTTAAATACATAACATACAAGTTTAAAAAAATGACATTGAAGTATATTTTAGTTTGCCATAAATGTTTGTCAGTATATTCACCAGTACACTTTAATCACATTTCAAAGATAGCCTTATAAAATTACATATAAAAATGCATTTAAGTCCTACTTAATTGGCTAAAAGCACTCTTAAATTCAACTAATTGTGTTTAAAATGAATATAAACTATATTAACATTACATTCAGTTTGCACTTTAAGCGTATTATTTTTAAGTGTATTATTTGCTTACTTAAAAGTATGCTAAAGTGTAGGCCTACTTCTTTTTCGCAAGACTGTTACACTGCCATTTCAATAGATGTCAACACTGCACGTGTGTGTGTGTGTGTGTGTGTGTGTTAGTTTGTGAACCAAGAGCAACACAACACGTGCTGTTCCCATAAAATCAGAGAAAGTGAGATGATTTTAGACTCACCTGGTGACAGAGGATTGTCTGTTGCAACATTCTGGCATAGTTGTCGAGTTTCACTCCGGAATTACTGCGACTTCTCATTATGGTTGCTCTCTATAAGCAGTTTATCTCTACAATCTCACTAGCAGTTTGAGTTTAGTTTAGCTGCCGGTGGTCCAGTATCAAGTGTAAGGCAGGCAAATGTCAAAGCCTTAAGGACGAGTTGTTCAGTAGTATCTGTTACATCAGATGATGTAACTGGTGTTGAGGCGCACCCTATCTTATATTTACAGGTGCAGTTTTCATCCAATATTGAAATAAAATCAACAGTATAAATTAAAATAGAATAATTTTTTTTTAAATAACATAATATATACCTATAATGCAGCACACTGAGCAAAATTATGCCATATCCACATCTTGTTGACATTTAAAAAAAAAATTTAAATTACAGTTATGAAAATGTTAACGAAAGGGGTTACATCTGAATATTTTCACTCACACACACACACACACACACACACACAGACTTGATTTATTTATTTCCCAAATTCCAGTGACTGCTGTAAAATATGAGACTCCAATGTTTCAGGACACAGAATAGAACACGTTTTATTGCTTATTTGGGTTTATGCTTTATATTTTAACATTAACAGTTTTTTTCCAAAGGATTGTTAGATGGTAGTGTTTCCTGGCATAGCTATCCAAAGACAACATAGCTGTTAAACTATATCTTATGATTTCAAATCTGTGTTTAACCTCCGATCTCAAAGTAAAAAAGAGGTGATAAAGTCTGATTTTGTGGTGGCTGTGCTTTAAAAATACATTTGTATAATCTTAATTCAAGTGCTAATTGAATTTTGAGAAGTCTGACAGTGATTAGTGTTGAGTGCTACTGGTTAACCCTGCCTGGTTTAAATGTTTCACAATGATTAACAGTTGAAAACATTCATGACATTTAGAAAAGTATTTAAAAAGTCATCAAATATAATGAGTTACATTAATATAGTAGTTGAAATAGTTACACTACTTAAAGGGGTCATATGATGCTGCTAAAAAGAACATTATTTGGTGTATTTGGTGTAATGTAATGTGTTTATGCGGTTTAAAGTTCAAAAAACATTATTTTCCACATACTGTACATTATTGTTTCTCCTCTATGCCCCACCTTTTTTAAACGCGTCGATCTTTACAAAACTCATCGGTCTGAAAAAGCCAGGTGTAAAGGCATAAGGTCTTTCTCATTTTGTATATCCATCTTTATCTTTATTTGTTGAGAACAAAATTGCCAAAGTCATCAACAATATTTTTTTAGATTTCATTTGGAAAAAGAAACCTCACAAATTAAAAAAAGAGGTGCTCTCTAATTGCAGAGCAGAAGGAGGTATTGATTTTTTAGATTTTTCTGACATGATTAACATTTTTAAACTTAATTGGCTTAAACGATGTCTTGCCAATCCAAGATCCATTTGGTACTTTAACCCCAACCAAATATTTGGAAAAATTGGTAGCCTTTCCTTTATTTTAAACTGCAACTATTTACCTTCTAAGCTACCTATTACCTTGTCCAAATTTCATCAGCAATGTCTCCTTGCTTGGAAACTGTGTTA
>NW_015505303.1:389325-437199 GCF_001515645.1 Sinocyclocheilus grahami
TAATTCATCTTGTTAAAAGCCACTCCCTGTATAATCAAAGAAGGACAGTCACAATACAATCCACTTTGTTCTCAGATGGAATTTATTTTTTAGACAAGAAATGTACCAATAGACATGTACGCCAAATCTTTTAATTCAAGAAAAACATTTCTCCAAGAGGAAAGTTTTATTGGAGATCTTTGGTAGAAGATATAGATTGGAGAAGGGCTTGGCTTTTACCTGGAAAATACTGTATTTCCAATAAAGCTAAAGAAATACATTTCAAAATTTTACGTAAAATATATCCTGTAAACTCTAATATTTTTAAATATCTGGACATTGACAGTTCATGTGCTTTTTGTAAGCAATCAGAAGAGACATTTGCACATTTGTTTTATGATTGCCCAATATCCAAGCAATTTTGGTCTATATATTCGATTCGGCCAATGTTACGCATTCTTTCAGTCTAAAAGACATTATTTTTTATTATATTGATGATGAAAATAGACCCCTAGAGTATATTGTTAACTTCTTTATTTTATATGGCAAATTCTTTATTCATAAACAAAAGTTTGCAAATAATATTCCATCCTATCCCCATTTTAAAACTGAATTAATATCACTTCTTAAATCTCTTAGTTATATAAATAACAAAAAATCCCAAAGATTTATAAAATATTATGAAGAAATGTTTAAAGAAAATACATGTATTTAAAAGCTTTCCCTGTATATTAATGTTTGTATGTTATTGTTTCAATAGTGGTAATGTATGCATTCTTGTGTCTCCTTGTCTTGTCATCTTTTGTTTTTCATTGTTTTTTTGTATAATATTTTAGTTTTCTCTCTCTTTGTTTTATTATATGTATTTGTATGTAATTCCTTGACAATGTTCTTATGTTATTGAGCATTAATAAATTAAAATTAAAATAAAAAAATAAAAAAGCGAGGTGTGCTGTGATTGGCCAGCTATCCAATGCGTTGTGATTGGCCGAATACCTCAAGCGCGAGACGGAAATGTTACGCCCCTTACCATACTGTGATGCCGTGAGACAAAAACATTAAAACCCATTACAAACGAGGCATTTGTTGCATCCAGTGGGGACATAATTACTGATTATAATGACTTATACTGTCTTTTTACGCGTTGCGTTGCATTGCATCGCGCCGCGTAAACATAAAACTCTGTCTGCATTTGTGATCGGAGAAATGACAAACAACAAGTGCTAACGTTACTCCACACTGGCCAAAACTCGCGTTTGAATCATCAGTGGCAAATCCTTTAAATGAAAACGTACTTACGTGAGTCAGTCATTGTAGTCTAACGTAACTCTCCCAGGATCAGGAAACAGTCCTCCATAAAATGTGCTGCACACATCTGGATATTTGGGTTAAACTGTTATGGAACAGTGTTGTAAATACAACTTAACCACAGATTTCTAGTTGTGTCCTCTTTTGGAAGGCCAAACAAAGTAGTTTCGCTTTCACAACGAAAAACACAGCGGCCTAGCATGAGTTTAATACATTTTAAATAAGGTAATATGTAATCTGTAATATATTAAATTTCCAAAGTAACCTTCCCAACACTGACAACAAGTTATAGTGAGTAACTTATATTTTAGACGCTATTTCCAGTTACTCTGTCTTTTTTTGCTGGAGAGAATGCAATGTTTGAATCAATTTGTTTGAACGAATCAAATGATGATTCAATGATTCTATCAAACATAGTCACTTGTTGCCACCTACTGGCAATGTTACACGCAAAAGCGTTTAAAGACTAAAATATGGTGAACTACCGTACTGTATGTGGTAATAGCCTACATTTGCATATATTCACTGTAAAAATCATACATTTTGATGTGGACATTTTTGTTTAGCCTATATTTGCACATTACACATTTTTTACATATAATATTTGAATAAATATTACAAGTAATAAAAAATGTTGTTAAGGCTTCAAAAATGCATATTTAAGCATGAACATAATCATAAATGGATACTGAATCACGAATGCACAATAATAAATAAACAATGAACCGTAACTTGAAATAATGAAACTGTCACAGAAATACTGGTATTTTTAGTGTTTTATTTGACTAACTTAAACTTTGCTCTTGTATCAGAAAAAGAACATGCAATCTGGGTACATGTGGAAGGTCGTTCACAGTACAGTGACATCAGTCTGTTACAGTACATTCTTGTGCAAATACTCCTCTCACTAACATGTGGATACTGAGGGACTTCAGGGCCCTTTGCCATTAGAACTGGGTTTCTCTGAACATAGAACAGCCTGAGAAAGATATGTGCGGCTGTGCACGTTCTCTCACTGGCCCTGTGCCAAATATAGATTTTAATTGACACTACTGAAGCCTTCTGTATGCCCTCATAGCTTATCTAATACAGTACTTTTATACTATCAAATATCACAGGAATATAATTATTTCATACTCAAAATAGAAATTTTAGCTTCAATACTTCCAGCAAGTCCGCATTCTAAATAATGCACTTTTACGGCATTGTGATTCTTAATATTGCATTACATAAATTAAAAATCATGCTCATACAGATTAATACAATCCTTTAAGTATGTTTACAATGTACTTACAGTTTTGTTAATTGTGTATTTTTCAGGGCAAGTCAAACACAAACCCCAAAATTCTTGTTTAACATCATTATATTAATAACCAATAATTAATGTTTGTTGAACATAAATCATATACAGTGAAACCAATGTAACTTTTCAAGTCAGACTTCTCCACATGCTCTGCACTGTACATGTACAGCGCTATATACAGTTCAGAAATGAAAGTGCTTGAAACATAGCCTATGGCCATAATATATATATATATATATATATATATATATTAATATATTGACGATCACCATCAAATCACAGACGTGATGAATAAGTTCATTAGCTTTTCCACAAGCTGGGGTAAATACTATATATAGAAGGTAAAATAATAAAATAAATATACATTTAACAGCATGTAACATAATGTACATAACCGACAACAAAATAACTAAAAAGATACATAATGAATTTTAAAAAAACATCAAATGTGTGCTGTCAATGTAAATGTATGTTTCCCCCCCCACTGACTTGTTCTTGTCACTTGCAAAATCTGTACATTTAGCAGTATTTTGCTTTAAATAACCCATTTAAAAGAACATTGGTTAACCCATGAAATAACCCATTAAGTTTATTACACTTTTCACCATCTACATAGTAATGGAACTTACACATTTGAACAATTAACCTTAGCATTTTATAGTCTTTTACTGTTAAAATTGCAATCATTTTTACAGTGCAGATTTAATGGGATTGCAGGGAAAGTTACTTGACAACAGATAATATAAAGATGTTGCTTATCTCGTCTTCAAAATTTTTAAATAACTTCAAAGAGAAAAGTATATATGCTCTCATCTCTCTCTAAATCAATAGATCATCAAGTTCACTCAGATAATATATGGCCTGTTCATACTAAAAATCTTGCAAGCCGTTGCATCAGTCACGTATTAATACAATTAATATAGGCCATAATGAATATATTATGAATACAAAACATGGAACAGGCAGAATAATGTAACACATAGCCTACTATAAGACTGCAACCGTATTTCGCTTGGTCTTGTAGCTAATTAATTATATGTATGCAGTTTTTATGCATTTCTTTATTATTATTTGTCACAATGCAGGACCATTAAAAATGAACTTAATGGTGGGAAAATTAAGAGTGGACCGCTAAACATTTTAAACATTCATTTAGGCTGCATTTTAAATTTAACTTTAAATCAATTTCATTTTTAAAACTCTGTTCATACGTTACTCATCATGCTGAAGGACCTCACACCGGTGAACGGTGAAAGTTCAGCATGTGCTCCAAATGACAGAACAGTGTGATCCAGTCCCACAATCTATAATAGGCACAAACAGGAAACTAAATATTTGTTTTGAAAATCTGTGGACTATCATTATTTGTGATGTAGGCAACACTTATTATTTCATGTTCTTATAGGGAGCAGTCTTGATGCGGTTTAAAGAGTTTAAAGAGTTCAAGTCCATTACAACACAAAGTTCATGACAACACAAAGTTCGCAAAGTTCAGTAAGACGTAGGCCTAATTGTGGTAACAAATGTAATCACACTGCGTGACCATCAGTATGTACTGTAGGCTCAATTTGTCTGCACTGTCACCTATAGATGGCAACATTGAACCACTCATTGATCGCCTGTGTGTGTGAAACTCTCATTAGGGTACAAAATATCGCCTGAAACTATTAAAAACATATAGTACTTTTTCTATTTCAATAAACACCCAGTAAAAGATGTGCTACTACTGATATGAGCTGTTTATTTATTTTTCTTATTTTATTTTCTAATGTTATTTTGCATGGCTGAGTGAAATGTAGGCTAACTAAATAGCCCGCAGTTGGTTAAATAAATCCTTAAATGATTTGTGTCAATTTTGCATTTGGCACTTCTTGCAATGACCATCCCTTATGAAAATGAAGTATACCATACTAAGCATACTTTCAAACAGAGTATTTATTAATGAAAAAAATGTAAGTTAATAAACATACTACTTAATGTAAAGTTAGGCTACTGCATGTAAAGTTTTCGCACACATATTGCATGTTATTCACAATTAAATACAAATGTATTACAGTTTGTTATTATATGCAATTAGTTGAACTTTAGAATGCTTTTTTAAAGCAGGACCAAAAAATCAAAGCATATTTTATAGCCTAATTTCATAAGTGTAGGCTACCAAAATGTGTTAAGTTAAAAGTGTGTTACGAAACCTTGTTATGAAGTACACTTAAGAGGCCTTTTATTTATAATATTAGTCTACTGTATCTGCAAATAGCCTAAGTTTTTAAAATATACTTTTACAAAATACATTTTGAAGATTTGAAGTGCCCTACAATGGCATTCAATGAAATGAAGTGCAATTCTTTTCACAAGCGATTAAATACATATCCAAATTAAATGACACGAAATCACGGGGAAAAAATAAATAAAAAAGAACTAAAGAAAAGTTATGAAGAATAATGGGTCTGAGCCTGAGGTAAATCAAAACAGATTTTAGGCAGTATGAAATACCACCACCTAATGCACCTTAACGTTGGATGCCACCCGCCATAAAAGAAGAAGAAGAAGAAGAAGAAGAAGAGGAGAATGAAATACCACCTGTGAGAGGCATTCTTAATCGAATACTGTTCTTGTGCATCGGCATTCGGCTATACATGTCTTGCGGAGATTGTACGTCTATGGCATCGGCGCTTGAGTGACATAAGATAGCAAACAAGGTAAATGTTTACTAGTTTCACTTTGATCTATGTACAGTCAGTGTACGGCATGTTAACATTATAAATATGTTTTGGAACAGTTTCACTTGATGCCATTAAGCCACGGCTCCTAAGTTTATGAAAATTACAGCTGGTTAGCATGCAACCCTTTAGCTATCCTGCTAACCAGCTCCATGAGTATTTTTGTGAATTTGTCATAATAGTACATCATGGCTGACAGCTTGAAGCATGTTAGGAGGAGTGTTACAGGCGCTTTTCTATGCCATTTTGCCGCAATCCAAAATATAGCTCATATTTTTTGCAAGCTAAAATGACCCATATCTGAAGTTTGCTGATGTCATTAGCTTTGGTTTAGCAACTCAAAATGATAAACCATTAAACTTATCTGCTACTTTTATTAGCCAAATATAGTACACAAATGTAAATATGGGGGGGGGGGGGAAATTTTTTTTGTTTTTTAACTTTAAAGGCATAAGTTAAGTAATACCTATAAACAATTTTAATTTTGAAAAATAAGAGTTATAAAATATTTTGTTTGTAAACATTTCAGTGTTTTTAATTTAATTTATTGTTTATTTTTATAATTTTTTTCCTCTGGCTGTATTTGTAAATCTTTAAAATCCAATTATAAAAAAATAATAAACCTTTAATAATTTGTATTACAGTTAGAACGCTAAATACACTTCATAGTGATGATTTGAAATTCTTTTTCTGCTGTTAATATTCAATTCTTATTGTGACTGTTGTAAGTTCTGTATTTAAAGTTCATTTGCTTTGTTATTTGTGATCCAGAATCATAATATATGCAGTTAAAAGCCATGGTGTAAATCATTGCTAGGTTACTATTCAATCTAGAAGTGCGTGGTAAACATTAATAGTTGGGTGGATCCTGTCAAGCTTTAACTCAAATGGAGTCTCTCATGCTCAGGTCAAAGGACATTTCCATGTCCTCCACATTCTGGAGGAAAGATGGACAACACAGGCTACTGTGGCGAGAGCTTCAACAGCCTGCAGAGCGGAACCAGCGATGAGGACATGGTGGAAATCGCAGGAGCCACGCTGGACATCTCAAGCACCGATGACGTGCCTCCACTGGACCGGGACTATGGCTCAGGTGAGTGCCTGATCTGTCCATACCCATGTGTTGCATTTGTAGTGAGATGAGACAAATGGGATTGAAAATGGCCCCAGTGGTGACAGTGACGATGATGACGTGGAGAGGTGACAATACAAGTCATATTATTTCCCCAGTGTAGCTTCCACCCAGTTTTATCCTTATTCATTTGTGTTCTTTTCTTCATTTTTATTGTCATTCACAAGATTCCCATAGATTTGCTCCTTTCTCTCATCATACGATATAGGTTTGTGGGGCAAATGTGTAATGTATAGGTCTCTGGTGTTTGTGTGTCTGTGAGAAAATAGCGGTGAGAATGCGCTGAGGTCACAACTTTGGTATTTGCCGCCCCCTAACAGAAATCCTTTTATCACTGAGATCAAAGTGTCCCCTCTAGTTATTTCTATTGTAGCTAGTTTCATAATTTGAGCGGTGTCAGGTTTTCACATCCATCTGTTTCCCTTGAACTTCCTCAGCGTTTGATATCAGTTGCTTTGTATTGTGTTTGCTGTGTGATTAGGTACTTCCACACAATATATGGGTTATTTTTTGCTTAAATATGAACATTTTGTGATGTTTTTTTTCATAAGCAACCTTTATACTGTATGTTTTGACTAATTATGAGCACTATGCGTAGTAAATAAAATTTAGTAACTAATATATAATTAAAGTTGGTTTCTAGAAGATTGTATAATTATTAACCATAGCTAGTTTTATTGCGGTTTTTTGTGGTGTCATGTATTTCCTGTTCTTTGTACTAGTAAAATCTTTCTATGAAAGTCATGTGAAGAACAGTGAACACTGGAACAGGAATGTGTGCACTACCATAAATGTGAATTGACAACCTTTATCCCATTTCCATTAAAAGCCCACAACAAGTTACATGCTGTGTTGAAATGTAATATATAATGCTTCTTATTTAATAATAAATGTTGCTATATATTTAATTATAATAAAAGTAAATTTTAAATAAATAATCATATTTATTAAAATATACAGTTAAAGTAAAGTGACTGGAGCAATACTACATACATATTAAAACACTACTGTCCAAAAGCCTGTAAGATTTTTAAAAAAGAAATTATACTTTTATTTGCCGAAATTAATCAAAAGTGACAGGAAAGACATGTAGTCATAGAATTCTGAAAACAAATGTATCACAGTTTCCACAAAAATATTAAACAGCTGTACTGTTTTCAACATCGATAATTAGAAATGTTTCTTGGGCAGCAAATCAGCATATTAGAATGATTTCTGAAGGATCATGTGACACTGAAGACTGGGAAAATTATGCTATAAATTTATTACAATGTATCCCAAAAAGCTTTGGGATACATTGTAATAAATTGTAATAATATTTGCTTGTACTGTGTTTTTAAAATAAATGCAGCCTTGGTGAGCTGATGATACAGTTTAAAACAGTCTTCTTAACAGTAGTTAATTTGCAGTTGATTTTGATGACGTTATCCCACCCTTTGACTTCTGACATTAGTATTTCCTAGTTCAAGAAAAGCGTAAGTTTAAAGGACTACTAGTTCAAATTCAGGTCTTCTGGCCCCTCAGGCCTTTTTAGTGGAAACGGTACCAGATTGGCCTCCAACATCCTGTCGGTAGAAAAAGGGTTCTTGTGATCATTTTGGTATTCCACCTGAGGCTGTCACATCCGGTTATTTATTTTGTACTTTTAACCTGCATGCATAATATATATCTCTCTCTTATCTGTGCAGGTGGTTCATATGGAGTTGGTGATGTGCCTAATGGGGTTCCTAAACTGATGGATTTACTAGATGAACCAGTGCCTGGGGTCGGCACATATGAAGACTTCAACACCATCGACTGGGTCCGGGAGAAATCTAAGGACCGGGATCGCCACCGAGAGGTGACTTTTGAATCTTGTTGAGTTTTAAACACCTATGCTCAGAAAGAAAGAAATGAATCATGCATTCACTTCAGCATGTGTTTATTTGTGATCTTTCATTTCTCTTCGTGTTAGATTGCTACCAAGAGTAAAGAGTCAACCTTGGCTCTGATGAAGAGTATCAGTGATGCCTTCTCTGGCTGGCTTCTCATGCTGCTTGTGGGACTGATGGCAGGTTGGATTGTTTTTATAATATTAAAGCATAAGAATCATAAAAAGTGATTATATAGAGCAGTGGTTCCCAACCCTGGTCCTGGAGGCACCCCAACACTGCACATTTTGCGTGTCTCCTTTCTCTGACGCACCAATTTCAGGTCTTGAAGTCTCTACTAATGAGCTGATGACCTGAATCAGGTGTTTTTGATTAAGGAGACATGCAAAACGTGCAGTGTCTGGGTGCCTCCAGGAACAAGGGTTGGGAACCACTGATATAGAGCACCAAGTTAAAGGGATAGTTCACCCAAAAATGAAAATTCTGTCATTAATTACTCATCCTCATGTCGTCATCTTCGGAACACAAATTAAGGTATTTTTTATGAAATCCGAGAGCTTTCTGACCCTCCATTGACGGCAAGGGCACTACCACAATCAAGGCACAGAAATGTAGTAAGGACATCGTTAAAATGGTCCATGTTGACATCAGTGGTTCAACCTTAATTTTATGAAGCTACGAGAATACTTTTTGTGTGCAAAAAAACAAAAGTAACAACTTTATTTAGTGTCAGTCTTCGACACGCATTCACGACAGCACCACGATGCATGCGTGTACATTCCTCTGCTTGTAAACAAGGTGCAGCACATCCAGATTCTACGTCAGAACACCGGCTCCTGCATCAGCAGACTGACAAAGAAGACAAAGAAATTGTTGAATAAAATCATTATTTTTGTTTTCTAGGGCTAGTTTTCGATTCGATATTCGATTTCGATTCGATTCGACTATATGAATGAATATAGATTTAATACAAATCCTATATTTATAAAAAATTAACAATGAACATAAGATTACAAATGGTTAATTAATAAAAGGAAATTAAGAGCCACAAACCTGTATATTAAACACTTTTTATTTTAGGTACACTTGGGTACAATAAAACAAAACCCAACTCTATATTTCAAATGCATACAATGAAAAGACAGAATTGAGATGAAAAACTGATGCTGAAAATTGGACAAGTCAGAACAGTCGCATGCCTTGATCAAACAGGATCAGGTTATTTTATGTTTAAGATAAAACAAACATAAAATCTCACAGCATTAGCTGTAACATGGAGGCTGCAAGCCTATGAACGGTGTAGGAAAATTAATACTGTGTTTTGGGTGATAGTTCACCCAAAAATAAAAATTCTGTCATAATTTATGCGTGTATGAATTTATTTTCTTCTGTTGAACACAAAAGAAGATATTTTGAAGAATGTGGATAACCAAACTGTTTTGGTCCCCATTGACTTCCATATATTTTTCTCCATACTATGGAAGTCAAGTCAATAGGGCCCATCAACTGTTTGGCATATAGCTTTGTTCTTGTCCACAGTATCTTTGTCATGGTGCTTGCGAAATCTAAAATGCTTCCATACCTTTTTATGTGAAGGTGGTGTTGACGTCGGGAACGCACTTAAATTAGGGTTGTGACGGTGAGGAAATTTTCCCACCAGTTAATCAACGTGTGACAACATCGGTAATACCGGTATCACCGTGGGGGCGTTCCCTCTTTTTCTAGCGTTCCTTCGCTTTTAAATAGCTTGTAAAAGCGGCGTGCGCATTTTACTTTCATTTTGAAATAGCGGCAATTCGGCGTAAAGCAATTGTTCGTTTTTAGTTTGTTTGAATTGTCCCTCTTTTCCTCGCTTTCCGTCGCTTTTAAATAGCTTGTAAAAGCGGCGTGCGCATTTTACTTTCATTTTGAAATAGCGGCAATTCGGCGTAAAGCAATTGTTCGTTTTTAGTTTGTTTGAATTGTCCCTCTTTTCCTCGCTTTCCGTCGCTTTTAAATAGCTTGTAAAAGCGGCGTGCGCATTTTACTTTCATTTTGAAATAGCGGCAATTCGGCGTAAAGCAATTGTTCGTTTTTAGTTTGTTTGAATTGTCCCTCTTTTCCTCGCTTTCCGTCGCTTTTAAATAGCTTAAAAGCACCGTCCGCATTTTACTTTCACTTTTGAATCAGCGGCAGTTAGGCGTCAATTGCTTGAATGCAACAACAAAATACAACAAAAAAAATCACTTTAGCGTATATAACATAACTTTCATTAACAAAACAAATACAAATACACCATGCTATAGGGCAGGCTATGCCTAATATAAAATAACAAATAACTTGCATAAAGTTTAAATGGGTATACAATACTGGAAATAGGTTAAGTAAACATGTAGGCTATAATATATAACCAAATAAATAAGAAACGTAGAATGTTTATTAGCAAAACGAGTAAGAAAGCTTGGGGGCACGGCATACACCTTGATGTCAAATAAAATAAATAAATTACACAGTTTAAATAAAGTAAAAATCAGCAAACACTGTGGAACCAATTAAATAAGAAACGAATGTTTTAAAAAAACTTCCAAAATCACCTTAGATAAACGGCAAAACTCAACAGGCTTTTCAAAATCCAAAATATTGCCAAACAGGTGCTTTTGCATTTCGTTTCGAAATCCGCGATCATCTTGTCTGTCTCGCCTCACCTCACTCTTCTTGTCTGTCTCACCTCTCTCTTCTTGTCTCTCACCTCACTCTTGTCTGTATTGCCTCACCTCACTCTTGTCTGTATTGCCTCACCTCACTCTTCTTGTCTGTATCGCCTCACCTCACTCTTCTTGTCTGTCTCGCCTCTCTCTTCTTGTCTCTCCCCTCCCTCTTGTCTGTATTGCCTCACCTCACTCTTCTTGTCTGTCTCGCCTCTCTCTTCTTGTCTCTCCCCTCCCTCTTGTCTGTATTGCCTCACCTCACTCTTCTTGTCTGTCTCGCCTCTCTCTTCTTGTCTCTCCCCTCCCTCTTGTCTGTATTGCCTCACCTCACTCTTCTTGTCTGTCTCGCCTCTCTCTTCTTGTCTCTCCCCTCCCTCTTGTCTGTATTGCCTCACCTCACTCTTCTTGTCTGTCTCGCCTCTCTCTTCTTGTCTCTCCCCTCCCTCTTGTCTGTATTGCCTCACCTCACTCTTCTTGTCTGTCTCGCCTCTCTCTTCTTGTCTCTCCCCTCCCTCTTGTCTGTATTGCCTCACCTCACTCTTCTTGTCTGTCTCGCCTCTCTCTTCTTGTCTCTCCCCTCCCTCTTGTCTGTATTGCCTCACCTCACTCTTCTTGTCTGTCTCGCCTCTCTCTTCTTGTCTCTCCCCTCCCTCTTGTCTGTATTGCCTCACCTCACTCTTCTTGTCTGTCTCGCCTCTCTCTTCTTGTCTCTCCCCTCCCTCTTGTCTGTATTGCCTCACCTCACTCTTCTTGTCTGTCTCGCCTCACTCTTCTTGTCAGTCAGCTCGACTCGCTCTCCTCACTGGAGAAATTAAATCTGATCTGTGATGCGACTGTCGTTTGGTACCTGCATTGAGCAGCCGCATTCAGTTTTTAATTGTAGTGTCTGTTCTTTTACTGAACTAAATGATTTTTATTACTATATAAAAATCAAAACGACGGTGGGGGTCAGTGACGCGGTGGGCAAGTCTATCGCGGCAAGCCTAACCTGAATCCGCCATTTTAAGCAATGAATGAATGACGGACTCTCCGTTGTAACATCGCGCAAGGCAAATAAGGGGGTGACATCTAGTGGATTAGACTAGTAATAAGATTGACGTAAATCTTATGTTCAATGTTTGCGGAAATAAATATTGAAAAAAATCCATTCGTGGCCTTTGAGAATCGATATTGAATCAACCACATTTTAAAAAACGATATATCGAAAAATAAATTTTTTTGCCCAGCCCTATTGTTTTCTTTACGCACAAAATGTATTCTCGTAGCTTCATAACAGGTAGAACCACTGATGTCACATGGACTATTTTAACGATGTCCTTACTAACTTTCGGGCCTTGAACGTGCCAGTTGTAATGCTGTCTATGCAGGGTCAGAAGCCTCTCGAATTTTGTAAAAAATATTATTAATTTATGTTCCGAAGATGAACGAAGGTCTTACGAGTTTGCAACAATATGAGGGTGAGTAATTAATGACAGAATTTAATTTTTTGGGTGAACTATCGCTTTAAAAAGAGCGTTGAATTTCCTTTGAAATATCATCTGGCCTCTTCATGACGTTTTATAGCATGTGCTGTTTTGTTTGATTTCAGGTGCCCTGGCTGGTGGCATCGACATCTCTGCCCATTGGATGACAGATCTGAAGGAGGGAGTGTGTCTGAACGGCTTCTGGTTTAATCATGAGCACTGCTGCTGGAACTCCAACGAGACAACCTTCCAGGAAAGAGACAAATGCCCTAACTGGAAAAGCTGGGCAGAGCTCATTGTCGGTACTAATGACGGTCCTTTCGCTTACATCATGAATTACCTGATGTATGTGTGCTGGGCGCTGCTTTTCTCCTTCCTGGCTGTGTCTTTAGTCAGAGCCTTTGCCCCGTATGCTTGTGGCTCTGGAATACCTGAGGTAAGCCAAAAAAATTTAGTACCAGTATAATATTTAATCTTATGTTTTAACACACAGGTTGTTATATTGCAATATAGGTGACTGTTATAATGTTCTAGTTCTTGTATGACATTCTAGATCAAGACCATCCTGAGTGGGTTTATCATCAGAGGCTACCTGGGTAAATGGACTCTCATGATTAAAACCATCACCTTGGTGCTGGCTGTGTCATCTGGACTCAGTCTGGGCAAAGAAGGGCCACTGGTCCATGTTGCCTGTTGCTGTGGCAACATCCTTTGCCACCTGTTCACCAAGTACCGTCGGAATGAGGCAAAGAGACGAGAGGTATGATGAGTAGATTTTTATCCACCATAAATTCACCCTATAATGTAGATACATTTTTGTGCACAAATATAAATCAAAATAACTATACATATTTTAATTTTGCACTGAAAATATAATTTTTCACCCCTTCTGTGGCACTGAAAAATAAACATTTGCCTTTAATAAACACCCTTGTCTGTTATATTCAATATAATTTCATCTCCCCTTTTTTCTTTGTGCAATGATTAGAGTTTTTGATAAAAATAAAATTTAGCCACTCTTTCCTAACGTTGGGAATGGGATCATTAAAAAAAAAAATCTATTAATCATGATTATCATTAGCACAAATAGGTTGAAAAATAACAGTTTTTTTTTTGAAAGAAATTAATACTTTTATTCACCAAGGGCAAATTAAATTATTAGAAAGTGATGATAAAGACATTTATGAGAAAATAATTTGCTGAAAATAATTTTATCAAAAAATTGCTGTTGTTTTGGACATACTATTCATCAAAGAATCTTGAAAATAATGTATCAGTTTCCACAAAATTAAGCAGCACAACCGTTTTGAACTGATAAGAAATATTTCTTAAGCACCAACTCAGCATATTAGAATGATTTCTAAAGAATCATGAGCCACTGAAGGCTGCTGAAAATTCAGCTTGGCCATCACAGGAATAAATTACATTTTGAAATCTATTCAAATGGATAACAGTTATTTTAAATCATTATAATATTTCATAATAGTACTGTTTTTGCTGTTTTTTTTTTTTTTAATAAATGCAGACTTGGTGAACACCTCTTTCAAAAACATTCAAAATTCTTACCAGCAACAACCAATTTTAAGGAGTTTAAGGTGTTTTTAAGGAGCAAGGCACAAACTTCTATCTCCCATCTCTCTCTTTCTAAAAATATAGCGGCACTTGTTGTTACATTTTTGCGGCTTTAGTCTAAGGACATTCTGGTTGCCTGTTTTTGTGGTTTTATGTTTAAAACGTACTCATTGTGAGAATGTTTTTTATTGACATCATGAAGACGAGACCAAACATAAGATCGCATTTTATTTTTACATTTGAGGTCTTTGTTGATCCAAGCTTTTTGTGTGATAAGCTTGGCTTACTGTTTCAGTTCTGCCTTTCTTCTTTTTGTATGTTGATTAGGTATTGTCTGCCGCAGCAGCTGTTGGTGTGTCAGTAGCTTTTGGAGCACCGATTGGTGGAGTTCTGTTCAGTCTGGAAGAGGCAAGCATATTCTTATCATATAGAACTTATGATTTCATACACTCAACATTATCTAGTGTCATATTAATAAGTAGAATCACTCTCACTTTATCCTGTAGGTGAGTTATTATTTCCCTCTGAAGACGCTGTGGCGCTCTTTCTTTGCTGCGTTGGTGGCGGCCTTCACCCTTCGGTCCATCAACCCGTTTGGTAACAGCAGGCTGGTGCTCTTCTACGTGGAGTTCCACTCCCCTTGGCACTTGCTGGAGCTCATACCCTTTGTCCTGTTGGGTATTTTCGGGGGAATCTGGGGAGCTTTCTTCATCCGTGCAAACATTGCATGGTGTCGCCGACGTAAGACCACGCGGCTGGGTATGATTAGAGTTTTTGATAAAAATAAAATTTAGCCACTCTTTCCTAACGTTGGGAATGGGATCATTAAAAAAAAAAATCTATTAATCATGATTATCATTAGCACAAATAGGTTGAAAAATAACAGTTAAACTACCATTGAGGTCCTTTTCTTTCTTTCATTCCTTTTTTTTTTTTTTTGAAAGAAATTAATACTTTTATTCACCAAGGGCAAATTAAATTATTAGAAAGTGATGATAAAGACATTTATGAGAAAATAATTTGCTGAAAATAATTTTATCAAAAAATTGCTGTTGTTTTGGACATACTATTCATCAAAGAATCTTGAAAATAATGTATCAGTTTCCACAAAATTAAGCAGCACAACCGTTTTGAACTGATAAGAAATATTTCTTAAGCACCAACTCAGCATATTAGAATGATTTCTAAAGAATCATGAGCCACTGAAGGCTGCTGAAAATTCAGCTTGGCCATCACAGGAATAAATTACATTTTGAAATCTATTCAAATGGATAACAGTTATTTTAAATCATTATAATATTTCATAATAGTACTGTTTTTGCTGTTTTTTTTTTTTTTAATAAATGCAGACTTGGTGAACACCTCTTTCAAAAACATTCAAAATTCTTACCAGCAACAACCAATTTTAAGGAGTTTAAGGTGTTTTTAAGGAGCAAGGCACAAACTTCTATCTCCCATCTCTCTCTTTCTAAAAATATAGCGGCACTTGTTGTTACATTTTTGCGGCTTTAGTCTAAGGACATTCTGGTTGCCTGTTTTTGTGGTTTTATGTTTAAAACGTACTCATTGTGAGAATGTTTTTTATTGACATCATGAAGACGAGACCAAACATAGGATCACGTTTTTTTTTTTTTTTTTGAGGCCTTTGTTTATCCAAGCCTTTTGTCTGATAAGCCTGGTCTATTGTTTCAGCTGTCTGTCTTCTGTTTGTATGTTGATTAGGTATTGTCTGCTGCAGCAGCTGTTGGTGTGTCAGTAGCTTTTGGAGCACCAATTGGTGGAGTTCTGTTCAGTCTGGAAGAGGCAAGCATATTCTTATCATATAGAACTTATGATTTCATACACTCAACATTATCTAGTGTCATATTAATAAGTAGAATCACTCTCACTTTATCCTGTAGGTGAGTTATTATTTCCCTCTGAAGACGCTGTGGCGCTCTTTCTTTGCTGCGTTGGTGGCGGCCTTCACCCTTCGGTCCATCAACCCGTTTGGTAACAGCAGGCTGGTGCTCTTCTACGTGGAGTTCCACTCCCCTTGGCACTTGCTGGAGCTCATACCCTTTGTCCTGTTGGGTATTTTCGGGGGAATCTGGGGAGCTTTCTTCATCCGTGCAAACATTGCATGGTGTCGTCGGCGTAAGACCACGCGGCTGGGTCACTACCCTGTTTTGGAGGTGCTGGTCGTTACGGCGGTCACGGCTCTGCTGGCGTTCCCCAACAGCTACACGCGAATGAGCACCAGCGAGCTGATCTCTGAGCTGTTCAATGATTGTGGTCTGCTGGATTCCTCACAGCTGTGTAATTATGCCAATGTGAGCGTCACCAAGAGCAGCAGTGATGCTCTGCCTGATAGACCAGCAGGACAAGATGTGTACACCGCCATGTGGCAGCTCTCACTGGCCCTGGTCTTCAAGATGCTCATCACAGTGGTGACCTTCGGCATGAAGGTACAGGGTCAAAGCCCAATATTATCTTCCTTTCTTTCATCCAGTCTTTCTTTCCTCTATCCACTCATCCTCCCTTCTTTTCTGTCTTCCATCAATCCATCCTTCCTTTCTTTCTTTATTGCAGCCATCCATCCTCCCCTCCCTGCATCTATTCATGCTTCCATCCTTTCTTTCCATCTGTCCATCCATCCTTTCATCCCATTCCCATCCATTCCTCCCTCCACCATCCATCTATCATATATTCCTTTTTTCCATCATCCATCTTTTCTTCCATTTCTCTATCTATCCAATCATTTTATGTTCCTTTCTTCCATCCATCCATCCTCCCCTCCCTGCATCTATCCATACTTCCGTCCTTCTTTTTATCTGTCCATCCATCATCCTTCCATCCATCCAGCCAGCCATTCTATCTTCCTTTATTCCATCCATTCATCCCTCCACCATCCCTCTACCATATATTCCTTTTTTCCATCCATCCATGCTTTCTTCCAGTTCTTCCATCCATTTTCAACTCAACTTACATTTACTATCAAAATGTCCACCATTCATGCATTTCTTTCTTTCTTTGTCTTTCTTTTTTCCATTCTTCCTTCCATCATTGATTCTATTTTCTCTTCTTTCATTGTCCATTTGTAGAAGATTTTCAGGGATTTTAATTCAATATAATACATATAATTATGCCTATAGAGAAGACAACATTATTCTACAATTATTATTTAAAAAGACTATGTGAAGTAACTGTGGGTTAAAAGCAGCAGTGAAAGAACTGAGTGAACTATTTAAAACTTGACCCTGCATATATGGAAAGAATCTGTTCAAGACCTAGAAATATATATGACAGCTATTGATCATTCTATATATGGTAAGAAACACCTGTCTAACAATACATATATGGAATTATGTAACCAGCTCCAGGCATATACAGTGGTGTGAAAAACTGTTGGCCCCCTTCCTGATTTGTTTTTTTTTCACACCACTGTATACTGTATATCTGTGTAGAAAAGACATTCGGGAGTTGCCTTTGCAAACCGTAACTCGGCTTTGTTGTTTGATCAATAAAGTCTACTGGCTTCAAAACCTCTTTAGCAATTTCTTTTGAACAAGGAAAATTCCACAACATAATTGGCGACCACGAAGGGACTGGAGACAGGGCAAAAGAGTGAAAAGCTGCAGCGGGCTCTCTCTGGATAATTGGCACAGACCGTGGCCACGAGGTAAGCATTTTTACTTATAAAAAATACGTTTGGTTAATTCTCCAGAGATTGCCAGTTGTGGTAAGATCACTCTAAAAAGCTCTTCCAAAGAAATTAAGAACCAACAGAAGAAAAGGGGTTTTGAATCCAGAATTAACTGTAGTCATTAAATGTTGCATGTAGATGTCTTTGTTTACTGCATAGTTGCAGTGGGCGTGCAGAAATAATTTATGGGACCGATTACAGGTGGTTTAGTTTGTAGTCAAATCCATGGTGGATAGTTTTTAGTAAAATCCTGTAATAAATTAATAATTGTTGTTGTGTTTAGAGAAAAAAGTCAGCAGACTGAAGCAGAAGATTGACAGGTGTTGATATTTCACACCAGAAAGTGAGACAAGAGAAAGATATATGTTGTTTGTGTGTGCGCACTTGTATAAGGGATCTGGTAGCGGAGATCGTAAATATTCTTTCTGTCGGGTGTAGTGAAGTGGTGTTGTCTGACTCTTCACATAGACATATCTTAATTAGACATATCTTAAAGATTTGCACATTGCTGGTACACTTGAGAGAAATTAATGATTTGCATATTTTAAGACTAATGGATTTGAAAAATTAATGGATAGATAAATAAACAGATTAATAATAAGATATATTGACTAAATTTATTTAATATATATATATATATATATATATATATATAATACATTTAATATATAACTTAATATATAAATAAGTACTATGAATGCACGGGCCTAAAACATTATATCTTATATCTGAAGACGTCTAAAAAGTTTATCTCATTATCCCTGAGAGACAATATGGAAAATGAATCCATTGTAGAGATTTAGAATAGTATAACTTGTGCAATGAGTTGATTTAAAAGCAGGATTGAGTGACCAGAAATAAAACAATCTTTAATTCAACAGCTATCTTAATAAATCAGACTTGTTGATTCAATTGAAGTAGAGGTTGCTTGGGAAAGTTTCATTCACGATTACTAGATTATTTTAAACCCTGCATGTAAATATAGAAGAAAAACTAAGATTGAAGTCTGAAACTATAATAAAAAGATTATATAAGAAATATTATTACATAATAGAAAATTATTTGTAGTATTCTTAGATAAGCATAGGTAGTGTATTGCAGCTTGCTCTTTTCTTGCAACGAAGAACTGCTTTACTAAAAATAGAATGGAAGAGATGCTGTTGTCAATCAGTGAGATTTTTAGCATTGAGACACCATTGACAAACATGGTTGAACATAAAGAGCAGATTGCTCAAACACACTTGAAATTAGAATGAATAAAAGTTCTCTTGAGTGTTCAAATTTCAGAAGGTTTCTGGAACGGTGCCTTGAAGAATGGAAGAGATGAGAGGAGAAAAATCAAAGACACGGCAGCACAGAGAAGGAGAGAGAGTGGCTGATAGGCGTTCAGCCCCCCCAACAATGAAAGTTGACACTTCTGAGAAATCGCTACAGGAAAAAGACTGACTTGATACAGGAAAAGGTGAAACTTTCACTTGAGACTTTTCCTGAAAACAAAGAAAGCATCAGGAGATGTAAAATCGTGGTAGGAATCAACAAAAAGCCACAATGAACAGAGGCAGAGAAAAATCAAAGCCAATATTGCACTTCACATCATCTGGCCTTTGAGGGCCTTTGAGTGACATCACAAGCTGATGACCCAATGCAACAGTCAAAGACTTCAACAGATTGATCGTCCAAAAGGAAAAACTTCCATACCTTCTTTTGTGGGCACAGGTGCGAGATATCCAATGATCACTCTAGAGAACGCTTCAAATTTGTTATTTATTATATTAACTTAATATATTTTGATTATTCACTGGTCTTACAGCAGATATTTGCATTCTCTTCTAAACTAACATTCTGTGTCTGCAATTCCAGTAGCTACCAGTCCAGCCATCTAAATAAAAATGAAAAGAGAAACTTCATTGATAGAAAAAGTGGGTGCTCAACTCACAAATTATTTGAAACTAAGGCTGGATTTAGGATAGTGAGGGTTACATCATAAGCATGATTTAGGGAAAACACAACTAAACTATTCTGTGGCAAAGAAAAAAGATAGACAAATGTGTCTAAAGAAAATATAACTATGAAACAATACTATTGGTCACTCCATCTTGTTTAATGATACTTTTCTAGGGCTAGGTTAAATAAAATGAGAAGGAAAATATCATTCCAAAAAGTCCAAAGAAATGAAATCAGAAATGTTCATCACTGGGGTAATGAGATAGAAATGTTATTGGCCATGGATCCAAGAATTATGCAGAGATCTCAAATTTTCTTTAACTCATGAGTAAGAATAAGAAAACATGACAATTAAAATGACACAAAATTATGCATTTGAGAAATTACAGTTGGCTGTCTCAGTTGCACCAGGATTAGGTCAAATATTCTAAAACATTTAAATTGTTAAGGACAACAAACGTGTGGAATTCCACTAAATGTGTGGAACACTGATAAAACGGCATGTTCCCCATTTGGAACAGTATGTAAGAACATGATAGCCTGAGGGAGGTGTGAATGTGTGAGAATGATGGCCAGTGTGTGAATGGAGTAAAATATAGTCTCTGAAGAGACACTAAGGCAAAGCAATAAGTTGCCAAAACAGCTGTTATCCAAATTTTGATAATATCCCAATTTGAATATGTGGGCCCACAGGGCAGATTATGCCCACTAAAATAATGGACATGGGGGAACTTGGATTGTTGTTGTGGCAGGAAGAGAAAATAAATGCCACACTTGCACAGCGTAATAGCATGGGAAAGCAGATCAAAACAAGTTAATAATAATAATCTAACTTTCTTTTCAGCATATCAAGATGAAGCTGATTTTTGTCAGAATATGAAATGTTGGTTTGTAACTATTAACTTAAGCAAAAGTGACAGGTTAAGCTAGGTAAGCGAGCTGAATGCTTTCCAGATGCTTAAGAAATTATATGTTGATAGTAGATTGGTTGAAAATGAATAATAATAATAATATTCACATTAAAAAATGCTAATCATAGTAAAAAGCCCAATTATATGAGACAAAAAATAAGATTTAAGCCCTGGTGGTAATGAAAATATGAAAACGCCCTGAAAGGGGCCAGGACAGCATTCAGCCCACATACACTGTCCACAGGTGACACCAGGAAGGACAATGGGCCAAAAGAGCAGATGATGGAATGTTTAAGTCTCATTCACAGGGGACAGCAACTCAATTCCAGGAGGGTTTGCTCCAACTAATAAGAACCAGTGAGAATGTGTTGGGATCTCAGAAGAGGACTGTTCATTGATCAGATGAATGGTTGCAGATTGACACCGGAGACCACAGCTCTCATCTTAAAATATACCAACCAGCTTCTGTAATCCCAAACAACTTGAAATGAGAAACCATCCCTGGCCAACAGGGAAAGACCATGACAACAAATCACTGGTGAAGATGAAATGAATGATAAAATAGCTAACAGGATGATCAAGACAAAAGGAACAGATGTGGGCCAACAAATGGAAAAATTTAAAATAAAATAAAAAAGGGAAATAAATAAAATTGAAGCCGATAATAAAGAAAAGACCAAAAACAAAGGATAAGAAGATGCAGAATCCAGTAAAGCTCAGAAAGAGTTGTATAAGAAATTACAGGGAGTAAAGGGAAACAAAGACATTTAAAAAAAAATAATGGAACTACAATCCAACATGCCAACCAAATAATTCAGTTAATCTCTGCAATGATGCTACTTAATCGATTAGTAGTCAAGCTCATAAAAAGGTAATGACTATGTAAACAAAGGAAATAAATGTAGCAGATTTGGAAACTAAAAAAGCCTCAGGATGCGTAACAGCAATATTAGCTCCAATTGTTTTAATAGAACCACAGCCTCAATTTGATGATAGTTTTCGAATACAAGAACAAGCAACTTTATATGAACAGTCTATGTGGCAACAAAGAGGAGATATAAAAGACACTCAAAATGTTTGCCGTTCTCAGGACGGACAGATTATTGCACCAACCACTCTTCTAAACATTCTAATTCCAGATGCACATGGATTTGATCACTGTGCGAGGGGGGAGGTAATAAGGAGAATTAAACAACAAGGATATTGGTCCCCAAACCAGTAGTGGATGAATTTTTGTCCTCCTGTGAAATTTGCGCCAAACATAATATTAGAAAAGGTATAACAACACCAGTAGGTCATATGTCAGTACCAGAAGGACTGTTTAAACACTTTGTGATTGATTATGTGGACATGATAAAACGGGTGCAAGGTAAAAGGTATATGTTTGTGGTAATAGACAGATTTAGTAGATGGGTTGAAGCGGTACCATCGGCAGATGAAGGGACAGCAACAGTGATTAAATTTCTGACGAGAAGTATTTCCTAGATTTGGAATACCATCTGAAATAAATTCAGATAATCGCAGGGTATGGTTGAGAGATTAAATGGTACCATTAAAACTAAAATTAACAAAATATGTGCAAGTACTAAACTTAACTGCTTTGCCTCTTGCATTAATGAGTTATCGTATGCAAATTAACAGAAGTACACACCTAACACCGCATGAAATGCTTACGGGTCGACCCATGCCTGCGCCATTCTGTAGGGGCCCCTATAAAGGACCCCCACTAGAACAATTGCAAATGGAACGAAGAACCTGCATGAAGAAACTAACTGCGATACACAAAGCTATCTATTTACAGGAAACAAGAAAACAGCAGCCTAGTAAGGAGACAGAGGCAGCGTGTCCAATTGTCCCGGGTGACTAAGTAGCAATATCTGAGAATATTAAGGAAAAAGTGGAAGGAACCCAGGAGAAAGGATTACTCCAACAGCAATCCAAATATAAGGAAGCACTACTTTGTAGAGTACCCAAACTAAATGAAAAGAAGACAGAGGAAAAAATTGAAACAGAAAATACAAAAGAAGAGGAAAATGAAAGGGAGCATAGCATTAAAAACTATCAACAACGAGTTTTACCAAGTAAAAAGGCTCCCGCAAATGGAAAAATGAGCAAAGCAATACGGACAATGACCATCATATGCCTAGTGCATTTAATAATGCAAGTCCAAATACAATCTGTGTAGAACAGACATTCGGGAGTTGCCTTTGCAAACCGTAACTCGGCTTTGTTGTTTGATCAATGAAGTCTACTGGCTTCAAAACCTCTTTAGCAATTTCTTTTGAACAAGGAAAATTCCACAACACATTCTACCTTCCTTTCCTTCAATTGATCTATTCATCCTTTTTTCCATCAATCCATTCTGTCTTCCTTTATTCAATCATCCATCCATCCTTTTGTTATTTTCATCCATAAATACATTCATCCATCCCATGTTCTTTTTTCCATTCTACCTTCCTTTCATCATCCATCCATTCATCCACTTTTCTTTATTCCTTTCTTTCTTTCTTTCTTTCAGTCATCCATATCTTCTTTTCATCCTTAAATCCATTCATCCATCCATCTCTCTATTTCTGTTCGTCTTTTTTCCATTCTGCCTTACTTTCATCATGCATTATTCTTTATTCATTTGGCATCCATCCATCCACCCTTTCTTTCTTTCTTTCTTTTCCATTATTTTTTTCTTTTCATCATCAGTCCATTCATTCATCCATTCTATCTTCCTTTCTTCCATCTTCTATCTGACATTGTCCATTCTATCGGACTTTTCCATTCCTTTCTCCATCTTAGAAAGACACAATTTCTTGACAAAATCTTGACACATTTTCTTTTTCAAAGAATTTAGTGTTTACATTGGCCATTTTCTGCACTGTTGTGTCCTGTGGGTTCCTCCAGGTGCCCTCTGGCCTCTTCATCCCCAGTATGGCTGTGGGAGCGATTGCAGGCAGGCTGCTTGGTGTGGGTATGGAACAACTGGCATATTACCATCATGACTGGGTAATCTTCAGAGGCTGGTGCTCACCTGGAGCGGACTGCATCACCCCCGGCCTCTATGCCATGGTGGGTGCCACCGCCTGTCTGGGTAAGAGACTATTCAAACTGTCTACTATCATAAATGTGTCATTACTGGCTTGTCCAGATACTTTTATCTTTCTTTCATAGGCGGTGTAACTCGTATGACAGTCTCTTTGGTGGTCATTATGTTTGAGCTAACGGGCGGCCTGGAATACATTGTGCCTCTCATGGCTGCCACCATGACTAGTAAATGGGTGGCAGATGCTCTGGGTCGAGAAGGTATTTATGAGGCTCACATCCGTCTCAATGGTTACCCCTTCCTGGAGTCTAAGGAGGAGTTCAGCCACAAGACGCTGGCCATGGACGTGATGCGACCCCGCCGCAGCGACCCCCCGCTCTCTGTGATCACTCAGGATGGGATGAGTGTGGAGGAAGTTGAGTCGCTCATTGCTGAAACCTCATACAGCGGTTTCCCTGTGGTGGTCTCACCTGAGTCTCAGAGACTTGTGGGCTTTGTGCAGCGCAGGGATCTGGTCATCTCTATTGGTAAGAGAACACAACTCTAGGTGGACTTATTTTATGTGCATCTTTCTTAGATCTTGGACTATGATTGCTGCTGATGAACGTCTTGGTGGACTGAAGAAGTAGCTCAGCCAAAAATGAAAATTCTGACCTCATGTCATTTAAAATCTGCATGATTTACATACAATAAAAGTTAATGGAGTTCAAAGGTCATTTGGACCCCATTGACTTTCATTGTGTGGACAAAGAAGTTTAAACATTTCTTCTTGTAGAATCATGTGAATTATACTGTAGGTCAATCATGAGAAGGTTTATTATTCTCCGTTTCCCTCTGGCAGAAAATGCTCGTCAGCGTCAGGAAGGTGTGGTTAGTGCCTCTCGAATCTTCTTCACTGAATACACACCTCCACAGCCACCCAACAGTCCTCCTCCATTGAAGCTTCGTGGTATCATGGATCTCAGCCCATTTACTGTTACCGACCACACTGCCATGGACATTGTGGTGGACATCTTCCGCAAGCTGGGTCTGCGCCAGTGTCTCGTCACTCACAATGGGTAAAACCTTGGTTTGCTTAGCTTAGCCTGTCAGTTTTAAAGTTCTCGACTAATATTATTTGGTTTTGTCCATCATTTACATATGTCAGAATTATTATTACACATCACATATATTTGGATAAGCTCAATATAATCTTGTTCCTGTTTTTCCACAGGCGTTTACTAGGCATCATCACCAAAAAGGACATTCTGAAACATATGGCCCAGATGGCCAACCGAGACCCTGACTCTATTCTCTTCAACTGAAGTGCCAAACTGGCTGTTAGGAAACACCAGTCAGTTTGAAACCACCCACTGGGCAGAAAACACCAGTCTGGCCAAATGATTTGCACTACAGAACTGTCAGTACTGGGTTAGCGTCCATTCACACTGTGAATCCATTTGTAGAGCCTCATTGGCGTAGGCGCTACAACTGCAGGATGGAGGACCTTCAGCAGCGTTCTATGCACTCTGGCAACTAGCTTAAAGGTGGGATTGAGTGCAACCAAGTGTTGGTGTTTGCAGGTAGTCAGCCTATCATAACATATCAATGCATCAAAACATATCAAAATATATACCATGTAAGAAAAACTCTGTAACATTTTGTAGCATAAATCTAAATATAGACATTCACGTACCCGGCCTCTGTTGGATCGTGTTACTCAAACCCAAAACACCTCTGGTGAAAAGACCACATTCTCATCTTTCAGATTTTAAGAGACATTCTTGTGTATGTCAAGAGGAAGTCACAAGCAATTGGTAGCAGATGTGCATTGCATATTTCCCTAGAGTTCTCCTGCCTTCCACTACAGAATGGATGTTAATCATAAGTTAAAACCATTATTTGTTGTTTACATGTTCAGTTTTAGTCTTTTTTGATTTTTACTCTGTTTAAATGAGCACTTGCAAGTATTCTAGCATCTGAAAGCTCATGGGACAAATGTTTTTTTGTTTTAGCTGAATCTTAACGCTTTATGTGTCATTTATGAGTCTGATGATGTACAGTTTCCTCATTTTGTCACGTCTATAACACGTTTCCAGACTTGTAATCAGTCATAATCAGCACTGTGTAGTTTGTTTCTGCCAAGAAATGACACTTTAAAAGACTCACTCTATAGATTTTTCAGATTACATGCACTTTTTAAAATTACAACTTCATTTTTACACTACCATTCAAAAGTTTGGGGTCAGTAACATTTATGCTTATAGAATAAGTCTCTTAAGCTCACCAAGGCTGCATTTATTTGATTCAAAACATAGTAAAACTCAAATATTTTGAAGTGATATTAGAATTTAAAATAATTTTCATGTATTTTAAAATGTAATTCACTCTTGTGATGGCAAAGCTGAATTTTCAGCATCATTACTCCAGTCTTCAGTGTCACATGAACCTTCAGAAATCACTCTAATATGCTGATTTGCTGCTTAAGAAACATTTCTCTTTTCAGGTTTGATTGTTGAATATGAAGTTCAAAAGAACTGCATTTATTTGAAATAGAAATAAGATTATAAATGTCTTTTCTGTCCCTTTTGATCAATTTAATGCATCCTTGCTGAATAAAAGTATTAGTTTCTTAAAAGAAAATCTTACTAACCCGAAACCTTTGATCAGTACACTATGTGGTTCTCGTGGTTTTAATACCACTGTTAAAACTACACATTATGTAGCATTTCTCTATGCAAGTTAGGTTGGCATTATTTTTGGATAATATGTATGTGCAATCAATGCAAAATGGCATTACATTATACCGTTAATATAAGTCAGATTTTACCTTTTAATTCTCTTATCACAGTCTCTAATTATCCTATAATTAACAAGTTTTCTCCATTAACAAATGCTGCTTGTATGCATTGCCTGTACCATTCACATGCATGTCCAAATGTAACCTCAGCATGCAATATGTAGTCATCTGAATCGTGTAATTTTATTATACGCATATCAACCCAGATGTTTCCATTTTAGTGTTTAAGCCTGCATCTGTATGGCTCAATCTAATAATTTGCATTTCTCTGCTAGCATATCACACCACTTTTATGAAACTCACAGTGGGACACCGAGGGAATGCTAATATCTTTGTAAGCAGTGCTTAAAACATCTCAAGTGGCACATTAGCTTGGTTGGTTCTCAGTCCTTAGCTAACTTTCACAGTATTTCCTTTTTCTTTTTTTTTTGTCAAAATGTCACTCATTTTGATAAATGAAGGGCCACTTTATTAAGAACATCCATACTAATTATTTGTAATGGTTGTGTGCAGTAATTTTTTGGTTCTTTATACTCATTGTTTAAATTGTGTAAACTTGTTTTTTATGTCAGCCTTATCCTTTAGTGTTAAAAATGAATGTCTCATTATCATTGTAATTTATTTGTAAGCACTACATGAAATATAATAACATGTAACATGCTCTTTAGTGTTTCTTTCCAGTGTGATATTTGGTGATTAATGTTGTTCCTCATGTTTCTCAAAATTATTTCAAGATATCTGTCTGTCCTGGAGCTTCGGGAAAATTGCTGTAACAGGAAAAAGGCATTCTTTTGAAAAATGGTAGTTTAACTTTGGATTGTTTTGATAAATTTGAGTCATGCAAAGTCTCACTCTTCATCTAACCCTATTTTTGGCTCTAGGCTATTTGCTAGATTTTACTTCAGACATCAGTGAATGACACAGGTTTGACTCATAATGCAGTATGGGTGGCATAGTGCTTCCCAACAAAACAACTTCCTTTAATTAACTGGAGACTTCAAGTCCATGATTGGTCACACTGCCCCAGACAGTCTTTATAAGGAAAGAATGAACAATATAAACAGTATAACATCAAAAGAAAGTGGGAAACTATTAATCTGGCATGGTTTGCGTGCACAAATAGCAGCTTGCACAAAGTTTTGTGCATTTGTTGAAGGTGAAAGTCTTAATTTTAAGGAATTCGTTTGGCTTCTATGTGGTTAAATAGTCAAGGTCATTGTCCTCATTTTCAGAAACGTCTTTACAAAGCCCTCACAGATATGCTCATGATCTGCCCATTCAGATGGGAGTCCAGAGTTTCTCACTCTACTGAATCTTAAAATTCAGCCTAAGAAGGTCAAATGGTCCTCAGACCACAATAACTAGATGGTTTTCTGAGATGTTTGGTCTTTTGAACCCCTCAGATGCTGGAGTATCTGTGCTTCCCTCTCTTTACGGTTCCCATGTTGGGCCTTCCGACAGGAACAATTTCCTTTCCCTTAGAATGAGACCACAAGCCCCAATTGCGTCCCTCAGAGGTCAAACAGGAAGGCCCCAAAGTAGCTGGAGGAGTCTTCTGCATACACAGCTGTGGGAGAAGACACAGAGATGAAGATCTCGTCGCCTGCGCGAAGTTCAAACAGGCCCCCCTGGTAGATGGAATGAAGGGCGTTCTCGCTGTCTGGAGCCCAACATTTGGTGCCCACACCCTTCAGGAGCTGAATAGGGCGAGCGTAGGCGGTCTTCTTGTAGACACACTGCACCACCTGGTGGCTGTCGGAGCCCGAGTGGTAATCGTCGATGGAGAGGGTGAGATAACGGAAGTAGACTTGGGCGTACAGGTAGTAGCGGCCTGCGCGAGGGATACGCAGGCGTCCGTTGGACACGGTCATGTTGTGCAGGTGGGAGCCGAAACTCTGGTTCCCCCAGGAACGAACAGGATGGCGACAGGACTGGTGAAGGTCAGTCTGAGGGGTTAAGGATGTCGTACCTGGTATAACAAGGAAGGTGCAACAAAACATGATCACCTCAGTGTACAGCAGCAGTTCTGCTTCAGCACTGCTCCAACACTTCTCCATATCATAAATTAATGTGAACCTGTAATCCTTAAAAGGTTAGTTCACACAAAAATTAATAAGTAATTAAAAAGTCATTTTACGAAGCAATGAGAATACTTTTTGTGCACAAAGAAATCAATAATAACAATTCTTCTCCCCGATTTACCGTCTTCCGCCATTTTGGAGAGAACCCCAGAACTTAATCAATGTAATCAGCACTGTTTATGTTCAGTAGATAGTGTGCGCATGCTGAACGCAAACAACGCTGAATACATTGATTACGTTCTGGGGTGCTCTCCAAAATGGCGGAAGACGTAAATCGGGGAGAAGAATTGTTGAATAAATTATGTTATTATTGTTTTCTTTGCACAATTTTACGAAGCAATGAGAATACTTTTTGTGCACAAAGAAATCAATAATAACAATTCTTCTCCCCAATTTACCGTCTTCCGCCATTTTGGAGAGAACCCCAGAACTTAATCAATGTAATCAGCACTGTTTATGTTCAGTAGATAGTGTGCGCATGCTGAACGCAAACAACGCTGAATACATTGATTACGTTCTGGGGTGCTCTCCAAAATGGCGGAAGACGTAAATCGGGGAGAAGAATTGTTGAATAAATTATGTTATTATTGTTTTATTTGCACAGAAAAAGTATTCTCGTAGCTTCGTAAAATTACGGTTGAACCACTGACGTCACATGGACTATTTTACCGATGTCCTTACTACATTTCTGGACTTGGGAACATTTCAGTTGCATTGCTGTCTACAGAGAGCTCTCAGATTTAATCAAAAATATCTTAATTTGTGTTCCGAAGATAAACGAAGGTCTTACGGGTTTGGAACGACATGAGGGTGAGTAATTAATGACAGAATTTTCATTTTTGAGTGAACTAACCCTTTAAATAGATTTTCAGGTTCATTCTGAGGAATTGTTGCCGTTTGTGTCCCCATGACTTCCTACTGATTTACTGCAATAAACGTTCATTTTTAATTAGTAATGCAAAAAAACTTTTCAAAAGGAAACTAAATTAGATTAAAATACCAATGTTTATTATTATTATTATTGTAAATAATTACTCTTAATAGTAATAATAAAAATAATTATTATAAAATTAAACCAATTTAAAAATAAAATTAATAAAAAAAATCGTATTCATATTATGAATAATAATAATTATTATTATTATTATAAATTCATTAAATTAAATTGTAAGTATTGTTCGTTCATTAAAAAACAACGGGCCAAGATTGCTGCACTGGTCTCTTCACGTAATCACCGGTGCTCTTGGATATTTGGAGGTGAATCTCAAACTGAGGAGATTAAATACTTCAAGGCACTCGTATAGTAAAAATAAAAAGCCTTTCATTTACTGGGCTAAGTCATTAAAACAGTTAAATGTGTAGATCTACGCATTTCGGCTACACAGCCTTCTTCAGGATATTGTTAGTTCATGTTAACTAATGTAGGTCACTAATGTTAACACATCACACCTTATTGTAAAGTGTTACCAATAAATGTTATGGTATTATTTTAGTTTACCTTTATTGTTAAACTATGCAAACCTTGTTTTTCCATGACAAAACATGGTCCATTAACTCTTTCACATGGAACTTTTTTGGGAATGTGGGAATGTCTACTGCAATTTGTTTGTGACCACAAAGTATTTGTTGAACTAGTTTTTTTGCTTTATGTTTCATGTGAGATATCAGTTCAGTAAACAGTCAGAAATGTTTTGTTATGTTACTGAATTCCTAATGAAGTGGTTGTTTCCAGAAGGACAAGAGAGCTGTAGAAACGTAAAGGAAACGTTTTTTTGCTGACATGAGTACAGGCTTCTGTAATACACACACCCAAACATGCTGGCAAACTCACCCTGCAGTCCACTGTCTCTGAGAGTAAGATGAGCTGACGGCCGTGGGCTGCCAGTGGTGAGTAATTTTGTACGTGGAGGAATAGCGACTCTTTCTGCGAAACACAGTAAAGAACAAAGAGTCAACAAAGCAAAAAAAGAAATATCATTTCAAGTCGTTTAAAAATATAGATGTACTCAATTTTAAAAGAGAGTGTAGGTTCATTCAGGTAACGGCAGAAAGATTTTCTTCAATTGAAGAGGAAGAAACACTTGAATTCCTGTGGTTTTAGGTTACCTTGAAAGGTGTGTTTCGAGATTACGTTTTCTGTGACCTAAAAGAGAGCAAAAAATGAATGTAGTCAGATTTGTGAGAAAATACAGAAAACAAAGGACATGTTTATACATATATTTCTGCCAATTGTAGGGTGCTACTAAAGTACGCACTCCTGATTTGGTGTTACACATTTGAAACAACATCACTAAGACATTTTCCACATTCAAGTCCATGTAAGAAAGATCCAATCCAACCTCTTTTCTGGAACACCAGAGCAGCACAAAAACATTTAAGCCACAATTGAGAGAGAATAGGCTTCATTACATTTGATTTATTTGGAGCATTTTTTAGTGCAACAGGCCAAATCAAATATTTATTATATCCATCAGCCTGCAGATTTGACAGTTGTCTTGGACTCACACCTAGTGGTGTGGATGTAGCATTATGCAAAAGCAAAAAAAAAAAAAAAAAAAATGCAGCTACTGTTACTACTGTAGAAATGCCTACTCACAGTCAGCCATGACTAATTTATTCAGTGAGCTATAGTGCCCAATACTAGAGAGATTATAGAGATGAATAGTGAATAGTATTTTTCTGCTCATGTGATCTCAGTATGGCTGGGGATGTGCTCTGTGTAAAATAAAACATCTTTTATTAGATTTCTGATATGACTGGAGTCAACGGTTTTAAACCTTTTTCAAACATACTATTAATTCTTAGCACTTTTTAGAAAAAAATGACTAAATACATAATCCAAAAATGTACTAATGAGGGACCAGAAATCTGTTGTATGTAACCTAGTTTCCAGAGGAAGAAACAGATCAATGCTGAATGTTTTTGTGTGTTGAAAGTTTCCAGTGCTTTGTGGTTTTCTGCAGCTAGTCTCCCACTGGTTATGTGCATATCCAAAGGGCACCAGGTCCAAATGCCATGAGAAATGCCATAAACAGACTAATTGCCATCACTTGTTGTGAGATAAAAAGCACATGCTTTTGCTGTACTTGCATATTTATTAAAAATATGGCATGTCTTTACCTTGGAGATGTAAGCTTTGAGTCCTTCGGCCAGTTTAATGCATGGCTCACCAAAGAGCTGGACCAGGTCATCAGGTACATCCTGTTCTTTCTCCAGAGCGTTCAGAAGACCCAAGCATCTCAGCTCCTCCACCACACCTTGTGTCCGAGCCTGTCAATGACACATTCACCAGTCCACTTAAAAATGTTTAAACATGATGAAACATCCTAAAAGGCTTTGTTTTTCAGGAATACATGACAGAACTTTCTTAAAAGGGTCATATGGTGTTGCTAAAAAGAACATTATTTTGTGTATTTGGTGTAATGAAATGTGTTTATGCGATTTAAGGTTAAAAAAACACATTATTGTCCACACACTGTACATTATTGTTTCTCCTCTAAGCCTCGCCTTTCTGAAACGCGTCGATTTTTACAAAGCTCATCGTTCTGAGAAGCGAGGTGTGCTCTGATTGGCCAGCTATCCAGTGCGTTGTGATTGGCCGAATACCTCAAGCGTGTGACAGAAATGTTACGCCCCTTACCATACTGTGATGCCGTGTCCCGGAGTGACGAGACAAAACCAATAAAACCCATTGCATTTGTTTGTTTGTTTGTTTTACTTTTAACAGCCAGTGAAGGAAAAAATTGCTGAAACAATATCAACAATAACACACAAAATCATTAACATTCAGTCCATTATGCAGCTTGCCTCATGGGACGTTTTCTGTCAAGAGTTTGACAGCTTTCCCACAAAATACACAATGTCAAAATACAAAGGACACCATACAAAAGCTCTTAGCAGAGATTGGATGAATACAATGCAAGCTTAGGTCAAGAATTTAGCAATTCTATGTGCAAAATTTATTGACCTGATTCATAGCATCAGAACTGATTATGACAAAGAGCCATGACCTAATTCTTGTGGCAGCTAAATAAATGCAGTAATCACCATCCCAAGATTATATTCAAAGAAAAAGCAGTGCTGACACAATGAAAACTTGTAAACTTGATACCAAGTATCGTTGTTGAACAAAAGTATTAATTTCTTTAAACCTTTTAACAATAATATATTTATTAATACAGTGGTGTTTACAACAATGTCAGGATTTAAAAAACAACAACAAAAACATAATTTAAATGTATATGATATTTGTTTAGACTAGAGTTATATTTGATGTAACAAAAACATGTTTTTCCACTGGAGAACTTTTGAAACAATCTAAAATTATGATGCATAACATGATTGTCAGGTTTTACACAAATTTATAGAGGTTATGCAGCTTGGGTGCTGATTTTATTAAAGCAAAAGAAGGAACAAAAATATTAAAACAAGAATGCTAAATAATTAGTTAATAATTGTTAATAATTAGTGCACAATTTTCCACACCACAATCTGTCAAGCACATCTTACCAGCAAACATACACTCTTTCACATCCTTCTCCTCACTCACTGTAGCGTCCAGTGTTCAACCAAGTCTCTGCCTTTCTCACACAGAACAACCTCGACAGCGACCAGTCTGGTTTCAGAAGTGGACATTCAACCGAGACTGCCTTGCTCTCAGTTGTTGAATGAATGAATGATATTTATATAGCGCTTTATTGTGTATTTTTGTACACCCAAAGCACTTTACAATCATGGGGGGGGGGGGGGGGTTCTTCCCTAAACCCCCCCACAAAGGCCAGTTTTGGCTAGGACTGGTAGGGTTATACCCCTACTCTTTACGAGAAGTGCCATGGGATTTTTAATGACGACAGAGAGTCAGGACCTCGGTCTAATGTCTCATCCGAAAGACGGTGCTTTTTGACAGTGTAGTGTCCCCGTGTTGAAGCCCTAAGACTGGCAAGAGCAGATTCAAAATCTTCAATACTTAATTTGCTGGATCTGTCCGCTGCTTTTGACACGGTTAATCACCAGATCCTCCTGTCAACCCTATTGGCAAAGGGCATCTCAGGAACCACACTCCAGTGGTTTGAGTCTTATCTCTCAGATAGGTCCTTCAAGATATCTTGAAGAGGTGAGGTGTCCAAGTAACAACATCTAACTACTGGGGTGCCTCAGGGCTCAGTTCTTGGACCACTTCTCTGTCTACATGGCATCACTAGGTTCTGTCATTCAGAAACATGGCTTTTCATATCACTGCTATGCTGATGACACTCAACTCTACCTCTCATTCCATCCTGATGATCCAACGATAGCTGCTCGCATCTCAGCTTGTCTAACAGACATTTCTTGTTGGATGTCAGACCATCACCTTCAACTCAACCTGGCTAATCACTTTATCAAAATTTCACCATCCAGTTAGGCACATCAACCATAACTCCTTCAAAAACAGCCAGAAAGCTTGGAGTTATGATTGATGATCAGCTGACTTTCTCAGACCACATTGCTAAAACTGCCCGGTCCTGCAGATTTGCTTTATACAACATCAAGAAGATCAGGCCCTTTCTTTTGGAACATGCTTCACAACTCCTTGTTCAAGCTCTTGTTCTGTCCAGGCTGGACTATTGCAATGCTCTCTTGGCAGGTCTTCCAGCCAGTTATATCAAACCTTTACAATTAATCCAGAACGAACGCGGCAGCAAGATTAATTTTTAACGAGCCGAAAACAATGCACGTCACACCTCTGTTTATCAGTTTGCACTGGCTACCAATAGCTGCTCGCATAAAATTCAAGGCATTAATGTTTGCCTGCAAAACCACCACTGGCTCTGCACCCCTTTACCTAAATTAATTACTTCAGACTTATGTGCCCTCTAGAAGCTTGCATTCTGCAAGTGAACGGCACTTTATTGTACCATCCCAAAGAGGCACAAAATCACTTTTTTTTAAAAATTTTAAATTAAATGTTCCCTCCTGGTGGAATGTCCTTAGCCATATTCAAGGATCGGCTAAAAACACATCTCTTCCATCTTTATTTGACCTTCTAACTCTCGCACTCTATTCTAATTCGATTCTTTATAAAAATAAAAACGTACCCCTTTTAGACTTGCACTCTATTTATTTACTAACTGCTTGTTTTCTTTTAAAAGAAACTAACACTTGCTTCTCTTATCTTTTTGCATTCTGTCTATTTGTTTTCTTTTTATTTATTATACAATTATAATTCTGACTTCTGATTAACAAAATCAAAAAAGGCCTCTAACACTAGCTTGCTCTATTCTTTTATTCTATCTGTTTTCTTTTTATTTATTATATGATTTAAAATAAACCATGCTACGTGTACTGCATTAAGCTAATTGAGACTTGTTATAGCACTTGCATATCATTGCTCTTTTGTTGATTTTGATTGCTTTCATTGTCCTCATTTGTAAGTCGCTTTGGATAAAAGCATCTGCTAAATGTCTAAATATAAATGAATGCTAAGAACTTAAATTGTTATGCAAATTCTATAATTTGTATCAAATATTCTTAAATGAGAAAAGTGCAAAATACATTTTTTCACTAGTGGTCCCAGACCTTGTGGACTCTTTTGTATATATCTATAACTACATCTATAACTCTATAATCTTTATAGACCTGTGTATTTTGTATTCAATGGTGGTCATTCAGGCGGAGCCTTATAAACAGTGGCGCTCCACGGAAGAGATCCAGAGCTACTGCATCCACCCATGAACCCAGCTCAACAAGCCCACACAGAAGTGCCCACCAGGCTCCACAGGGCTCTCCTGAGAAGAGATGTCCTCTTTGTGGAGGTAATGTGATTGTGTAGATCTGCAGCCCTCTGTGGCTCATAATTTACTGCTCACAAGCTCTTCTTCTAATCTATTTGCTTTTTGTCCACATAGAAATCTTCAGTCCTGATTATTTGCCTTTCCATGCTTCCACCTGCCTGGAATCTGATTCAGCAGAGCTCATGGGAGTCAGGGAAACAGATCATGAACTCACTGTACTCTTCTGCTTTTGGCTCTGGCGCAGATGAGCATATGGTTTCATGTCCTCTTTGCTCCTTCCGATTCCCCCCAGACCGTATCCAGCAGCACGCCAGCACCTGTGGCGACACGGTAGGACCAGGTACTGTGTGGGTGAACTGAGAGAAGAGCACTGTGGTCTTGGAAAAACCTTCTCAGAATAGCAACATACAAATAGAAATCAGGTATTCTCTTGGTTTCCAAGGCCTTGGGCAAAACGGCGTTCAGTAAACATTGTGTATCCCACTGGCTTATGAATTTTGGAGAATACAGATGCCTCCCTAAAAAGACTGTGTTTTATTGTTTTTAGAGGGAATTTATAACATTGGTCATTATGAAATGTTTGACTGGCAAACATGTTTTGGCTGTAAATATGTTTGTCGTCTTATCTGCTTTTCACTCTCTTTGTGATATCAATTAGAGTGTTAAATGAAACCATTGTTTGTAATTGCTTACAACATCTTGTCATAAATATAAAATATATTATTTAGTACGTTCAGATTTGTAATTTTACTCACTTTTTCAACAACAAAAATAAATACATCTTTTTGGTTTAAAAGTGATTACATATACAATACTGTTTAAATGTTAAGTCTCTTATGATGAAAAAATACAGTAAAAACAGTAATACTTTAAAATATTATTAAAATGTAAACTGAATATGTTATAAAATGTAGTTTATTCCTGTGATAGCAAAGCTGAATTTTCATCTGCAATTTCTTCAGTTTTGAATTCTTCAGAAATCATTCTAATATGCTGATTTGGTGCTCAAAAATATTATTATTATTATCAATGTTGAAAATGGATGAGCTGCTTATTATTATTGTGGAAACTGGCAAAGAATTCTTTGATGAATAGAAAGTTCAAATGAACAGCTTTTATTTGAAATCGAAATCTTTTGTAACGTTTTAAATGTTTTTGATCAGTTTAATGTGTCTTTCTAAATGTAAGTATTAATTTCTTTATAATATTTCCTAGGGCTGGGTTTTGACACAAATTTCACGATTTGATTCGATTCTCATTCACAAGCTTGCGATTCGATTCGATTACCAATTCGATTCAATATCGATTATTTTGGATATATATCAGGAACAGTACATGCCAAATTTTCTCAAGGAAAAAAAATCAGCTAATGCTGTAAAATATATAAGAGTCAGTTGGTACTACATTACTATAAGGTTAAAATTGACTTAATATACTTAATGAAGTTTTTAAAATACTAAAGTTACAATTACATAATAATATTTCTACTTCAATTAATTTGTTTGAAATATAAACATAATGGTGGCTGTCATAAAAACTTGATGGATTTATTCAAACATAAATTAAACATTGAAGAACAGTAGAATGTATAATGCATATGTTATATGGTGCATATATTTAGCAAAATGCCCCTCTTTACAGTTTATTTTTCTATCTGACTTATGAGTTTATGTTCACCAAATATGTTTTTATGAGGTAAATGTGACGTTACGTGACATTGTTTACAAGACATTATATTGACATCTTTGCGCAGCTGGAACACAGATTATTGTTTACATGAGACAGGATACGGCTTGTAAAGTTATACTCTTTCTTTTAACTTACCTTCGGATGTTTAGTCATGTTTATTTTGTGCTGAAACTGGTATTAATGTGGAGGAGATGATCAGTTCACGCGCGCCTCTCGCTGCTGCGTCTGTAGTACTGCGACTCCACATTAAACAGCGCCAAAACGGCATTTATTGTTTGAATACTGCAATACAATTAAAAGAATTTGAAATCTGAGACTTTGTTTCATGTTAAAAGTACCAAAGCACAATGCTTATTGCGATTTATTGGATGGGAGGTGCGCTTCAATGTTCAGTCCTTTAACTGAAAACAGGCTAGAAAAATTCATTCCATGAAATGAGAATCGATTAATATCGAGATATTGATATTTTTTTACCCAGCTTAATATTTCCTGATCACAAGATTTTTAACTAGTGCATGAGTCAGGAAAAAAAACGCAATAAATATTTTCCTTTTTAAATAAAAAAGAAATATGTTTTTATCATTTATTTTAATAATTTATGTTATTAATTTTCAATTATAGCCTGAAACGCACACACACTGACCCTGTGTCATGGGGCCAGCCTTATTGTTGAGGCCTGATGTTAACAGAGATGTTGAAAGGAGGAAGTGCACTGATGAGGGAGTGGAAATTCAGAAGTCCTTAGTGAGCTCTAATGGGATGCATCAAAATAAAATTACGGTAGCGTTTTTAATTGGTCGTATCCTTTGGGGAATTGTAGCTGTTATTTGGTTCAGAATGAAATCATTCACCCGTGTTTTGACTCCTCAGTGGTGGCAAACCAGTGGACTCGCTTAACTAGTGTCTTAATCACTCTCCTCAGATCAGGATTAGAGCACCTAAACATAAAAACACCTTTTTTAGAGGCAATTGGAGCTGCTTTGTTTGCTTTTTGGACATCCAGTGAATATGTAGGACATCCATTGATACAATCTCACTGTAATATTTATATCCTTAGTGTGTCCGATGATGGAAAACCTCACGGTAAGAAATATGCATTGTTCCTTTTGAAAAATTATTTTGTGAATTTATTTTGTAAGCATGTATCAAGTCTTTGGAACTTTTAAGATCATGAGAATATCCTGCTTCTTAAATTAAAATGGCAGTTGTTAAAGCAACCAGTTAAAGAAATATGCTAAGCATTAGCCGATTTGTCTTATTGCAAAAGTTTGTTTTCTCTCTTTTAAAATGATTTGAATGCATCTTGTGGCCCTCTTGGAGGTGCGTTGAGGCCCCCTAGTTCCCTACTTGATGTTGAATCCCAAATTTTTAATATGGACTCTTCAACATTTGGACCACACTTCTTGATCTTTTATTTTAAATTAATGTATGATGTGTGGCATTGCATAGTGCTTTAGTTTTTGGAAAATCAGACAGTGTTTGAAGCAGTGAAATAATACAAAAAACAATCTTTGAGATGATATATAAGAGTTTATTAAAACAGATGCCTAGACATCAATCTTGTATTCCTGTGTTACAGATATTTTCGTGTTGCTGTGTATTAAAATGATTTTTATCTCCCCTATGAATAGCCAGAACAATGGCGCGAGATTGTGAACAAGAAGTTTCGCTTCCCTGCGGAGCTCCTCGGGGCCATCCGAGAGGGCAACGTGAACATGGTCTCTTTGCTGCTGAAGACGGGTGATGGCATCATGTGCCAGCTGGACGACTCTGAGGACAGGCTATGGAGAGAAGCGCTGAACTTGTCCATCCGACTGGGCAACGAGGACACCATGGACACCCTTCTCCAAGGGGTCAAGTTTGACTTCCGGCAGATTCACGAAGCTCTTCTGGTGGCTGTGGACACCAACCAGCTTCGAGTGGTCAAACGCCTCCTTGATCTCGAGAAGGGAAGCAAGATGGATGTGAGCTCTTTCTCAATGGCCATTTTTGACCACTCCATTGATGATTCCTAGTTTGCGCCTGGAGTGACACCACTGACACTGGCCTGTCAGAAGGATCTGTATGACATTGTGACAATGCTCAATCAGAAAGGTCACAAAATTCAGTGGCCGCATAAAATCTCATGCACCTGTCTGGAGTGCAGGAATGGATGGCAATATGATTTGCTCAAGTTCTCATTGTCTTGTATCAACACCTACCGAGGAATTGCCAGCCGCGTTTACCTGTCCATCACCGCAGAAGATGCCATGCTCAGTGCCTTTCGACTCAGCCGGGATCGCTGCAAGCTGTCTAAAAAGGAACCTGAATTTCAGGTTGAGTAAAGCTTCACTTCTTATTACTATTTCCAAATCAAAGTCATGCAGTCCAGAAAACATTACTAAAATGTTAGAATCTCTGGCATGTTTTTCTCAGTCTTTTATTTTTCACTGTCTCTTTTGCTTCATTTAGCCTCAGTATCTTGCCCTGGAGCAGTTGTGCCAGGAGTTTGCCGTGGAACTGCTTGGAATGTGCCGGAACCAAAGTCAGGTCACCACCATCCTGAACAGCCTTGGAGATCAGGATGAGGACAGCGAGGACGAGCTGGACCAGCAGGTGTTCAAGGAGGGCATTCCAAACCTGGCTCGCTTAAGGCTTGCCGTCAACTATAATCAAAAACAAGTAGGACCCCAAGCTTTAACCCCTCAAAACAAGAAAAAAATGCATTGCTATTTATTGGTTTAGCTAACCATTGTTTGTACTTCAGTTTGTAGCCCAACCAATCTGCCAGCAAGGGCTCTCCTCCATCTGGTGTGGGAACCTTTCAGGCTGGAGGGGCAGCAGAACAGCCTGGAAGCTCCTGGTGTCTTTTGGGATCTTCCTGACCATGCCTATCCTTTGCCTCATCTACTGGATCGCACCAAAGTCAAAGGTTTTTGCCTTCTACAAAAGCCTTCTACACTGTAAAATTATTTCTGCTGCTTGGTTAATTTACTTAAGGAATAGTTCACCCAAAAATGCAGAAGATTTACTCACTATCAGGCCATCCTAGATGTAGTTGAGTTTGTTTCTTCATCAGAACAGATTTGGAGAAATTTAGCATTACATCACTAGCTCACCAAAGGGTCCTCTGAATTGAATAGGTACTGACAGAATGAGAGTCCAAACAGCTGATAAAAACATCACAATACTCCACAAGTAATCCACATGACTCCTTCAATTAATATCTTGTGAAGCAAAAAACTGCATGTTTGTAAAATACAAATCCATCATGAAGTTTTTTTTGTACCTTCTGAAATATGAGTCCTCTATCCATAATATTGCGTTCTCCAGTGAAAAGCCTATCTTGTCTGAATCAGGAGAGAAATATGCACAGATCAAGCAGCATTCACAGTATAAGTGAACACAGTCCAAAACAAATATGTGGATTTTGATGAGAGAGGGCAACAGGGGATGGACTTTTTCACTAGAAGCATTATTATGGATTATGGGTTCACATTTTGACCAGAATTGACAGTTTAAAGTTAAAATGGCTTCATGATGGTTATGGATTAGGTTGTGGGTGGCTATAATAATTAAATATAGAATGCATGTATGTTGCTCCATAAGGTTAGAGCAATAGCTTTAATAACAGTGACAGTGCAGTTACAAGTAACTTCATGCTAGTTCATTACAAACGATTGCTATGTTAACTACAGAAGCTTTTTAATCACAAAAACAATGAAGAGTTCCATACTATTCACTTTTAATACGTAATTGTGTAAAGTATTGATGAAGGTTGGGTAGACTTTACCTAATTTCTTTGTGTGCTGTACTGTAGCTGTCTAATATAGGCAGTCTTTGCTTAACACATTGAAAGAAATCTATCCAAACAATTCATTCAGTGCAAATTGTTTCCTCAATTTCAGTTTCCTCAAATTTGGTTTCAATTCTAGTCAGTTCTATAGGTTTGTTTTTACAGACTTTCTTCTATCCGCTCATTCTCCAAAATGCATTAGGTGGCTAGGATGCTGGAATCTTTTCCAGGGAAACACCCTGGACAGATGGTCCACCACAGGACTATTCTAGCAGACATCTTTTCTAAGAAGTGAACCATCTGTTTTTTTTCTCAGTTGGGGAAGACTCGGAGGATCCCAGTGATTAAATTCCTTCTCCATTCGGCTTCATATATGTGGATATACATTTATATATACATTTCATGGAAAATTGGTAGGGAATCAGTTCTGCTGCAAGATCTTCAACTTCAGGCGTGCATTTTTGAACATTACACATAAAACAGTTCAGTAATTCAGTGGTTCTGAATCTTGTCAAACAGCTTTTTTCTGATTCAAGTGTTAAGGAAATTTGGATTGAGGGCTTGAGGAGTTATTTCCTAGACTGGTGGAACTGTCTGGATGTGATGGTTCTTAGCATGTACCTGGCTTCCTTCGCCCTGAGAGGGGTCATCATGCTGAAGGTCCACTTCCTCTGCCAGTTACCTGACAAACAGGAGGAGTGTGTCTACTTCACCGAGACTTGTGAGAAAAAAATACTTCACTAACGGTCACAGTTTAGCCTACAACATGGCAGCTCATTGGCTTACTACAGTAATGTATTTCTGGCTGTACTGTACAGTGCGTGATGAGTGGCATCAGGAGGATCCCCAGTTCATCGCTGAGGTGTTGTTTGCGGTGACCAGCATGCTGAGTTTTACTTGCCTGGCTTACATCCTACCAGCACACAAGTCTCTTGGTACCCTGCAGAGCTCCATCGGAAAGATGATTGACGACATGAAGAGGTACAAACCCGATTCCAAAAAAGTTGGGACACTGTACAAATTGTGAATAAAAACAGAATGCAATGATGTGGAAGTTTCAAATTTCAATATTTTATTCAGAATACAACATAGATGACATATCAAATGTTTAAACTGAGAAAATGTATCATTTTAAGGGAAAAATAAGTTGATTTTAAATTTCATGGCATCAACACATCTCAAAAAAGTTGGGACAAGGCCATGTTTACCACTGTGTGGCATCCCCTCTTCTTTTTATAACAGTCTGCAAACGTCTGTGTCCCAACTTTTTTGGAATTGGGTTTGTATTTAGCTGTGTCCTGTTGATTAAGGAACATATGAAGGAACATTTGAGGAACACTCAAGATGCTTCTTTTTCCCTCCAGATTTATGTTCATTTTGGTGATCATTGGAACCGCCTTCCTGTGTGGCGTCAACAATATCTATGTCCCATATAGGATTTCCCCTAATCTTGGAAGGTATTTTATGTTTTATCCATTTGATAAAAGCTGCAGAAATGTTATCAATGTCATTTTGATCCCAGTGTGTTATTTTCTTTATATTTTAGAGGAATTTTTAGACCGATCTGCTGCTGCTGCCTCAACTGTAACTCCGCTCCTGACTACCCTCCACTTGCATCTATGGTACACTTCTCACTTCTCAGTCTTTCAGGATTACAGCTCATCTTCACTCTATATTTGGTTTTGAGTGTCTACTTGCATACTTACACTGATGTGTTGTTGTTCATTGCTATTTTGATGAGAATTTATAATAAATGACCAAGTATAGCATGTTCAAGAAAATTTTTGCTCATATTTTTTGAAATGCAACACAGAAGGATGATGGGGGTCCAGGGGAGAACCGCGCTCCTTAAAGACAGCAGGTCATCCGCGCTCTGGTTCAGCGCTACATCGAATCAGCCAGGAGAAAGTTTGAAGAGGCAAACGGAGGTAAGACTGAAAAGGTTTTCTTAATCTGTTCATCATGTTTTGTTAAAGGGATAGTTCACCCAAAAATGAAAATTCTGTCATTAATTACTCACCCTCGTGTTGTTCCAAACCCTTAAGACCTCCGTTCATCTTCGGAACACAAATTAAGATATTGAGCACAATATATTATTCTTTTATACTTAATATGCGTGTTATTTTTAATTACAATTATTAAATGTATCAAAACATTTTCCCATGTCAATTTGATTTCCAGGTCTTCCACGGATTTGCTGAAATTATGAATCATGCAAGTGGTTACTAACTTGGCAATCTTCTCCTTGAGTGCCGCCCAGTCCCACAGGTCTGTAGGCGTCTTATCCCACATATCATACTGCAGGATCTGTAAAATCATACCAGGAACAATTAGAGCTCTGTAAATCTAAACTGATATCCAGTTTCCTTACACAGGGATTGTGCAGGTTTAAAAAAAGACTTTAAGACCATTTTAAGACCAATACAATTAAATTTAAGGCAAGAATTGATGGAACATGTCAATATGTTCTTTAAATAAAAATATGGAGCACACAATTTAATTATATTAGCAACACTTAAAAGTTTGAAAAATACAACTTCCAACAGATCTTTTTAATTCATTTTGAGTTTATGATTAGAACGAGAACAAATATCTGCCAATATGCTCAAAAAGATACTCAATTGAATTTTTTTCCCCACAATCCACTGACCGATATTATTGTCTTAAGCATAAAATCATTTAATTTAGTTCAGTTTCTTAGAAAATAAGACTTATCCTTAAATCAGGATATGTTCACATAAAATGGCATGTTCAGACAAAATACTGAATACGAATTTTTTGCAGAGCATGCCAAACTTTAATGCCATGATGACTGTAATTTAAGACTTTCTGGCATGATTAAAGACCTTTTTAAGGCCTTCATTTGTGGATGGGAATCAATACTTAAAGACCCACAGAAACTCTGCTTATATGTGACCCTGGAGTCTTAAGGGTCAATTTTTCGAAATTGAGATTTATACAATCTGAAAGCTGAATAAACAAGTTGCATTGATGTAACATTGATGTATGGTTTGTTAGGATAGGACAATATGTGGCCGAGATACAACTATTTGAAAATCTGGAATCTGAGGGTGCAAAAAAATCAAAATATTGAGAAAATCACCTTTAAAGTTGTCCAAATGAAGTTCTTAGCAATGCATATTATTAATCAAAAATTAAGTTTTAATATATTTACAGTAGGAAATTTACAAAATATCTTCATGGAACATGATCTTTACTTAATGTCCTAATGATTTTTGGCATAAAAGAAAAATCAATAATTTTGACCCATACAATGTATTTTTGGCTATTGCTACAAACATACCCCAGCGACTTATGACTGGTTTTGTGGTCCAGGGTCACATATTATATAGGCTATATACATCATCCAACTTACGCCCTTGCTCACAGGAGACCCAGCGTACGTTTCATACGGCCCAAATTCTGCAGCCAGCTCACAGCTGGACTCCAGGGCAGCGTAGTAGATGGTCTCAAAGATCTGTGTGTTGAGGTGTTGAGCCTCTGCACTCTCAAACGGGAAGCGCATGAGGATGAAGGCATCAGCCAGACCCTGAACGCCGATACCGATGGGCCTGTGACGCTTGTTGGAGTTCTCTGCAGTTGCGAAACTATTTTACTGAAATTCGTGGTGCAGCGCTGACAAGAAGTTTCTGCTCGTGTCTCTGTGCATGCACTGTGTGCGTCTGTGAGAGAGACTGGGAGAAAGAGAGCGTGATTTCCGTAGCCTACATAAAGGTGGAAGACATGGAAATAGTTTGTCATTTTTTACCCTATTGTTTGTTATATTTATTTGCTCAATGTCTTGAGCAATGCGTAAATCCGGCCCAGTTAGACGGCAATCAGAAGTTATTACAAACACTCGATGGTGGTTTAAAGTGAGTTTTGAGTAAAAGCGGAATATAAATCTTATTTATTGTCTTATGTAGCATTCTGCTAGTTTGCATGAATGGTCACATAACACACGCTTTCGGTCGTGTAACGTTAGTATGAACAGACATCTGCATATGATCGGAACTCCACGCAGCGCCCGCACTACTCTATACTGGTGGTATTACAGTACCACGAGAGCTAAAGAGAGCAGACTGCTCCGTGCGCTTTCGAATCGCTCTCACGGATGATCCTCCTCATCTAGTCGAACACACCGGCGAGTGCTGCAGGCTTATTGGCTCACTGGCGCTGATGAGATTAACCCCTTAGGTATCGAAATTTGGTACCGAACGACAAGACGTTTTTCGATACTCGATGGTATCGAGGCAATCAAACTCGATACCCAGCCCTAATGGTATGTTACTGTTACTTAACTATATCATGTTATGAATAAACTAAACATTTAGAATTTTTACCTCAGTGTTTCTTCTAAGTTTCTTTATGTGTGCTGTTACGCTCATTTGTTCTGAAGTCTCTCACAAAGAGACAAACAGAGTGAGCCTCAACAGCGCGACCTTCATAGCAGAAATACACCATCCATTATCAGTCGCCGTTTACATTGAATATAGGCTAATAGAGTTAGAAGAATCATTCTTTCATTTTTTTGACACTTGTGTTTTAGTCAGGCTAGTTGTCCGGTTGGGCAAGTAAAAAAAAAACAACATTTTAAACAAGCTAGAAGGCTGATCAGCTGTAGGTTCGACCTATATTATTATTGAGAACATTAAGGTAGTTTGACCTGCATTCTACTACTGCAATTCTCTCTGATGATGCAGTAACTTACCAAACTTAAAAAAACTTCGGCCTGTCTAATGATTGTAAACAGTCATTAGGTCCGTCAGACTTAAGATATTTTAGCAGTAATGTGACCAAAAATATTTAAGACACATCGAATCTGAATTGAAGACATTTTAAGGCCTTTTATTAGGAAAACGTTATTTAAGACTTTAAGGAACATTTTTGGGTAAACTATGTAGCGTCTGGAACACTCCAACACACAATATATATTTTGTTAGCTAGATTTCACAAATACTTTGTAACACCCCAGGACGCCGAACAAGACCCTGGTTTCATGGTAACCCGATACATTTACAACCTTGTGGAATGCGAGCCGGCTCTCATTCTGCTTTCTCCAGAAACAAAGGGACACAAATGCACAGGAGAAATGGACTGTTCTACTAATTAATTCATAGGAAAACCTTCTTTGAATGAACACCCATTTTCTTCAGGCCAGCCCTTTAAGATACATCTCGAATATTTTTTATTAGCTTAAAGCGTGCTCACCGCATTGGTCTCCACTCGCTTCATGAAGAGATCAGGGATCCAGAGGGCATAAAACAGATCTCTAGCTCTCTGTTCCTCTTTACCAGTATTCTTTTTAAGCTCTAGGAAGTCAAAAATGTCAAAATGCCAGGGCTCCAGGTACATAGCAAAAGCTCCTGGTCTCTGAGTGAGGAAGAGAGAGAATGTCACAGTTTTACAAGCCAAACTTAAACCAACTCCTGAAAATCATATGCAAAACACCTTACCTTATTTCCTCCTTGGTCCACATAGCGTGCTGTGTTGTTGTAGACACGGAGCATAGGAACCAGGCCATTTGAGTTGCCATTAGTCTAAAATAACAATAATAAATTAACCCAACTGCTAAGCATAATACCAGTAAATCTAAAGCTGAGGATGGAGAAAACTCACCCCTGCAATGTAGCTTCCAGTAGCTCTAATGCAGCTCACTGCCACCCCGATACCTCCGGCAGACTTAGAAATGAGGGCACACTGCTTCAGGGTGTCATAGATCCCCTCAATACTGTCATCTTTCATAGCAAGCAGGAAGCAACTAGACATTTGACAAAACAAAAGTGCTTGCATTATACATTATGTACAGAAGTCTATTGACTTTGCTAACACCAAAGTCAGGCCTTGGCAAAAAAAACACTGCCCTCGTGTCTGATTGCTGTATAGTGATTGTTTGTTTTCCTACCTGGAGAGCTGTGGCCGGTTGGTGCCGGCATTGAAGAGTGTAGGAGAAGCGTGAGTGAACCACTTCTCAGAGAGCAGATTGTAGGTTTCTATAGCTGCCGCAATGTCCTCCTTATGGATTCCCACGGACACTCTCATCAGCATGTGTTGTGGCCGCTCAGCGACTGAAAACAAAGCGGTCAAGGTGTCACAGGAACATTTTGCATTTCCATCATTCGTCTTTGCTCTTCTTCCATTTGCTTCATTAAAATTGTCATCTACCTCTACCATTTTCGTCTTTACTATATAGTGTTCTATTGCTCTATTACTTCCTCATCCTCTCCATTTTGTTGTCTCGACTGGACTATGCTAGTGTATGCAAATAAGAATTTAATGACTTACCCTTCCCATTGATCTTTAGCAGATATGAGCGCTCCAATGTCTAAAAGAGATATTAAAAACTAAGATTAACACAACAATCACTTTTAGATATACAAGTGTATATTTTACATATTCTATTTTGGAATTACCTTGAAGCCAAAGAAATTGTAAGAGAAATCTCTGTCAAAAATGATGGCTGAGTTGAGCCGCTAGGGAAGTGAGGAAAATTACATTATTATAAATACGACTATGTTGGGGGAAAAAAAAGAAAAGACAAATCATTACATAAGCACAACATACTTACATCTTTGTTGGCCAAAAAAATGTCGAGAGTTTCCTTTGAAACCATAGGCGAGTGGCGGCCGTTCAGGGGATTCACATAGTTGTAGAGGTCCTCCATAACCTCTGTGATTGGAGGAGGCAAGTGATAAGCAGCAAATAAAAGCATTATGATTAGGGCTGGACGATATGGCAAAAATTTATATCACGATATATTTCTTAATTTCAGTCGATACGATACAATTCCGATATCGATATGAACACTATTAAAAAAAGCCTCGTAAAAACTGCCAAGAACGCCACAACAGATGTCTGTGCATACAAACTTATGAAAAATGAATTTGCCAAGTCTCTGACACCTCATATAAAATTTTAGAAAAAAAGAAAAAATTAATGTTCACCTTTTATTTGTATTTAGCCTTCATTCAAACAAGAAATGTGAAATTCTTTCAATCCTGCATTTTCTTGATCCAAAATACAGCAAACACAGTAACATTTTGAAATATATTTACTATTTAAAATAACGGTTTTCTATTTGAAAATATTTTAAAATGTAATTCATTCCTGTGATTTCAAAGCTATATTTTTAGCATCATTACTCCAGTCACATGATCCTTCAGAAATCATT